>NC_064568.1:12778750-13090833 GCF_937001465.1 Orcinus orca
GTCTTTATTCCTGTCCTGCCCTGTTACTTTTAGAGGTAAGCTTTTCCTTCCGTACTTTTGAAGTTAGTTTTAGATAGGATTTGGAGTATCGGGTTGCCTTTTTTCTGGGTTTGAGGAACAGGAAAATTAAGCTTGAATACAAAGTTACCTCCACGTTACCAATTGTTTTGGTAAAGTAAAACAACTGGTGAGGAAAGAAAGAAACCAGGCAGTCCCATAGAAAATAAAGGCATCAGGATAGGGTATGGATTTTTAAAGCCGTGTGTAATCTTTTCAGCCTGTCTGAATAATTTGAATTAGAATGTTAGAGCCCATTATTTTCTGTAGTTTTAAAATGACCATGAAAATGTATACTCGTCCACAGCCCAGGGTTAGGAGAAACAAAGGTACCAGATGGCAATCACAGAGTATGTTTGATGAAATCTCTGTACTTAGGAAACCTCTAATACCCTTTGCTACTGTGTTCTAAATCTTATTTTAATTCGGCTTTCGTGAAATTTTGAGACTAGAATAGTCTGGACTCAGCTCAAGAATAAATCAGTACCAAATGAAATGCAGTCATACAAATAAAAACCTCTTCCAGCCCTGGCACTACGGCTCCAAGTGACCAGAGAACACACATTTGCCTTAGAATGACCCCCTATTGACAAAGTAAGTTGACTAGATGAGGTTAATGTCCGAATCTCCATGTAAGCCACCCTCTGGAATCAAAGAGTTGCTTTTCTGCAAAGTGGGAGATTGTAAATACAAATGAAATACTAGATATGAAATTCTTTTGAAAGGTCTAACGTACGCCACAAATGCAGACTGTTAACATTTTCAGTAGATTTGTTCATATTCCACGGAGGCATGTTTGCTGCAGATCAGGTATCACATGCCTATTGGAATCAGATCTGGTTTCAAAGCCACCATTTACTAAACATCACAGCCTGGGCAAATTTTGTAACTTCACTGAGCTTTAATTTTTTCATCTTTTATTGGGAATAATAGGAACTTCATAGCTAGGAAGATTAAGCAAGAAGGGTCTGGCTCAGGGCTTCAGTTAGCATTAGTTTCATTCACTTACTTCCTCACAGCACGAGGGTCGGTAGCATCTCTCTATGAGTGTGGATGTCCTTGGTGCAGGATTTTGCACGTGACTGCTGAAGCTCTGAAGCTACAGTGAATAGAAGTCACCATAAGATGTGGTCCTTTGGCTAACCCAAACAGGAACTCACTACATGCCTCCAAGTAAACCGAAGGTTAGGTCACCTGGCACAAATTGGAGATGTTGAACCTTATCAGATGGAGTGTTTGCCTACCTATCAGGCGAGCCCTCCTGGCTGAACTTCACAAACCTCTCGAGTCTGAGAAGAAATTAGAAATGTCAAGGGCAGAAAGCACCTGTGACTATTCTACACAGTGATAATCCAGAACCTTACACCATTTGAGAGAGAAGGGCGGGGCAGGGAGTAGAGGGAGAGACAGAGGTTGCGAAGTTTCACTTCCATAAGATTGCTAACTGCCCCCGAGACTCAACATCAAAGACGGGCTTTGTTTTTGAGAATTGGCACTTTTCAAAACCCTGTGTGCCAATTATGTTCCAAGCATGCTAACTACTTTACATCAGTTATCTCATGTAAGCCTCAGATGACAGCTTTATGAGGAGGTACAATTATCATCGCGGTCTCTAGGTCACCATGCAGGTATTCCAGCTTTAAAGTCCATGCTGGCAATGACCTTGTGTTATGTCCTGTCCTCAGGAGAACCTCTTTCAGACAAATCCACAGATAAAAGAGAGTATTTCGCGTTGTGTGCAATTGTGCCCCTGGCTGTTTGAAGATAATTTTAAGTTGTTCATGACATTAAGTAACATTGACTAGCATAGTAAGAAAATTACTCCCTTCCTTTTTTTGTACCACGAGGAGAACCTCTCAGCCTGGTGTTGGCATCTCTTAACTCCTCTATCGCTTTTTAATCCCCGAGAGAGCAGACCTCAGGCTGATGAGATTTCTGTTGCCAGTACTATCTAGCTAGAAATTAATATCTGTTCTTGCTTTCAGTACATATTTTTAATTTCTAATTACTGCTGTACTTCTATTTATGGGAGTGAGATACATGTTTCCTTTTTAAGTATATTTCCATTTATTATAAATTTACTTCCATTAAAAATAGCTTTAAGGTGTACACCTAAGACCAATATGTTGTATGTCAATTATAAATAAATAAAAATAAATAAATAAATAGGAGGACGAGGAGGAAGGGGATTCCCACCAGGAAAATGAGAAGCAGACAGAGCTTTCCTCAGCAAATCTCCATGTGAGGCTCCCTGCATGCAAAGTCAGGGTGAAAAATAGTTAAGAGGGCAACTGATGGAGGAGTGAGGGAGATGGAACTGTCTTGGGTGGCTGCCAGGTTTCAGATTAGATTCAACTTTTCTCAACCAAGATTCCTGGAAGCATCAAAAGCTCTGATGTACAGAGGTGTCTACTGTATATAGTAAATTAATTCACTATCCTCCTAAGCATCTAGAATGGTTCTATCTGTGTGCAAAGAAAAAATAGCTTTAAGGAATGTTACAGAGTAAATAATAGTACAGGTGGCGTAAAAATCATGAAAAGTAGTACAACAGCAATGCTCAGAAACGTAAATGTGGTGTATTCTAGACCAAAATTTGAGACATTCTCCACTGAAATACAACAGAAGCGCCCTAATAGAAGCCACTGTAAAAGGGTGAATCCTGCCCTCAAGTAAGAGCTGCAGTCCCAATGGTTTTCCATCAGGGGCAGTTTTCTCCCCCTGGGAACATTTGGCAATGTCTGGACACCTTTGGTTGTTAAAATTTGGAGGTTGGAGATGGGTGTTGTACTACTGGCATCTAGTGGGTAGAGACCAGGAATGTTGCTAAACATCCTACAGTGCACGGGACAGCTCACCACAAACAATTACCCAGTAGAGTTGAGGGGGAGAAACCCTGCTCTACCCTGACTGTAAGTGTTGGAAGTGATTCAGCTACTGCCACTTATCTTATCTGAAGGCCAGATATCACCTTATGGTTGACAATTCTTGTGGGGTGATTTGACCATTGGTTGTAATTTTCTGCTTGTTCCAAACACATTATTTGATTATAAAGTATCTTTATTTTAACTTTTAATTCAGAGAGAGCTCCAGCAGTGAGCTACAGTCTTGTCCTTGGTCCTGTTATAACCAGATGTGTGGGCCTTTGGCTAACCATTTTTTTAATTGTTTCAACTTTAAAAAGGAAAGTCATGTGGGTAGTTCTGATCAAAGGAGTGTGATAGTTTTTATTGCAGCTGCTTCGACCATTTCATTGAAGATTTTCCTACAATTTTTATCTTTTAGCTTATTTTTACCCTTTCACTTGTAATCTATATTTTATTTTTTTCAGTCTTTCTATAATGGCATATAACTCACAGCATGCAATTAAACAGGTGTGATGTTAGCATTCTGAACCTCAGCTTCTATATTGGAGAATGCACAGCGACCTGGTCTGAAATTGTACCAACCTTGGTCCATACCCGGAAATTGAATTTTCAGGCACATTACATGAGCTCATTTTCTTGTCTCTTTCTCCTCAATATAAACTTCAGAAAATAAAAATTAGTTCATTGAAGGTTCTATCACTGGGGAGATAAAAACATCAGAATTTTTCTGTAATGACATTATCCTGTGTTCAGTGAAAAATACTGGTTTCACCCCTAAAATGGAAACGAATCATGCAAAAGTCTATAAATTCATTTTTATAAAAGAATGAAAGGATATTCAATTGCTTGATTTTTATCCTAGAATTACCTGAGGGCTGGGAATCTTGGAAGCACAACAGTGTTTACTAATAACAGACCCCTTACATAGTTAGCCCCTACCCACAAACTCAGGCTATTTGTCCATGTTGGGTGGTACTTTATTGACCGAATATTTGTCAGTTCTGTGCTTCAGCAATGCAAAGCAATTACAAAATAAAATTTCAACTGCTACAAATCTTGCCCCCAAAATGTAGGATTTCAGAAAGTCTAGAGTAGGAAAACTGTTCTAATTGAACACAAAGCCATTGACACATAAGGGTCTAAAGAGTTAGACAGTTAGCAATTAAGAGGAAATCGACAAGAATGACTGCAAGATAAATGCCTCAGAAGAGAAATATTTAAATATCAAAGTTAAAGAGAGACTCCTGGGAAAATTGATGAAGCCTTCAAACACTTTTACAGAAGTGACTGTCTTGATTATCACACTGTGAAAGTCAAACATGAAATAAAGGATATTGTTTCACTCTACGCTTCAGATTGGTCAGAAAAAAATTATTCTCGCCCCCAAATAATCAATGCTTGGTTCAAGCTGTGCTCATTCTGACATTTTATACATAATTACATTTATAACTTAAATGTTGTTAATGTTGCAATAAAATTTTATAATTTTGATTTCATTTTTCATGATATCATTCCAATCAAACATTTCACTATGTGCTATGAATTTTTGGTTCCCATATTAATTGCATTCATTTTAAATGGGCTTTTGACAGTACCAATTATCCATGGACAACTATCACCTTTTGTAATAGCATCTCCTAAAATAGTAGAGTTGAAAGAATTTTCAGAAGGCCTCAAGTTCACCACTCTTTTTCAAATAAAGAATTTAAGACTGAATGAGAATGTCACCTGTCCCAAGGTTACAAATTATACAGAACATTTTTTAAATTTATTTTATCTATTTTTGGCTGCATTGGGTCTTCGTTGCTATGCTCAGCCTTTCTCTAGTTGTGGAGAGCGGGGGCTACTCTTTGTTGTGGTGCGTGGGCTTCTCATTGCGGTGGCTTCTCTTGTTGCGGAGCACGGGCTCTAGGCGTGCAGGCTTAAGTAGCTGTGGCATGCAGGCTCAGTAGTTGTGGTTTGAGGGCTCTAGAGCACAGGCTCATTAATTGTGGCACACGGGCTTAGTTGCTCCACGGCATATGGGATCTTCCCAGACCAGGGCTCGAACCTGTGTCCCCTGCATTGGCAGGCGGATTCTTAACCACTGCACCACCAGGGAAGCCCTATACAGAACATTTTAATAGAGTATAAAGATCACCATAGGCCAATACAATAATTTCTAGACAAGAAGGATAACTTTTTTTTAATTAATTAATTAATTTTTGGCTGTGTTGGGTCTTTGTTTCTGTGTGAGGGCTTTCCCTAGTTGCAGTGAGCGGCGGTCACTCTTCATCGTGGTGCGCGGGCCTCTCACTATCGTGGCCTCTCTTGTTGGGAGCACAGGCTCCAGACGTGCAGGCTCAGTAGTTGTGGCTCACGGGCCTAGTTGCTCCGCGGCATGTGGGATCCTCCCAGACCAGGGCTCGAACCCGTGTCCCCTGCATTGGCAGGCAGATTCTCAACCACTGAGCCACCAGGGAAGCCCTGGGATAACTCTTTTGAAGACCCTTTGTTGGTGCTTCTGAATTTGAAATTGTTTATTTATATAAGAGTAAAAAGTATAACTATTTTTGCCCATATTCTTCAGTCCCCTTTATGTTTTCAATAAATGAGTAAGTGAATAGGAATTATCCCGTATTTACCACTGCCTCTGGATTAGTCATTTGCTGCTCCTCCTGAAAATCTATTCCAGCTCAGTGTTTATTTTTATTTTCTCCTTCACTTAGTGTAATCTGTGATGGATCACTATGCAGTTAATTGAAATTACCAACATATCAGTATGATAATCTTGTCAACTACCTTGTATTGAATATGGTCCTTATTTGACAAGTTCTCACTGTCTTGTATAAGAAGCCATATGAGTGCATGTCCTTTTGTCACACTCTGAGGATGATGAAATCACCATGTTCTTACAGTGTTTTTTCTCCCCACTTGCATCCCACCCACCCCATTTATCCCAGGCTTCTCAAACTGGTGATCCATGAGCCAGAGATAGCCCAGAAAAGTGTTTTCCCTATGTCAATTTTAAAATCTATGTCATTTAAAAAAATTTGTATTAGTGGCCAGCTTCAAAAATTGGATTGTTTACATAACTCCAAATTTCTAGCTTCTCTTTGGAAAGGGGGCAGATCTTGGAGTATCAGTTTGCAATCCGCACCAGTTTGCCAAGGCTTGGTAACACCTGGCCCCTTTTTATAGAACACCCATTTTGTAGTGTGCCTCAGTAGCATCCAGTCCTATAGCCTCTGTAACAGTTGCTATGTTGTATTTGTGTGAGTCTTTTTCTTACAGTGATGTTGAGGTGAAATATTTCATGTATCCATGTACATAGAGGAAGAGGGAAGATGAAAAAAACAGAGAGGGCTGCCTATCTCACAGAGAATAGGAGGGAGCCTTCTTACATTCAGTTGTTTCCCCCAGGGATCCCATCAGCACTTGAGTTGGCACTCTCTGATTTAACCTATTGTTCTCCATCATTTAAAGTTTGTACTAGACTTCTCAAGAGAAACAGAATCATTAGGACTTTTTTTTTTTTTTTTTTTTTTTTTTGCGGTATGTGGGCCTCTCACCGTTGTGGCCTCTCCCATCGCGGAGCACAGGCTCCGGACGCGCAGGCTCAGCGGCCATGGCTCACGGGCCCAGCCGCTCCGCGGCATGTGGGATCTTCCCGGCCCGGGGCACGAACCCGCGTCCCCTGAATCAGCAGGTGGACTCTCAACCACTGCGCCACCAGGGAAGCCCCATTAGGGCTTATTTAAGGTAGCAGTTCATGTGATTATGGAGGCTGAGAAACTCCACAGTCTGCCATCTGTAAGCCTGAGACCCAAGAAAGCTGGTGTTGCATTTCAAAGGCCTGAGAGATGGGGAGCCAATGGTGTATATTCCACTCCAGGTCTGAAGACCTGAGAACTGGGAGCATGAAGGGAAGGAGAAGATTAATGTTACAGCTCAAGCAGTCAGGCAGAGCTAATTCAAGCTTCTGCCTTTTTGTTCTGTTCAGGCCCTCAACAGATTGCATAATGCCCCCCCCCACACACACACACACTGGGGAGAGCCATGTGGTTTACTCAGGACATCGATTGAAATGCGAATCTCATCTGGAAACACCCTCACAGACACACACAGAAATTATGTTTAACCAGCTATCTGGGCATCCTGTGACCCATTCAACTTGACAAACAAAATCAACCATCACAGTGTTCTTGTTGAGGGCACGAAAAGTATGAATCAACAAATGAATTAACACAGGAGAGAAGTGTGTATATATGCTTTATGGACCAAGGAAGCCCGTCCATGGGGATATTCCACCAGTGTTTGAAAGCGTATACCACAAATCTTATACCCGAGAGTTTTTTTATACTGGTCTACTGGATATTTGATTATCAGATTGTTTATTCCCAGTCCCATGCCTTTTCCAAAGAAGTTTGAGTTCTGCCAGAAATTTACATGAAAAGAGGACAAGACAACAAAAAGTCTCTCTCTGGTATTTAGCGCTTTAAAATCATCTTGGATTTAGTTACTCATTTTTTACTTCCTTCCCTCCTCCTTTTATAAGGTCACCATAAGGAGGTCTCATGCTATCTAAAACTGATTTCAGCTTAAATGGAAAGATTTGCTTGCTTATCTTTTTTTAAATTGAAGTATGATTGACATACAATGTTATATTCGTTTCAGGTGTACAACAGTCATTGAGCATTTGTATACATTGTGAAAGGATCACCACAATAAGTCTAGTTATCATCAGTCACCATATAGAGTTACAGATTTTCTTTCTTATGATAATAATTTTTAAGATTTACTTTCATTTTTAGAATACAGTATTATTGACTACAGTCACCATGCTGTCTGTACCTTACAACCCCATGACTTACTTATCTTATAACTGGAACGTTGTACCTTTTGATCCCCTTTACCCATTTTGCCCACCCCCAATCCCCCTCCCCTCTGGAAACCACCAATCTGTTCTCTGTATCTACGAGTTTCATTTTGTTTGTTCACTTGTTTTGTTATTTAGGTTCTACATATAAATGAAATCATAAAATATTTGTCTTTCTCTGACTTATTTCACGTAGCACAATGCTCAAAGTCCATTCATATTGTCACAGATGACAGGATTTCATTCTTTTCTGTGGCTTAATAATATTCTATTCCATTATATTATATTATATATAAATATATATATGTAACATCTTTATCCATTCATCCATTGATGGACACTTAGGTTGTTTCTCTATTTTGGCTATTGTACATAGTGCTACATTGAACATAGGGGTACATGTATCTTTTTAAATTAGTGTTTTCATGTTTTTCGGGTAAATACCCCGAAGTGGAATTGCTGGATCTTATGGTGGTTCTATTTTAAATTTTTTGAGGAAGCTCCATACTGCTTTCCATATTGGCTGCACCACTTTGAAGTCCTACCAACAGTGCACAAATGTTGCCTTTGCCAACACTTGTTATCTCTTGCCTTTTTGATGATAGCCATTCTAACAGGTGTGAGGTGATATCTCGTGTGGTTTTGATATGTCTTTCCGTAATGATTAATGATATTCAGCATCTTCTTCATATACCTGTTGACCATCTGTTTGTCTTCTTTGGAAAAATGTCTATTCAGATCTTCTGCCCATTTTTAAATCAGATGGTTTGGGTTTTTTATTGTTATCATTATTGAGTTATATGAGTTCTTTATATATATATGTTTTTTTAACATCTTTATTGGAATATAATTGCTTTACAATGGTGTGTTAGTTTCTGCTTTATAACAAAGTGAATCAGCTATACACATACATATATCCCCATATCTCTTCCCTCTTGCATCTCCTCAATTTCGTTTCTTTTTATGGCTGAGTAATATTCCATTTTATATATGTGCCACATCTTCTTTATCCATTCACCTGTCGATGGACACTTAGGTTGCTTCCATGTCCTGGCTATTGTAAATAGAGCTGCAATGAACACTGTGGTACATGACTCTTTTCGAATTATGGTTTTCTCGGGGTATATCCCCAGTAGTGGGATTGCTGGGTCATATGGTAGTTCTATTTTTAATTTTTTAAGGAACCTCCATACTGTTCTCCATAGTAGCTGTATCAATTTACATTCCCACCAACAGTGCAAGAGGGTTCCCTTTTCTCCACACCCTCTCCGGCATTTATTGTTTGTAGATTTTTTGATGATGGCCATTCTGACTGGTGTGAGGTGATATCTCGTTGTAGTTTTGATTTGCATTTCTCTAAAGATTAATGATGTTGAGCATTCTTTCATGTGTTTGTTGGCAATCTGTATATCTTCTTTGGAGAATGTCTATTTAGCTCTTCTGCCCATTTTGGATTGGGTTGTTTGTCTTTTTGATATTGAGCTGCATGAGCTGCTTGTAAATTTTAGAGATTAATCCTTTGTCAGTTGCTTCATTTGCAAATATTTTCTCCCATTCTGAGGGTTGTCTTTTCATCTTGTTTATGGTTTCCTTTGCTGTGCAAAAGCTTTTAAGTTTCATTAGGTCCCATTTGTTTATTTTTGTTTTTATTTCCATTTCTCTGGGAGGTGGGTCAAAAAGGATTTTGCTGTGACTTATGTCATAGAGTGTTCTGCCTATGTTTTCCTCTAAGAGTTTGATAGTATCTGGCCTTACATTTAGGTCTTTAATCCATTTTGAGTTTATTTTTGTGTATGGTGTTAGGGAGTGTTCTAATTTCATTCTTTGACATGTAGCTGTCCAGTTTTCCCAGCACCACTTATTGAAGAGGATGTCTTTTCTTCATTGTATATTCTTGCCTCCTTTATCAAAAATAAGGCGACCACATGTGCGTGGGTTTATCTCTGGGCTTTCTATCCTGTTTCATTGATCTATATTTTTGTTTTTGTGCCAGTACCATACTGTCTTGATTACTGTAGCTTTGTAGTATAGTCTGAAGTCAGTGAGCCTGATTCCTCCAGCTCCGTTTTTCTTTTTCAAGATTGCTTTGGCTGTTCAGGGTCTTTTGTGTTTCCATACAAATTGTGAAATTTTTTGTTCTAGTTCTGTGAAAAATGCCATTGGTAGTTTGATAGGGATTGCATTGAATCTATAGATTGCTTTGGGTAGTAGAGTCATTTTCACATTGTTGATTCTTCCAATCCAAGAACATGGTGTATCTCTCCATCTGTTTGTATCATCTTTAATTTCTATCATAAGTGTCTTATAGTTTTCTGCATACAGGTCTTTTGTCTCCTTAGGTAGATTTATTCCTAGGTATTTTATTCTTTTTGTTGCAATAGTAAATGAGAGTGTTTCCTTAATTTCTCTTTCAGATTTTTCATCACTAGTGTATAGGAATGCAAGAGATTTCTGTGCATTCATTTTGTATCCTGCTACTTTGCCAAATTCATTGATTAGCTCTAGTAGTTTTCTGGTAGCATCTTTAGGATTCTCTATGTATAGTATCTTGTCATCTGCACACAGTGACAGCTTTACTTCTTCTTTTCCAATTTGAATTCCTTTTATTTCTTTTTATTCTCTGATTGCTGTGGCTAAAACTTCCAAACAGTGTTGAATAATAGTGGTGAGAGTGGGCAGCCTTGTCTTGTTCCTGATCTTAGTTGCAGTGGTTTCAGTTTTTCACCATAGTTCTTTATATGTTTTAACATTGACCCCTTACTAGATATACAGTTAGCAAATATCTTCTCCATGTGCTCAGAGAGCTTTCTGCCTGTTTTCTTCCAGAAGTTTTATGGTTTCTGGTTTTATATTCACGTGTTTAATCCATTTTGAGTTAATTGTTGTGCATGGTATAAGAGAGTGGTTCGGTTTCATTCTTCTGCACGTGGCTGTCCAGTTCCCAGCATCACTTATTGAAGAAACCGTCCTTTTCCCACTGTATATGCTTGCCTGCCTATCTTGATAAGAGCTGACTAATACCTTTTTCTTCTCTCCAAGTAAAGAAATCTCTAGAATGTAAAAAACTGTTGATAGCAGGTCCCAATTCCCAACAGACAGAGAGCTCGTTTACGTAACATTCTGCTTTGGAGGCTACACTTAGAAGTCAAGTCCGTAATCAAAGCTCCAGTGGAATATTTTTAAATGCAGCCAGTAACCATCCAGATATTGGCCATACAGGAGAGGTAAAAGCTCTTTGGCATGTTTATATCTGACGTCATCTCTTAACCTCGAAGAAAGGTAATGAAACTTGCACTCAAGAGAGATTATATTATCTACTTCAGAATAAATCTGTTTAATGAATAAGTAGTAAGGAAATTTTTAAAGAAAATAAAATTCCTGGGGACTCTTCAGAAAAAAATTAAAATCACAGTTTGAGAATGTGTTTACCATATAACTATGTAAATGATAATTAGCTCACAATTTCTGAGCCAGAAAGTTTCTTCATTAGTAAGTAATGCGCTAGAAAGAAAACAAACCACTACCACAAGATCTGCCGTGACCAACATCGGTTAAATATGGATTTCTAGAATCCTGTTTTAACTAGCTGTATTAAAATACCCTGTAACAATATCAAACAGTAATAAAGACACTTGGAAGGAGGGGTGAAAGAGAAATGAAACAGCTGTGATAAAAAAAAAGTACCTTTATCTTGAGTGATCTATAGAATTATGAAAGGGATAGGAGATGGTTAACTGTGGTGAAGGAGCTTCATTTGTGCGGTTGGCCTATTTACGGAGGGGGGCGGTAAGACAGAGGTTAAATGAGAGAGCTTATTAATGCTTTGCTCAACCCTTTTAAGTCCCGTCCCCACCCCCAGCCATTACTTTCCAAGGCGATTGGAAACTGCTTCTGGCGATCAAGATCCTTCACCATCTTGCCTTTGCTTCTGTGTTTTAAACAGATTTCCTACTGCTCCCCTCAGAAAGTAGTAAAGCCCAGGGTTATGCTTCTGGGTTTAATTTCTAATTCTACCATTAACTGTGTGTGGGACTCTGGATGAGATAGTCTCCAACTGTAAAAGGGGTCATTATTCATCATAGGCGTACATGAGGATTCAATGAGGTACTAGCCTATGTCACGGACTTAGCTCCATGTTTGACATAAAGTCGGTGTACCAGAAATGTTAGCTATTACGAAGATAAATTTAACTTCTCTCTGTTCGCTAGTGGTGACCTAGCTTCAGGCTTTTGTGCGTATTAGTCCTTCCACCTCAAAGAGTCTTCCCACCCCATCTCTTCAAGTCCAAATCCATCCTTCACGTGCCTTTTCATAAAGCTTCCTGACTCCCCACCTCCTCTGAATGTCACCTTTAGCTCTCCTGCTTCCTCTTCTTTTCCCTGAAAGACAGGCAGTCCGCAGTGGACCACACACTCTGTGAAGACAGGAAGTATGTCCTGGTCATCTTAGTTATAGTCACGGTGCCAATGCCAGCGTCCAGTCGATAGTAAGTGCTAACACTGGGGGATGAGAGAGGCAGAGGGAAAGGAAATGAGGGGAGAGGAATGGAAGCCAGAGGGAGAAGAGGCAAATGGAAGATGAGAACCCAGATACATATAAGAGAAGCCCCACCCCCACCCCCGGAGGGCTGAGGAAGGAAGGACTGAGTGGGGGAGAAGGAAAAGCAGATCAGAGGTATATGCCTATGGTTTTCCCTCTATGGTTGCTGCTGCCAGCCAGTAAATGGCTCCTACAGCTCTTCAGTGGGATCTCTGCTAGAATAAAGCCACTCTGTGTAAACAGTATCCCTGTGTGGTCATCAGAGAATGTGCAATGGGCTCTCTGTGCGAGGGAACATATAATAGGCTCTCTGATGAAGTCGCTGCTTAGACCCCTTGCTATCTCTGTGCGCAGCTCTAATGAAATCTCAGAATGTGTTAAAACTAGGACCACTGGAATTATAGTGTTGGAAGGGCTGGAGGGCGAAGGAGTTAGCCTTTCAGAGGCTCATGAGCTCTAAAATGATGACCCTTCCACCACCACCGCTGGATGCAGCCAGCCTCAGCATCCATGGAAATAACTCACTGTGTTGCTTGCTCACAATTCTGGTTCTTCTCTTATTTACGCTCTACAGCTGCTGCTGCCTGTTTTCTCTACAAGGTAGATTTGGGGGATTTCTGTCTATTTTCAGCCATCCTGTTAGAATTTAATAATCCTCTTCCAGGGCTGTTTCTTCCTGAGATTTTCATTACTTGAGGTCCAGAGCAGCTGCTGGAGAGGTCCTGATAAGGAAGGTTGAAGCTGGGTGTCACTGGGGACAGGAGGGTGTCAGTCCTGAATTCTCCTCCCTGGAGCCCAGCTGTCTGGAGCTCAGGGCCGATCTTGCAGACTTCAGATACAGCTGTTCATGATGTGTGGTTTCAGGGGCTTCCGAAGGGGCCTTGCTCCCAAATTCTCCCAGGTCAGCCTCTGTTCTTTGAAGGACCGTGGACAAAAGTAAAGGCTCAGCATACAAATACCCTGAGATAATAGATACAGTTTGATGTCGTGCTATGTGCTCAGTCTCACACTCTGCATTTTACAGATATTATGTGCTTTAAGTTAATCACTAGATAATTGTATTCGTTTGTATATTCATGACATTTACAAAGCATCTATGCTGTTTCAAAATATGGAGATAAAGCAGTTAACAAAATGAAGTCTCTGCTGTCCTAAAACTTACAGAAATAAACTAATAAATATATAATATTTCAGGTGGTACTAGTGCCCTGATGAAAATGAGCAAAGCCCAGACAGGGAGAGGGGAGGATTGTTGTCTTATATAAAGGGATCAGGGAAGGCCTGCCTGACAATGTCGTTCTTGAGCAAAGATCAGAAGGAAGGAGGGAATAAACACGCTGGGAAGAGCGGTATAAGCACAGGGGCCAGAAGTGCAAAGGCCCTGAGGCAGGAGCATGTTGACTGTGTCCCAGGAATAGCATGGAGGTAGGTGTGGTGGGATTGGAGTGCGGCAGAGCAAGCGGTAGATGTGAAGGCAGGAGGGAAGAGAGCGTCCTGGTCATGCATGCTCTGGTCGGGGTTAGAATTTTGGATTTCCTTGAGTGAGATGAGGAGTGCTGAGCAGGGAAGCACCATGAGGTAAGTTGTGTTTCACAAGATTCACTCCTGTTGTGTGACAAACCACAGGAGAGAAAGTAGAAGGCGGCAAGAGTCAGCACGAGGTGATGGCTTGGACTATGGTGGTCAAGGTGGTGAGAAGTGGTTGAGTTCTCAATACAGTTGCTAATGCATTGAATGTAGAATATGTATAATAGGAAGAAACAAGCCAACAAGATCTCCAGAGCTTTCAACTGGACCATTGGAGTTGCCATTTTCCAAAATGGGAAAGGCCGAGACAGGATCAGGTCAACCTACATCTCTGAGGTAGGGATTGTTGCCCCATTTTACAGATGGAGAAACTGAGGCATTGCCCAAGATCACATAAGTAGTAAAAGATGAAGTGAATTTGACCCTAACCTTATTTGATTCTATCAACCTTAATTCCACAAGGCAAATATAAATTACAAAATATGTATTGTGTGATAATATATCTTATAAAATAAATTATATTACTTACGATTCTCTTAGTTACACGTGGCAGAAATTCTAGAGAAACTAACTGAGGAAAAAAATATAGAAAATAAAGTAAAGGAGAGGATAGTTAACTCTGTTGACTTGTGTGGCTGGGAAGTATACTGGGGTAGGTAACTCATAGAACCGAAGAACGAGCTTTGGAACCTGGGGTCTCAGGACCTGAACTGAGGGCTCTGAGCCAGTAGGACTCTCTCTCTGTGCACCTGGCATCCTCTTATTGCCTTCTTCCCTTGAGCATCATACTTAATGTCTCCCACCTTTGACGGGCCTCTTCCACAGGATGTCAAACATAGACATTAGCAATTACAGCTGTAGATTCCAGACAGAATAGAATTTCTCTCTTCTAACATTTATATACCAATCCAAGATATAACATTTTATATTATTATTCAAAATAATTATTCCCCCAATAAGAGGATTGTACCTCCCTATCCATTGCCATGGGACTTGCCAGGCATCTCATGGGATAAGCCTGCATCCCACTTCATTGGCTTTGAGCTTGGCCATGTGACGTGCTTTAGTCCCTGGAATGAAAGTGAACAGTGTATGTCAGTTACAAACATAAGCTTCTGCCAGCCCTCTTGCTTTTCTCTTGTGTCATGAGACCAGGCATACCCCTTACAGAGGCTGCTCCATTGGCCTGGGTCCAAGAATGAAAAGATACATAGAGGCCCAAACCCAACATTAATCTGCTGATGTGTAACATGAATGAAAAGCAGATGTTTGCTGTTTTGAGCCACTGAGCTACTGAGGATGTTTGTTATTACAGCAAAGCTGCCGGTTAGGCCGAGGGGTCCCCCTTTGGTTATCTTAATGTCACATGCCCTCCCTTGGACCAATGACTGAGCCAGGGGAATGGAGCGCCATGTTACTGAAGGTAGCCTAGGCTGTACTGTGGTAACATTCCCCACACCTCTGTGGCTCAGCCGATCCAACTTTATTTCTAATCATACAAATACCAGTGTGTATCAGCAGGGCTCTCCTCCATCAAATAACTCAGGGTTCTAGGTTCCCTTCTTCTTACACCACTGGATCTAAATACCTGGCCTCCAAGGTCCCGGGACATGGAAAGAAAGCTAGAAGTTGATAAAGGATGTCTTTAAGGGCCGTGATTGGAGGTTGCAATACCATTTTCATCCATAGCCCACCAAGGAACATGATTCCACCTAATAGCAAAGCAGGTTGGAAAATAACAACGTTCCCCCATGTGCCCAAGGAGAAGAAAACGAAAGTGAATTTGGTTATCTGGTGGCTCAATCTCTGGCATAAGAACTATGTTTGCCCAGCCTAAGCCATGTCCCACCTCTGTTGTCTTTATTACAAAAGGAGAATAGGAACAGTGAGAAATCCTGAACGGTAGAAACCACTGTCCACTCTGCAAGGTAACATTGCTCTGGGTCACTAACTGTACTGGCTTAGGAACCAGGAACCAGCTCTGATTCTGTATCTTTAACTTAGAAAGAATAGCAGTAAAACCTTTATCCAGGAGTCTACTTTCATCATATGTAAAATGTCAAAATTAAATATTACTATTTCGGGGGTCATGGACCTCTTTGAAAGTCTTGCAGAAGCCAAGGACCCCAAAATAGCATAGACACAAGAAAGATTTAGTGGGTTCAACATCCTTCAAAGCTTATGTGCTTCAGGTCACAATCCTAGAAAATGATACGTCAGGCCCCTTCCAAGTCTGACACTTCATGATTCAAATGGATAGATCTGAGGGAAAAAATGGAGGGAAAAAAAGGAGAGCTGTTGGGCAGTGGAGTGGAGACCTAACCTACAGGCGATGTGCTCTGCAAACCTGCCCCATGGACTCTCATCCTCTCCTTTTCATCTGTAATAAAACTTACCCACAGGGCTTCCCTGGTGGCGCAGTGGTTGAGAATCTGCCTGCCGATGCAGGGGACACGGGTTCGTGTCCCGGTCCAGGAAGATCCCACATGCCGCAGAGCGGCTAGGCCCGTGAACCATGGCCGCTGAGCCTGTGCGTCTGGAGCCTGTGCTCCACAACGGGAGAGGCCACAACAGTGAGAGGCCCGCGTACCACAAAAAAAAAAAAAAAAAAAAAAAACTTACCCACAGACATTTTTATCGTGTCCCATTGGAACAGGTCAAAAATATATATATCGGGTAGATTTATTTTCACACATTTTCAATGAGTTGACAGTCTGTTATTCTTAACTGAAATATGGTTTGGGCGATATCATCTCATTTGCAACACAGCCCACTCTGTGCATCTGAATGACAAATTGTTGATCTACAGGTTGGTAAATAAGGAAACAGCCATCAGCTGTGCCCTGTTTGCAATCGATCATTAACATGAATCAGTTTTACATGATGCATTGTATATCTTAGAGCAGAGAAAAGAGCATCTGTGTAGGGCAGAGACTGGAGAACAGCTTGATGACACCACCAACTTCTCTAGGTAGTTTGGCACTTATACCGTCTGCTACTTGTCTGTTTATCAGGAAAACGGGTCTCAGTCCCTTTCATTAAAATGTTATTCTTAAGAAAGAAAGACACCTAGTTGCACCCCACAGGATTGAGATGTTGGGGAGAAGTGGGGAGGTTAGCCTCACTCTATTCTGCAGCCATAACTGAGATCCTTGCTTTAGACTAACCACTGTGTAGATGTCCAAGGTGGTTTTTGTGGCAGAGAAAGGATGGGGCAATTTGAAGGTACTGTTACTCCTAGAATTTAAAAAAAAAAAAAAAAGTTTAAAGGGCAGTCCCTAACTCTGGCATCTTCAGAATTGAGAGTTTGTTCATTCCCTCATTCAGAAGACATCTATTAAGTGCCCAAAGTGCGTTGGGTATTGTTGTGAGATGACAGAGGTCCTGTTCCAAAGCTCAAGAGTCCTATTCGAGTTGGGGAGATAAGATACCTATCACAGAGTCACCTAGTTAACAAGGAGATTCTAAAGTCAGCACCAGAGGCCCAAAATGCCCATAGTCAGCATTCTGCACGATGTCCCAAGGAAAGGTGTGGGCAGTGTTGAGGACCAAGACGTCTTGCTCAATAAGTCCAACAGAGCCAGGTTTTCCAGTAGTTGGAACAGATCATCAGTTCTTTGATTGAGTAGGATATGAAGGAGTTGACTTCCCAGAAAGAGGAAAATCAAGTCAAATTTGGTGATCCTCAGTGCTGTCCCTGCCTTGGGAACTACATCTGGTGCAGCATAAGCCGTATGCCCACCTCTGTAGTCAAGGTTCACTATGTGAACCTCTCAGTAAACTGTATGGGACAAGTGTTTAAAGATACATGTTTGTATTACAGCATGTCCTAAAAGCAAGTCCATGGGGGCTGGGACCCAATATTTCTTCTTATCTGCCATCTGGGTCTATTCCAGGGCAAATAACCATTGAATGGAATGACATGTGAAATAGTCTATTGTATATAAATTTAAAACACATCATTTATCTTTCTTCTTTTATCATTTGCTACATACCTTTTTTAAGTTAAAATAACCTTTTACAAATGTTTTACTCTGTACACTGAAATATATTTCAAGCTAGAGTGTGCAAACTGCTGTAAGACAAGGACAATCAAGTACTGCTAGTCCCTTTACAACAAAGGAATGGTTACTTCCAGGTGAGACCATTGAGACTGACTTCATGGAGAAAGTGGAGTTTGAACTGATCCCAGAGGATGGTGAGATCTCGATATTTAGAGGTTGGGAGAAAGACATTTCATCTGGAGAATATAATCAGGAAAGGCCTAGAGGTGGCCATGTGTGCATGTATATCACAGAGGGCAGCCGTAGTTAATATCACAGAGGCAGCGATAGGTAGTGATGGAAAATAATTTGGAACAGAAAACTGCAAGGCTTGAATGCCAAGCTTAGGGTTTTGAGGAGGATGTAGGGTGTCAGAACGTTTTTCAGGTGAGAGTAACATCATTAGACTAGTGGTGGCATAGTGTTAAAGCATTAGAAGTGGGAAGTTTGGAGGTTTGAAGGCCGCTTAGTATACAGCCCAGAGGTATAAATCTAAACTAGTCAAGATGTAGGAGGCGGGGATAAGAGGAGGAAAATGGTTCTATGGGGGCCGACTCCATGATTTTAGCAGTTAGCTTTACAAAGGGATGAGAAGGGAATGAAGAATTAGAGATGTGTATGCCTGTGTGTGTGTCTGTCTCCCCAAGTAGACTGTTAAGTCTTAGAGGGAAGGGACTCTGTGTTCTTGTCTGTATCTCCTGAAGTATCTAGCACAGTCCTTAGTACACAGTTGAAGCTCAATAATGTTTGCTGAATTTCATCCCTTCCCACAACATTTTTGCCATCTATTCCCAGAAACTCTGCTCCCTAGAGGATAGAAGACAGTTGGTCCCCACGATAAAGCAAACCTAGGTCTTTCTGGGTCATAATATTATAGATAGTCCTCTCAGGTTTAGACAGAGAATGGAGCCAGCCATTGGTAATGGACTCGAAAATTGATTTCCTGTATGGGTAACAGCTAGAAGGATATCTACCCTTTCTGTGGTTTCGTTGTTTGATTATTGCTTTTTAGTGATTTGGAATAATAGAAACTCAGAAACAGACCATTAGTCCAATGTTTCTTACATCATAAAACTACTCACTGCTTTGGCTAGACTTTCAGGCTCCTTGCTTGAAGATTTCCAGGGTCAAAAGATCACTGCCCTGACATTATTGGATGATTCTATTTGTTTCCAAGTTCTACAACTTTTACCTTTCTCCTCTATGGTTTTTATGTCACAGCTATGGACTGCTATGTACATGTAAACACCAGCCTAACCCCTGCGGTTTTCGTATGGTTGTGATCCCTTCAGGACCTAAGGTTACCTACAAATAAGATAGAAGACTGTTTAGAAGGATCGTGGGAGGCTTTCTTAACACATCACATGCCTGTGGAATAGGAACCATGCTGTGTTCAAATTCAGGCATGGCTGGGGAAGGAAAACTTTCACAAATATTTTTAAGCTGAATTTTATGATATTTGCAATAGCTTTCCCCAATTACCACAGCGTCCCACGTAGCAAAAAGGACGTGGATGTGGAGTCTGATGAGGGGCCTCATCTCATTCTTGGGTTTTCCTAGATTAATACTATCAGATTAACTCACCTCCTTGTGATTTGACAATCCAAATTTTGCTTATCATTGGAGTTGCTGGGGAAAGAAGGAGAGAGATACTGTAGAAAAAAACAGAGATACTCTAAAGCATTTAGTCGAAGCAACAGGAAGGGGAAACACATCACAAAAGCCATCTTGTAATTCTACATCAATTCCTGAAAACCCACTTAAGGTCCTTTTGCCTTGAGAAATATCGCAGGTCTTTGGCAGACAATAGGGTGCAGGGGACATGATATTCTCCGGTATCACACAGCGGTAATCTGCACCTACCAGCCCTATTTTTTTCCCCTAGAAAAGTCAGCTGCTTCTTCCACATTGCAGCTCTCACATCTCCATTTTCTTCATGGGGCCATATGTTCTCAGTTCTTCCAAGCAACCAGCTACTTAGGGATTCAAAGATGATCAAGACTCAACCTCTGCCTTAAAAAGTTCACAGTCTCCAAATTGTCATGGTTTCCACACCCTCCTCCCCTGCCTTTCCAAGAGCCTTTTCCACATACTGTATGATGTATCATCGTTCTGTGAAATGCAGCATTTGGGATCAAAACCAGTAGTGTTTATCTAACCTGACCAGTTTGGAAGGTAGTGGGACAGAAACCTTCCCTGTGTGTTAAACATTATGTATTTGGTAATGATACCTAAGAACCTGCCAGCTCGCGATGAGCATATGCTTAACTGCAGCTCTCTGGTCCAGATACCCTATGTGTCTTGGTGCAATCTTCTTCTTTAAACTTTAGTAAAAGGCTATATATATAAGTGCTTTCCCATCAGATTTATCTTAACGGTTTGGACTCTTGATTTGTGGTTTATTAGTATCAAAATCCTGTTTAGATGCCAGACCCTAGCAGACCCTCTGGTCTGCCAAATGTGAAGCAATGCACTATAAGAAGTCAGGCGCTGTCACTTCCAAACCCCTCACCACGGAGTACTCTAGAAAAGGGAACAAGAAGAGTTGAGGTTCAACACTGAAAAGAATACCTATATGCAAGTTTGCTATAAAGCAAACTCTGCCCTTATAGGGAAGAAAAAAATGAAGCTCTCTATGAAGAATTTGAACATTCCCCTTCAGACTGTTTTAAAGATATAAATCTAAGTTCATCCATACAACACTGAACGGTTTGCTTAATATCTGGCACACCCGGCTCACAGGCTAACTCCCTCCCCCATGCCTGCGTGCGAGTATCACATCATCTGGAAGGAAATGGCATTTCCATAAGCTCTTTCAAGGAATTCAGTGCTCCAGAAGGAGCTATATTTTTCAGGGGCTCCCAAACTCACCCCCGAGATACTGTAAAAGATTAAGCTTGCCTCATTCATGGGAAGTAGCTTTTTGTAAAAATCCTGATTTATTTCAGATTTGTGTAGTAAAGCATTCAGATCGACCCCATGTGGATAAGAGAAACAAAGAGAATAGAAATCATGACACAGAAAACATTTTCTGAAAACCGTTTCCTTTTCCCGTCAAGATGCCTTTCAACAATATGCAGATTAGCGGTGCCATTGTACAGTAATTATGTTTTCTTAATGTTTCCACAACAGCCCTGCTTTTGCCAGACTTCAGTATTTTAGCAGCATAAGGGTCACTTTGGAAGGGATGAACACGCATTGTATCTAGAGAAGGAAGACCTTGGAAAATCAAATTCAGATAATGCAAAGAATATACTTTCCATTGCTAATTTTTTTCGCAGTTATCTTAGCAAGGGAGGAAAATAGAGTGCTCTCTCCAAGAAAAATAAAGTGCAAGTGAATTAGAAGCATCCTGAAATGCAAATCCCTCAAATTCTAAACCTTCCCAGGACCCTTGGACACACAGGCTGGATCGATCCCCGGGTAGCTGTGACTCATCAACGTGTGAGCCACTGGATGCAAGTTCTGGGCAGTTAATGAATGCTATCTTTTGTCAAGTCAATTTGCAAAAATGCACTAGATTAAACAAAGTTAACCAAGTTTTATTCCCATAGGAACATTCTTTAATATGGTGATATTGAAGAGTTGTCCAAAGCCAGATAAAAGCATTCCCAAACTGTGTGGAAATGGAACCCTGTTTTCACAGAGACTCAAGAGATCCGTGTGCCAAGAAATGCTCTTTGGGGAACATTGGATACACCAGTCCCCACTGTTAAAATAATAAAACTGTAGCCCAGGAAATTAAAGAGACTCTTCTGAGGACACCCAAGTGACTCAAGGTCAAACTAGAAATAAAATCTCAGATTCCCTGATTCTCGGCTCTCCACTCCCTCTTGCTCAGTCACTGCCTGCCTGTTGGCAGAAGCTCATCTGATATTGACACATTTATAAATGCTTCTTTTTAGAAGATTCCAGAATTTTTCTATAGGGAACAACAGATCGGTAATATCCTAGTTTATGCTTTTCATATCCTAGATGAATTTTACAGTTTAAAAAATGCATATCTGCCCCTAGATAATTGTTTAAATAGATGCAACCCTTTATAGCAGGGGTCCCAAGCCTCCCTGCCTCCAGGGCCAGGGAGGGACTGCACATGAAATTTAGCCAACTACTGCTTTGTGGAAATCTGAGCCCTCTGTTACTAGTTCTGATTTTTTTAAGGAGAAAGCCAAAAGTGAATGCTTTTGTGTGAAAATCATCTACTCGAAATTGTAACAAGTGGCTCAAAATAAAAAATAAAACAAAATGTGGGCCAAAAAAATAGATCTACAGGTAGAATTTGGCCTGTTTTCAGGCTGCTGGTTTTCCATCTCTGCTTTACATTTTCAAATTATTCCAATTCTCTCCTTTGGCCCTGGTTGGGGCAGGTGCAGTGGTGAGAGAGAGACTCTGGGAGTCCTGGGACACAGGCAGACACTCAGCAGGTCAGAGCTGTTGCCCACTTCCATCTTCCATGACGACCAAATGACGCAAAAGAAGAGAGAAAGCCCGAGAGAGAGACGGCCAGAGATACAGAGAAGGAGAGAGAACAGTCAGGATCCTGGGCTCCTCCCATTCCACGTTTATCTAGGTCTTCTTTTTTGTTTTGGTTTTTTTGTTTGTTTGTTTGTTTGTTTTGCGGTACGCGGGCCTCTCACTGTTGTGGCCTCTCCCACTGTGGAGCACAGGCTCCGGACCAGCGGCCATGGCTTACGGGCCCAGCTGCTCCGCGGCATGTGGGATCTTCACGGACCAGGGCACGAACCCGTGTCCCCTGCATCGGCAGGTGGACTCTCAACCACTGCGCCACCAGGGAAGCCCTCGGTCTTGTTTTTGATTTCTTAATGTATTTTTAGTAGAGTTTGTTTTTTAGAGCAGTTTTAGGTTCATGGCAAAATTGAGTGGAAAGTACAGAGAGTTCTCATGTACCCCCCGTTCCCACACAGTGTCCCCCACTATCAACATCCAGAACCAAAACGGCACATTAGTTTCAAGGCACCTACACCGACTCATCATTAGTCCGTGGTTCACACTAGGGTCACTCTTGGTGTTGTACATTCTATGGGTTTAGACACATGTATGACACAAATCCATCATTATAATATCACAGTGAGTATTTTCTCTGCCCTAAAACCCTCCGTGCTTTGCCTTTTCATCCCTCCCTCCCCCCAACCACTGATCTTTTTACCTTCTCCATAGTTTTGCCTTTTCCAGAATGTCGCATAGTTGCAGTCACACAGTATGTAACCTTTCAGATTGGCTTCTTTCACTTAGTAATATGTATTGAAGTTTCCTCTGTGTCTTTTCATGGCTTGACAGTTTGTTTATTTTTAGTGCTGGGTAACATTCCATGGTCCGGTTATACCAGAATTGATCCATTCCCCTACTAAAGGACATCTTGGTTCCTTCCACGTTTGGCGATTATGAATAAAGATGCTATACACATCTGGTGCAGGTTTTTGTGTGGATATGAATTTTCAGCTGCTTTGGCTGAATAGCAAGGAGTGAGATTGCTGGATTGTACAGTTATGTTTGGTCTTGTAAGAACCTGCCAGACTGTACCATTTTGCCCTTCGACCAGCAGTGAATGAAGTTCCTGTTGCTCCACAGCTCTTACCTCTTTTAATACCTGATATAGCTTCTTGTTCTCAGCTTACTGATGGATAGGTACTCACCCAGTGACGTGCTACAGGAAGTTGCTGCTTCAGGGGCTGGGTCTCAGAATACCTGAGGGATGAGAGCCCTTCTTCTGTTCCTTGTGGGTTTGGTTCATTTTGGAAGTTGGACGTTGCCTGGCAAAGCAGCTTCTCACCAGGGTCTGGCCATAGGCCTCAGGCCCTCACGAACTCTCTCCCGACATTTTCATTGGGAGAAATCCATTTCCTCACTACTATTCCAAAAAGAAGTTGGGCAGCATAGATTGTGAAAGATTTTCCCCTCAGGCTTTTAAAATAGCCCAGCCTTTAGTCTGAGAGTTGGCAAATTGAGCTGAGTAGAGATATGGATAAAATTAGAAAGTCCTAAAGCCTGTATGGCAGCAAACTTCGCTTTTTAACTTCTGTAACACTTTTCTTACGTAGCTGGGCTCCATGACATGCAGGCAGAAGACAACTTTATTGTCTCCCATTATATGTTCGAATTCACCACTTGGATGAAATCTTGGTCGGATCTCAGAACTTGCAGATAATTATAAAATCTCCCCATAGGGCTTCCCTGGTGGTGCAGTGGTTGAGAGTCCGCCTGCCGATGCAGGGGACACGGGTTCGTGCCCCTGTCCGGGAAGATCCCACATGCCGCGGAGCGGCTGGGCCCGTGAGCCATGGCCGCTGAGCCTGCGCGTCCGGAGCCTGTGCTCCGCAACGGGAGAGGCCACAACCGTGAGAGGCCCGCGCACCGCAAAAAAAAAAAAAATCTTCCTTTCATTGCAAGAATCAAAGCTCTAAACTCTTATCTGATAGTAAAGATTCTCAGCCCCAGGCTCAGTAGTGCTTTGAGTCTCTTAGTTTTGCTGAAGCCAGAGGAGACAGAGGGAGCCCCGTGGTTTACTTCTTGGGCTCCTGGTCCTCAACAGCTGATTTACCCTCCAGGCCTGGGACCAGGGGGTGGCAAGCAGGTGAAAAGAGCTCAGTCGCATGTGGCTGATGCTGCCATGATTTGGCATCAGGACCCTCTGCACTTGGAGGATGTTTGAATCTCTCTCTTTCTCTTTGGTGCATTTTTTTCTCTAGTTGACTACTTTTGTAGATTTCTCAGTGATTCCCTTCTAGGAACCTCCAGTTGCCCCACAGGGACATTTCTCTTCATCAAGTCTCATAAGATTCCCTCCCTTAGGCTCTGGAATAACACCACAGGAGTTTACACCGATAGTTGTGAATAAATTACCCAAACCGCTGATGTCTCAGTTTCCCCACCTTTGAAACAAGATGATAATAGAATCTACCTCATAGGGTTCTGAAAGGATTTAATGATATTATTAATGTAAAGTGTTTAGACTAGAGCTTAGCATATAGTAAGATCTAGTAATAAATATTGTTAATATAATGTACAAGTAGTTTGAAGGCAGTGTCTAGAAGATTATTACCAAAGACACAAATTCCGTGTCTAAGAGGCTAAGAACTAGCTACAAAGAATTCTGGCAAAGAGAAATAAGAAATATGTTCTAAAGTTACACATGATGTCATGGTAAATTAGAAAAACATTGGACTCACTTTCAGGAGACATGGATTTTAGTCCTAGCTCTGCTATCAACTGCTGTGTGTTCCTGAAAATGTAGCAGAAACTGTCTGTTCTGCAGCTCATCTTCCTCTCTAAATTTAGGTTAAGAAACATGGTTTTCAGTTCATCTTTTAATTTTGCTGGTTTGGTACTGGCCAAATTGTACAATCCTCAGTGTCTTCATCTTCAAAATGGAATCAGCAGCCCAGCCCACCCCAAAGTTTTGGTAAAGATCAAGTGAGATGCTCTGTGAATGAGCACTCCATAAACTCTAAAGCCTTCATTCAGTCACTCAGCATACATTTATTGACCAACTCCGGTCCCAGATGCTATGAAACAGTAAACTATCGCTAACATCACCATGAAGGAACTAGGTCAACTCCAGTGTTTCTTCTAGCTCGAAAATTCTTGGAATCAAATCATAAAAAAAGGAATCCTTCCCATTGTCCATGAATGGTTTGTAGCTAGTAGTGTAGAGAAACATCGGAAGTAACTCTATCCAACTGAACATCCCGTGGTGATGGAAACGTTCTATGTCTGTACTGACCACTGTGACAGCCACTAGCCACATGTGGCTTCTGAGCACTTTAAATGCAGATAGTGCTACTGAGGAGTTGAATATTTAACTTTACTTAATTTAAAATAACTTATATTTAGGAGAACTTGCAATGTGTTTCACTGGCACTGTTTCACCTGTTGTTGGAGCTCATCGGGCTGTCCAGCCCCCCACCTCTCCACCAGTTGTGACACATTCCTTCCACATCTACCTACATGAAAGCATCTGTCTGTAATGAGGACGGTGCAGTGGTCCACACAGAGTCCAGCGCCAAGAGGGAAAACCGTGTGGCTGACAGGGTCTTGGTGCTCCGGCTGGGTGTCAGGCCTGAGCCTCTGAGGTGGGAGAGCCGAGTTCAGGACACTGGACCACAAGAGACCTCTTGGCCACATGTAGTATCAATCGGAGAGAGCTCTCCCAGAGATCTCCATTTCAACGCTAAGACCCAGCTCCACTCAATGACCAGAAAGCTCCAGTGCTGAAGGACACCCAATGCCAAACAACTAGCAGGACAGGAACACAACACCATCCATTAGCAGAGAGGCTGCCTAAAATCATAATAAGTTCACAGACACCCCAAAACATACCACAGCATGTGGTCCTGCCACCAGAAAGACAAGATCCAGCCTCATCCACCAGAACACAGACACTAGTCCCCTCCACCAGGAAGCCTACACAATCCACTGAACCAAACTTACCCATGGGGAGCAGACACCAAAAACAACAGGAACTACGAACCTGTAGCCTGCGAAAAAGGAGACCCCAAACACAGTAAGTTAAGCAAAATGAGAAGACAGAGAAATACACAGCAGATGAAAGGGCAAGGTAAAAACCCACCAGACCACACAAATGAAGAGGAAATAGGCAGTCGACCTGAAAAAGAATTCAGAGTAATGACAGTAAAGATGATCCAAAATCTTGGAAATAGAATGGAGAAAACACAAGAAACGTTTAACAAAGACCTAGAAGAACTAAAGAGCAAATGAACAAGTATGAACAACGCAATAAATGAAGTTAAAAATTCTCTAGAAGGAATCAATAGCAGCATAACTGAAGCAGAAGAAAGGATAAGTGACCTGGAAGATAAAATAGTGGAAATAACTACCACAGAGCAGAATAAAGGAAAAAGGATGAAAAGAATGTAGGACAATCTCAGAGACCTCTGGGACAAAATTAAATGCACCAACATTCCCATTATAGGGGTCCCAGAAGAAGAAGAGAAAAAGAAAGGGACTGAGAAAATATTTGAAGAGATTATAGTTGAAAACTTCCCTAATATGGGAAAGGAAATAATGAAGCCCAGGAAGCACAAGAGAGTCCCATACAGGATAAATCCAAGTAGAAACATGCCAAGACACATATTAATCAAACTATCAAACATTAAATACAAAGAAAACATATTAAAAGCAGCAAGGGAAAAGCAACAAGTAATATACAAGGGAATCTCCATAAGGCCACCATCACCCTGATACCAACACCAGACAAAGATGTCACACAAAAAAGAAAACTACAGGCCATTATCACTGATGAACATAGATGCAAAAATCCTCAAGAAAATGCTAGCAAATAGAATCTAAGAGCACATTAAAAGGATCATACACCATGATCAAGTGGGGTTTATCCCAGGAATGCAAGGATTCTTCAATATACGCAAGTCAATCAATGTGATAAACCATATTAACAAACTGAAGGAGAAAAACCATATGATCATCTCAATAGATGCAGAAAAAGCTTTCGACAAACTTCAACACCCATTTATGATAAAAACCCTCTAGAAAGTAGGCATAGAGGGAACTTACCTCAACATAATAAAGGCCATATATGACAAACCCACAGCCAACATCATTCTCAGTGGTGAAAACCTGAAACCATTTCCTCTAAGATCAGGAACAAGACAAGGTTGTCCACTCTCACCACTGTTACTCAACACTGTTTTGGAAGTTTTAGCTACAACAATCAGAGAAGAAAAATAAATAAAAGAATCCAAATTGGAAAAAAAGTAAAGCTGTCACTGTTTGCAGATGACACGATACTATATGTAGAGAATCCTAAAGATGCTACCAGAAAAATACTAGAGCTAATCAATGAATTTGGTAGAGTAGCAGGATACAAAATTAATGCACAGAAATCTCTTGCATTCCTATACACTAGTGATGAACAATCTGAAAGAGAAATTAAGGAAACACTCCCATTTACCATTGCAGCCAAAAGAATAAAACACCTAGGAATAAACCTACCTACAGGGACAAAAGACCTGTATACAGAAAACTGTAAGACACTGATGAAAGAAATTAAAGATACAAACAGATGGAGAGATATACCACGTTCTTGGATTGGAAGAATCAACAATGTGAAAATGACTCTACTACCCAAAGCAATCTACAGATTCAATGCAATCCCTATCAAACTACCAATGGCATTTTTCACAGAACTAGAACAAAAAATTTCACAATTTGTATGGAAACACAAAAGACCCTGCATAGCCAAAGCAATCTTGAAAAAGAAAAACGGAGCTGGAGGAATCAGGGTCTTGGACTTCAGACTATATGGCAAAGCTACAGTAATCAAGACAGTATGGTACTGGCACAAAAACAGAAAGATAGATCAATGAAACAGGATAGAAGCCCAGAGATAAACCTACACACATGTGGTCACCTTATCTTTGATAAAGGAGGCAAGGATATACAATGGAGAACAGACAGCCTCTTCAATAAGTGGTGCTGGGAAAACTGGACAGCTACATGTAAAAGAATGAAATTAGAACACTCCCTTACACCATACAGAAAAACAAACTCAAAATGGATTAAAGACCTAAATGTAAGGCCAGGGACTATCAAACTCTTAGAGGAAAACATAGGCAGAACACTCTATGACATAAATCACAGCAAGATCCTTTTTGACCCACCTCCTAGAGACATGGAAATAAAGAAAAATATAACCAAATGGGACCTAATGAAACTTAACGGCTTTTGCACAGCAAAGGAAACTATAAACAAGGCAAAAAGACAACCCTTAGAATGGGAGAAGATATTTGCAAATGAAGCAACTGACAAAGGATTAATCTCCGAAAGTTAGAAGCAGCTCATCTAGCTCATTATCAAAAAAACAAACAACGCAGTCCAAAAGTGGCAGAAGACCTAAATAGACATTTCTCCAAAGAAGGTATACAGATTGCCAACAAACACATGAAAGGATGCTCAACATCACTATTTATTAGAGAAATGCAAATCAAAACTACAATGAGATATCACCTCACACTGGTCATAATGGCCATCATCAAAAAATCTATAAACAATAAATGCTGTAGAGGGTGTGGAGAAAGGGGAACCCTCTTGCAGTGTTGGTGGGAATGTAAATTGATACAGCCACTGTGGAGAACAGTATGGAGGTTCCTTAAAACACTAAAAATAGAACTACCATACGACCCAACAATCCCACTACTGGGCATATACCCTGAGAAAACCATAATTCAAAAAGAGTCATGTACCACAGTGTTCGTTGCAACACTATTTACAATAGCCAGGGCTTGGAAGCAACCTACGTGTCCATCAACAGATGAATGGATAAAGAAGTTGTGACACATGTATACAATGGAATATTACTCAACCATAAAAAGAAACGAAATTGGGTTCTTTGTAGTGAGGTGGATGGACCTAGAGTCTGTCATACAGAGTGAAGTAAGTCAGAAAGAGAAAAGCAAATATCATATGCTAATACATATATATGATATCTAAAAAAAAAAAAAATGGTTCTGACAAACTTAGGGGCACAACCGGAATAAAGACGCAGACGTAGAGAATGGACTTGAGGACATGGGGAGTGGGAAGGGTAAGCTGGGACTAATTGAGAGAGTGGCAGGGACATATATACACTACCGAATGTAAAATAGATAGCTAGTGGGAAGCCGCCGCATAGGGAGATCAGCTCAGTGCTCTGTGACCACCTAGAGGGGTAGGATAGGGAGGATGGGCAGGAGACGCCAGAGGGAAGGGATGTGGGGATATATGTATACGTATAGATGACTCACTTTGTTATACAGCAGAAACTAACACACCATTGTAAAGCAATTATATTCCACTAAAGATGTAAATAGATAAATAAATAAAATAACATATTTAAATAGCCACACTTGGCTAGTGGCTACCATATAGGAAAGTGCAAATTTCTAGCACGTAAGCAGACGGTGGTGCAGGAAGAAAAAAGAAATGCAGGCCATGGAGTCTAATTTGAGAGATGTATTTGCAACTTGGTGGGAGTATATGTTTGACTGCAGATATTTGGTTT
The DNA here is from genome assembly GCF_937001465.1 of Orcinus orca. Lineage (NCBI taxonomy): Eukaryota > Metazoa > Chordata > Mammalia > Artiodactyla > Delphinidae > Orcinus > Orcinus orca. The sequence goes on from NC_064568.1 coordinate 12,808,676, forward strand.
TTTTGTTTTTCAGTTTTGAACACTAGAACTTGGATAATTTGTATGTATCTGGAAAAGACTCCAGCTTAAGTTGTAAAGATTTGCCCAGTTCCTTGCCCTGAAAAGGGGATGGGAAAATCCTTAAGCTTTCTGTTCTTACAGAGTATAATTATGTACGTTTTATGAACTAGGAAGAATCAGGGATTTTTTAGAAATTTTCCACTCATTGGTCCTTAAAACAGGCATGATTTAAGAGGCACCAGATACAAACAAATGCATTTCTTCCTAAGTGTACCATTGTTGGGGATGTAATAATGAATGATTTAGAAAACATATATTAAGTGCCTCTAATTGTGTAAATTCTGTACATCAGACATTGCTGGATGGTATTAGAAGCAGGTAGGCTTACAAATTCACACCCTGAGCAGCAGATTGGCATGTCTTTTTGAAAACAGATATTCTGAAATGCCTGGTGTAACCAAAGGGATGATAGACTCCAAGTTCAGTCTCATGCCAGGCCCGGGCTTTTCCCCACTTCTATGAACATGGTGAAATTTCCCATATCTATTAAAATGAGATAGCCAGACAGGGGAGACAATGTATACATAGGAAGAACTCTGTGTTTCGCCTCTACTATTCGTGCAGAACTCTTCTGTCACCTGATGTGTCAGCTTTTTCCCACACCAATCAATTCTGTAGTACTGGCTGGGTGTCCTACAGTTCAGTTTGGTTCTGACATAACTACCTAGAGTTAGGCCAGAACCCCCAGGTTAAGGGTCCGGACCCACAAGACTGCCCCACTTCAGATGCCAACCACAAGTCCCAGGTTGTCACCTGTGCTCTAACCAACCAGCTATTAATCGGGGTTCCTGCAACAGTTGGGTTTGATAATTTGCTAGAATGGCTCACATAACTCAGGACAACATAATTTACTGCTTTATTATAAAGAATATAATAAAGGATAGAGATGAATAGCCAGATGAGAGAAGCTGTTTCCTTACCTTTTCCGCCTTCTAGATTCCTCCTGCTTTCCTTGGCCTCTTTCCCCCATCTTCACAGCACGTTGGTTTAACCTCTGCTTCTGTTGTTCTATCTCCCTTTTTCTCCCCTTGACCTTCTTGCCTCCCTCTTAGAAAGATGCTTGTGATTAGGTTAGGTCCACCCAAATAATCTTGGATAATCTCGCATCTCACGATCCTTAACTCAATTACATCGGCAAAGTCCCTTTGTGCCATGTAAGGTAACATATTCGTAGGTTGTGAGGATTAGCCTGTAGACACGTGTGGGGACCATTATTCCACCCCAGAGTCCTAAGCAGGTAACAAACAACTTGAACAGTGAGCAGTGTGCCGCGGGCTCTCTGCTTTGCTTGGACCAGTGGTTCTCTGAGTGCACTTCCTGGACCAGCAGCACCTGGGAACTCGACAGAAATGTGCCTTCTTCAGCTTCACCTCAGACCTGCAGAATCAGAAACTGTAGGGAAGTGGAGCTCGGCAATCAGTATTTTAACAAACACTTAGGATGATACTGACGTACCGTTGAAGTCTGAGAACCACTAGCCTGGGGAATGATTTGGGGAATCAAAGACTGATATTCTTTTCATGCTCTTGGGAGCAGCTGTCTTTCCTGTATTCTCTGTCAAGGAGCGATGTCTTTAAGTTTTTTAGAGGCTAAGTTTCTTTACGATTTAATATCATTATGTATGTGTCATAGTTATTCCCTGCATTGCTCCAAGTGGGACTTAAGATGGCTTACAAAATCCAGTGAAGTCATCTTAAGTAGGTGAAGTTTCAGTCCAGTTTTGTTGCCTCTGGGATATCTGTGCAGGGGAGACAGGGTTTTGAGGAGAGGGCAGTGGAGGGCCCTCTACCCCTTTTCTCCTTTTTACCACCCCATTCTCTACTCCACCAGAGCAGCCTTGCATGTATTAGTTATGAGTCAGAAAACACCTTGTTGGAGGAGGTTGGGTAAAGTATGAAGCCACTGATTTACAGAATTAGAAAATGTTAGAACCAGAAGAGGTCTCCAAGAGCATGTTTCCAAGGCTCTCATTTTACAGAGGACTCTGAGGCTCAAAGAGGTCACAGACAAGGTCACACGGTTAATGTGTGGAAGTCAGTACTAGTGGCCCAGATCCCTGATTTTATGCCAGTCACGTAGCGCCTACAAGACAAATAAAAAGTATGAAGTGTTTTCACCTAAAACAAGGAAACGTGACTAAAACAAGGTGACTCTGACCTGCTCTCATTTCCATTAAGGCTCCATACTGTGAGGAAAATCAGGTAGCAGAATGTGAAGATGAAGATATTGGCTGTAATGCAGAGCAGAATGAAATTGAAATTTATCTGAGGTGTGTCCAGACCAAGGGTAGGCATAAGAAATCATTCTAGTTCTATAGAAATAAAAACCCTTTGAAAGCAAAGGTAAGAATTTTAGAAAATCAATGGGGTACTTGAAGTTTCTGAAGCTAGTTGCTGGGGCAGGTGGATGGGGGAGTGAGAAGTTGCCCGTACAAAGGAGTGGGGTTATGAGAATAATGTGAAAATCCAGATGCTAAATTATAGAGCCAACGCAAGGAGTTCTTAAAATTTCTTTATAGGAATGAAAATATACAAGAAAAGTGTTCACCGTGAGAGCTAGCTGAAGAACGAAGAGCAGGATTTCCTTTCCTTTTTTTTTTTTTTAACATCTTTATTGGAGTATAATTGCTTTACAGCAGAAGATGAAAATGTTGATGATTTAAAATGCAGAAATTTCTCACCATGGTCTAACGCATTGAAGTGTGGGGCTTTAAAAATAACCAAGAGAATATTTTCTTGGTTTCTCTTTTCTTTTTTTCTTTCTTTCTTTCTTTCTTTCTTTCTTTCTTTCTTTCTTTCTTTCTTTCTTTTTTTTCTTGTCTTGGTGAGAGGGAATAAGGTTATTCTAGTGGTAAATATGATTTGGGGACTGATGAATTCAAATCATTAGCATCAGTATGTAGGGTCAGACCTCTTGGGAGGGGCTACTGACCCACTTATTAATTTTCACAGGCAAGGTTAGGGGAAATTTTTCCACTTTTAAAAACTTAGTTGAGCAATTTTTAATGCCTTTCTTTTCCCATCTGCTTTCGTTTCTTTATTCATTAAGTAGAAAGAGTGTGTGTGCGAGAAAGCGCGAGCGAGAGATCCAATTTCCCCCTATGCACTCTCTGTAAGTGTCAACTGCGCCATCTGGTGGCAAATGGGTATTGGTGCACCTGGCCTAAATTTCGCTTTGAAAGATGAACAACAAATTTGAAAAATATCAATATCATGATTTCTCATTACCTTCAATCATTAGATACCAATTCTGATGCCATGAATATTAACTAGAATTCAAAGTGAAAATTAACTAGATGCTTGTTGTAAAATATTTGTTATGAAATGAAGGGCAATTAAAAGTTTAATAGATACGAAACTATCAGGTTCTTACCCATAAACAAAGCTTGAGAAATTGTCCAGGTCTGTGATGACAGCTGGGAAGGCTTTTATTTTCCACCCAAACTCAAGGGGGCCCCCCTCAACCCTCATCCTTCTCTACTTCAGCCCCTTATTATTTCTTTCAGATTTATTTATTTATTTATTTATTTATTTAATTATTGTTTTTATTTTTTTTAATATTCATTTATTTTTAATGACTTATTAGAACAAATACCTATAGATATCATTATATATATGATATATAAATTAATTATACAATATATCATGTATTAATTATTAAAACATACTCTGGTAAATATTATATATTCAATATGAAACAGGAGGAAAGGGGGCAGGGCACAACCTTTAAAAGAATTACATAGCCCGAGGACACAACATAAACTGATTAGAACAAAATAGGTCCAAGATGGCGGACGAGTCTACTTCCACTAGACCCTGAGCCTCAGTATACACTCATTGTAACACATCAGCAAGCTAAGCGACACACCCACAGGTGCCACGACAGTTCCAAGGATGACCATAAAGGTCAAAAAGTGGGCGGTGGCTCAATTCCTAGAAATCCCCACCCCTTCCCCAAAATAGCTGGAATACTCCTCCCACTCATCAGCGTATGAAATTACTCACCCCTATAAAACTAACAACCCCATACCCTGGTGCTGCCCTCGCCTTCTTTTTTTTTTTATTTTTTTTTATTTTTTTTTATAGGTATACCTGGATTTAATTCTCACTTCTACCGCTTGGTAGCTGGATAGCCTTAGGCAAGTTTCATACCTCCCTGAAATTCACTTAATTCAGTCTGTAAAATGGCATAATAACTTATTATAGCATCCTTTTAGGAATTTTAAATCAGTTCTTGAAATAAAAGTACACAATATATAGACAAGTATGGATTCCTCAATAGATGTTTGACCTTTCATTTCTCCAGTATCCCACCCGCATCAAATAAAGAAAAATACTTTTTAAAATTTACGAATATTTCATTGTTGTAAAGTTAAAGCCATAAAAATAATCAAATGGCCTACTATCATACCGTTAGAAGAAAAAAAAAAGGTGTTCATGAGAGTTCCATATTAGAATACAAGTTTTCCTTAGGCACCTGTTTATGTATGCTATTCTGCTCTTTGCAATAAATAATTAAATTTAAAAGACTTAATTCCTCACTTTTAAGACCTTATTAGTTTACAAATTACATATTGACCTATGCTAAATTTTATACCGACCCATGCTAATGAATTCAGTACAGAAAACAAAAAACACTGCACTCAAGCAAACTACATATATATATATATACATATATATATATATATATATATAACTTATATGAGAATTGCTACTCCAGCTTTCTTTTGGTTTCCATTTGCATGAAATACCTTTTTCCATCCCCTTACTTTCAGTCTGTATGTGTCTCTAGGTCTGAAGTGGGTCTCTTGTAGACAGCAAATATACGGGTCTTGTTTTTGTATCCATTCAGCCAATCTGTGTCTTTTGGTGGGAGCATTTAGTCCATTTACATTTAAGGTAATTATCGATATGTGTGTGCCCATTCCCATTTTCTTAATTGTTTGGGGTTTGTTATTGTAGGTCTTTTCCTTCTTTTGTGTTTCTTGCCTAGAGAAGTTCCTTTAGCAGTTGTTGTAGAGCTGGTTTGGTGGTGCTGAACTCTCTCAGCTTTTGCTTGTCTGTAAAGGTTTTAATTTCTCCATCAAATCTGAATGAGATCCTTGCTGGGTAGAGTATTCTTGGTTGCAGGTTTTTCTCCTTCAACACTTTCAATATGTCCTGCCACTCCCTTCTGGCTTGCAGAGTTTCTGCTGAAAGATCAGCTGTTAACCTTATGGGGATTCCCTTATGTGTTATTTGTTGTTTTTCCCTTGCTGCTTTTAATATGTTTTCTTTGTATTTAATTTTTGACAGTTTGATTAATATGTGTCTTGGCGTATTTCTCCTTGGATTTATCCTGTATGGGACTCTCTGTGCTTCCTGGACTTGATTAACTATTTCCTTTCCCATATTAGGGAAGTTTTCAACTATAATCTCTTCAAATATTTTCTCAGTCCCTTTCTTTTTCTCTTCTTCTTCTGGAACCCCTATAATTCGAATGTTGGTGCGTTTAATGTTGTCCCAGAGGTCTCTGAGACTGTCCTCAGTTCTTTTCATTCTTTTTTCTTTATTCTGCTCTGCAGTAGTTATTTCGACTATTTTATCTTCCAGGTCACTTATCCGTTCTTCTGCCTCAGTTATTCTGCTATTGATCCCATCTAGAGTACTTTTAATTTCATTTATTGTGTTGTTCATCGTTGCCTGTTTCATCTTTAGTTCTTCTAGTTTCTTGTTAACTGATTCTTGCATTTTGTCCATTCTATTGTCCATTCTATCTCCAAGATTTCGGATCAACCTTACTATCACTATTCTGAATTCTTTTTCCGGTAGACTGCCTATTTCCTCTTCATTTGTTAGGTCTGGTGGGTTTTTATCTTGCTCCTTCATCTGCTGTGTGTTTTTCTGTCTTTTCATTTTGCTTATCTTACTGTGTTTGTGGTCTCCTTTTTTGCAGGCTGAAGGTTCGTAGTTCCTGTTGTTTTTTTTGTGTCTGTCCCCAGTGGCTAAAGTTGGTTCAGTGGGTTGTGTCGGCTTCCTGGTGGAGGGTACTAGTGCCTGTGTTCTGGTGGATGAGGCTGGATCTTGTCTTTGTGGTGGGCAGGTCCACGTCTGGTGGTGTGTTTTGGGGTGTCTGTAGACTTATTATGATTTTGGGCAGCCTCTCTGCTAATGAGTGGGGTTGTGTTCCTGTCTTGCTAGTTGTTTGGCATAGGATGTCCAGCACTGTAGCTTGCTGGTCGTTGAGTGAAGCTGGGTGCTGGCGTTGAGATGGAGATCTCTCGGAGATTTTTGCTGTTTGATATTATGTGCAGCTGGGAGGCCTCTTGTGGACCAGTGTCCTGAAGTTGGCTCTCCCACCTCAGAGGCACAGCACTGACTCCTGGCTGCAGCACCAAGAGCCTTTCATCCACAGGGCTCCTTAATTTGGGATGATTCGTTGACTATTCAGGTATTCCACAGATGCAGGGTATATCAAGTTGATCCTTCTCTACTTCAGCCCCTTATTATTTCTTTCAGATTTATTTTTTATAATTTCCTATTATTTTTATTTGCTTTTTCCTCCAGCATTGCTTTTAAAATGAAGTAAATTTCACAAGATTAGGGATTGCTTTTGTGGTTTTCACCCTTGTACCCGCAGTGCTTTTAGTAGACACTCAACAAATATTTGTCAGTGAATTTAGTTGAACTAAAAATACTTCATAATAAAACCTGAAATTTAAGAAAAGCACTTATATGAACAACCAAATTAGAAAACTCTCTCTGAGTTAAGTAGACTAACATTTTTCAAGAAATTCAGTCAAAGTGGTATGGATATATCCCCGGTAGTTTCAGAAACTGCAGTTTTTGAGGCCATGCTTCTGACAGTAAAACTGCTAGCATGCATCCGTTTTTCAGTGGGGTGGCATTCGTTTTCAAAGCCCCCTTATTTAGGCTGCGGTCTTTAGCAGTAAGCTGGTGCCTTTCAGAATCAATAGTCAAGTCAAAGAACAGCTGGAAATACACATTTGGATGTTTGCCAGATTCCACTGGGTTATTAAGTGACGTTTAGATAACTGACTTAAGCCCCACCATTGTGAACTTCATAACTCGCTGAGCTTGTAGGTGTCAGTGCATTGGAAGCAAAGTGCTCGGGCTCTGCTTTCTTGGACATGAACTTAGTCATGTCATATGAAGCATTCATTTTCAATCATAGTACTACACTTGTACTTTGACGTCTGACAAATGCCAAGTGTTTCCTGACATACATATTCTTATCATGCAAACCTACTTGAGCGGCAGAAGAAATGGTGGAAAGATAACTGAATTGCACGTGGATTTGAGGTGGACACGGTGCAGATTTCATGTTCAGTTTAGTACATTCAATTTAGAGAGCAATCTTGTAGGTTCCCGAAGATCCTTCTAGGGGCATTATCCACTTTACTGAAAGTTCAAGAACCTCCCAAAGGAAAATGGGGTGCAGAGGAATTAACCACCGTAGTAAAGTCTGGCTCATCTTTAGGGGAGGGGATGTGCTCTGGTTGGCCCTTCTTCCTCCTCCTGCCTGCTCAACGCTTGCTGGGGATCCCAGTGAACCCTGGAGAGAGTATGGAAGTGGGGCTCTACCAGCTGAATTATTGTTATTTACAACAGTAGGATCCAAAACTTAATGTTTATTAAAATCACCTGGGAAGCTTGCTAAAATGCAGAGTCCTGGGTCCAGCTCCTTCTATGTCTATAGATGTGTAGGAGCCAGGAGTCTGGTAACCAGGTGAGGCATAGAACACACCTTGGGACACCGCTGTTTACTACTCTCAGCCCTAGGAGTGTGTGGCCTCTGTCTTCTTCACCACTGTTTCCCAAGCACCCCAGGCACATGGTCGGTATGCAGTGGATAGCTTGTAGGGTGGGGATGAGGGATGGGTGGATGGGTGGGATGCTGGATGGAATGATGCAAGATTATGTATATTCAGGAACTTAAAGACAGGGTGCACCAGAGTAGAAGAGAGAATGGTGAAATTTCTAAGGTTTCCACAGATTCTTTGAATTTCTCTTTAAATTTCTGATACATCATATGCTGCATTTGCCCCCTGATTTTCTGTGACCTTTATTTAAATACCATCTCTCTTTAGAAACAGAGTAATTTTGTCACTTGGGATTAAAAATGATATTTTTGTAAAATGGCAAGCCATCTTGACATTTCATAACAAACCTTTTAACAAATTCCTGTTCTCACTCAAAACTCTTCTTCCAAGTAGAACAAAGCCTCCCATCGATGGTTTTATAAAAACAAAATGCTCGTCTGCCATGAGAGTCCCGTCAGAAGGGCTACAGGGGGGCAGTGGAAACAGGGTAGGCTGTGAGCCAGAACAGCTGGATTCCACCTACAGCCCCTCTTCTGTAATCATCGTGTGACCTTGAGCAAGTAACGCCCCTGTCTGGCCCCAGGTTCCTCACCAGTAAAGTGAGAGGTTTCACCAGATGGTCTCCAAGGCCGTGTTGGCTGTACATGTTTTTTAGAATCACTTCGAGGCTTTGGATTTCCCCCCATACCTCATCCTTGGGAGCAAAAAACAGACTTTCCTGAAGGCCTCCACTGAGTATATTGGGGGAGGTGGAATTATGCCCCCTAAAGATGTCTGTGTTTGATCCCCAAAACTGTGCTGTCTTACATGGAAAAAGGTATTTTGCAAATGTGATTAGGTTAAGGACCTTGAGGTGGGGAGGTTAACAGGAATCATCCAGGTAGGCTGCGTCTAATCACGAGTCCTCAAAATCAGAGAACCTTCCCTGACTGTGATCAGAAAGAGAGATGTGATGATGGAAGGGGGTCAGAGAGGTCACTGGTGGCTCTAAAGACAGAGGAAGGGGGCCCGGGGCCAGGGAGCGCGTGCCGCCTTCAGAAGCTGCGAAAGGCAAGGTTCAAGCCTTCCCTAGTTTCCGGAGAGGAATGCAGCCCAGCCAGACCTGAAGTGGACTTCTGACTTACAGAGCTGTAAAATAATAAACCTGTATTCTTCAAGCTGCCACGTTTGTAGTGATTTATTGTGGCAGCAATAGAAAACTAACAAGTATGCCCGAAGAATCTAAGTACTAGTCAGGAGTTTGGTACTTTCCATAGCTCATTGGGTGGGAAAACCAGGACCTCCTGGGAGAGGACTCGTGAGGGTCATCTGGCCTGGCCTCAAACTCATCAGGATCCTCACTTTTAGACGTTTTGACCTGCGTCTCTAAAGAATTCCTTTGAAATGTGTGTGTGTGTGTGTGTGTGTGTGTGTACATATATGTGTATGTATATGTACATACACCAATATATTCAGCTAGAGTGATTTTTCAGCACCCCTAGGAAAACCATTGAATGGTCTAAAAACACACTTGATAACTCATAACAAATGCCACTCAGGCTAAGCCAGTTGCAGTGGGTACACCCAGTACAAATAGTAGAAGGACCTTCTGAGGCAACTAGCCTCTATCATGTAGCTCTGCATCATAAACGTAATGAGTCTGGGTCTGAGGAACTCGCAAGCCAAAAGTAGCATCCAGATACATGTGAAATGATAGAACAGAAGGGGACCGTCAAGATCTCCCAGGCCGCCTCCTTCACCTGCAGGGAACTAAACTGAGGCTCAAAGGATCAGGAACTGCTCCAAAACAAAACCTGAGGTACTCTTTCTGCTACAGCAGACGTTCTCATCAATGAGAAGAAAGCAGGATTGGAGAGTAAACGTTTATCACAGTGTCTTAGAATCCGCATTGCCTCAGCCTACCTCAAAACCTCACGTTTTGAGGTCTTGCTCCCCAAACCAGGAAACTGACCCTGATTTGAGGGGACAGCCGTGGAAGGCGAGGCAGCTGGATGTACGAGCTGACACACAGCTGTCAGCTCAGGCTGACTAGAGAATGGCAGACACATCCCCAAATAATAAACAGAATCTCTGCTTTAACGTGGTCTACAATCTACTGTGGCCTAAATTATCTGGAAATGTGGATATCATCACTAGTTTGTTTGATCCCTTGACTAACATTAATGATCACCATTTAGAATGACAGAGCTGGAAGAAACCTTAGGAGTGTCTAGTTCATTCCTCAAATCATGCACATGGAAACGGACTCCAGAGGTTAAGGGCTGCATCCTAGTGGCAGAGCCAGCATTTCAGCCCCATTCATCAACCCCCAGGCACTTGCTCATGCCCTCTGCTCACTGGAACCTACATGATGCTTTTCTGTGAGTGAAGACTCTTGAAGCATCATGAAAAATGGTTTTAGTTTCAGCCCATGTACTACCTTGTCAGTCTGAGAACTGTGTCTCTTGAGGTCAGAAGTCATGTTCTCCGATAGAGGGGAAAAAAATGGACTTGTAATCCCAACTCTTGGGTGAATTAATAAAAGGCATTCCACTTCTAGGCTGAGGACACAGCTTTTGCAAGAAGACTGGAATGGAAAGCACTCGTTACTCGCCAGTGATTTGATACTCTAATCACCACAGTGTTTGGGAAAACCACAGATTCCTCACTCACTCTCCTCTCATCCAGGTAGCACTGTGTGAGCCGTGTTATTACACAGTGATTATCCAGACACTCAGCTTAATATACTTAACAGTAGATGTCCATCCAGAGTCATTAGATAAACTTGAATTTGATGTGAAACCTGATTTGAAGATGTTATTCAGATACGTCCAACCTCAAGCCTTTGCTCAGATTGCTCAGATCTTTATTCCTGATTTCTCTTAAGTTCACTCTCTGAATGAAGAGGCACCCAAAATGCTTACCTGTCAAGTGCTACCATTTTAGGAAAATTCATTTTACTGTTAATGCTTAAGGGACTGGGGAGGATTTCAGAATTGGGGTATCTGCATTCTACTCTGATACTTGATGGGTGTCCCTGTGCTAGTTTCAGATCTCATGCTAGACGTGAAATGCATATGTAAGACGAGTTGCGTTCAATGAGTACTGTATGTGGATTATCCATTTGTAATGATTGATAATGCCACAAAATACTCTTAACTTTGAAACTGTGAGTAAAAAAATGTTATCTTACTTTGATCATTCTGAATGCACTTTAAAATCATGCAGTGCCTTGGAGCCATTGCAGAGAATATTGCCTTTTATAGGTCATGGAACCATAGAACTTTGGAAGTGAACAGGAATTTATGTCATTCAGGTGAGGGTTGATAACTAGGTTTTGTATAGTTGCCAACTACAATTGATTGGTATGGCTCTGGTATGCCACGCTGAGAAGAACTCTTTGGCTACTGGGGCTCAATGGACGAGTGTTATGTGATCGATTAGCTATCTCTGCCCTGGCCAGGAGGAAAGAATTGTCACTGGCAGAGCACATATGTTCTGTCGTTAACAAGTCCAAAATTTACAAGCAGCTCATGCAGCTCAATAACAAAAAAACAAACAACCCAATCCAAAAGTGGGCAGAAGACCTAAATAGACATTTCTCCAAAGAAGATATACAGATTGCCAACAAACACGTGAAAGGATGCTCAACATCACTAATCATTAGAGAAATGCAAATCAAAACTACAATGAGATATCATCTCACACCGGTCAGAATGGCCATCATCAAAAAATCTAGAAACAATAAATGCTGGAGAGGGTGTGGAGAAAAGGGAACACTCTTGCCCTGTTGGTGGGAATGTAAATTGATACAGCCACTATGGAGAACAGTATGGAGGTTCCTTAAAAAACTAAAAATAGAACTACCATCCGACCCAGCAATCCCACTACTGGGCATATACCCTGAGAAAACCATAATTCAAAAAGAGTCATGTACCAAAATGTTCATTGCAGCTCTATTTACAATAGCCAGGACATGGAAGCAACCTAAGTGTCCATCATCGGATGAATGGATAAAGAAGATGTGGCACATATATACAATGGAATATTACTCAGCCATAAAAAGAAACGAAATTGAGTTATTTGTAGTGAGGTGGATGGACCTAGAGTCTGTCATACAGAGTGAAGTAAGTCAGAAAGAGAAAGACAAATACCATATGCTAACACATATATATGGAATTTAAGAAAAAAAAATGTCATGAAGAACCTAGGGGTGAAACAGGAATAAAGACACAGACCTACTGGAGAACGGACTTGAGGATATGGGGAGGGGGAAGGGTAAGCTGTGACAAAATGAGAGAGTGGCATGGACATATATACACTACCAAACGTAAGGTAGATAGCTAGTGGGAAGCAGCCACATAGCACAGGGAGATCAGCTCGGTGCTTTGTGACCACCTTGATGGGTGGGATAGGGAGGGTGGGAGGGAGGGAGACGCAAGAGGGAGGAGATATGGGAACATATGTATATGTATAACTGATTCACTTTGTTATAAAGCAGAAACTAACACACCATTGTAAAGCAATTATACTCCAATCAAGATGTTAAAAAAAAATACTTTCTGAAATTAGAAACTAAAGAAAAAAGATGAATAACCTGAGGCCAAGCATAGCTCAAAGGACGGTGACAGTCAGCCAGCTGGTCTGCGGCTGAGCAGGACGGGCCACCTCTGTAATGTCACCTCATGACTTCTAGAAAATAGGAAATGAAATAACAGTGTCTTGGGTGTCTAAAAACTTTGGCAGGGAAAAAAAAAACCCACAGCAAAGCAGAAAAATATATTTGGACGGTGATGTACATTACCTAGGAAATTGGTGACAGTTTATGGAAAAGTTCAAAAGAATTTGATCTTTCAGTGAGCACCATGTAGTTTATAATCATGCTTTCAAAATTCATTTTTATACACTCAGTATATCTGTTTGGATGCCTTTTTTATGCAAGGTACTGTATTAGAGTGGTGAGAATAGTAGTGAGACATTCCAGGCCGAAGTCCCCCAGCATCCATTCAAGAGACATTTACTGAGCACTTACTTGAGGCAGACAGGGCAGTCAGTCTTGGAGATTTGAAACCAAGTAAAACTCTGCTCTGAAGGAGTGTTCTCTTAGTACACGATATCTGGCACCACAACCAATGGTTAGAGCAACTTTGTTTTGTCTTCTAGATCTTCAGGGGATTCCAAGAACCCCAAGATAGAGATGACTCTCTAAAGCAAGCTAAAGCGTAGTAAGGGAGAAGCTGGTAATTTTTCAAACTAAATACCCAATAAAGATGGGAAACTTCAGGTTGTAAATATTTTAATCTTTTACTGAAGTAGAGCCCACTTCCCAAATCAAAAGGCATGGCTCAAGAAATAGAACATTACCAACCCAGAAACCCCTGTGTTTTCCTCCCCATCCATACGCCTCACATCAGCCCCAAGGGTGGCTACTATCCTGACTTCCAACACCAAATATTTTTTTCAGTTTTTGAACTTATATCGATGGAATCCCATTACATTTTTTGTTTTCTGTCTTCTTTTGCTCAACAATAGTTTTGCTAGAATTATTCTTGCTCTATATAGCTATAGTTCGTCCAATTTCTGTTACTGTATAGTATCACCCTATATAAATAGACTTCAATTTCTTTATCCATTCTGTGTTTGGAGGATATTTGTGTTACTTCCAGATGGGATTTGTCCCCGAAAATATTTCTATGAACGTTCTTGTACATGCATCTCTACCGGGGACATCCCTGCGATGTAATAGCTGGGTCACACGTGTGAGCATTTTGTAAGCGCTTCCAAAACGTTTGCCAGAGTGGCTGCAACCAATTTATACTCCTGCCTGTCGTGTTGGAGAGTCCCCATTGTTCCACATCCTCATGAAGATTTGGTATTCTTAGTATATTTAATAGTAATCAGTCTCGTAGGTCCCCTAGAGTTTTAATTTGCATTTTCCTAAATTACTAAGAAAGTGAAACGAGTTCTCATGTTTGTTGGGCGTTCGGATATCGTCTTTGGGAAAGTACATGTTCAAATGTTTTGCTCATTTTTCTTCTGGACTTTTTACAAAAGAATTGTACAAGTTCTTTGATAAGTTGGATTATATTCAAAGTAAGAAGTTCTTTTCATCAAAAGACACCACAAGAGTGCTTCCGTCAGGGTCCAGTCAGGAGACATAAACCACCCCCGGTTACTTGCAAGGAGAGAGTTTAATACAAAGAATTATTAGCTAGATACAAAACTGCCATCTCTGTAACGGAATATCAGACCAAAAGAAAACACCAAGGTCTCGCGGAGGTAGCAACCGTCAGAAAGAGGTGCCCCGACCTGCCTCCCAGGACCGGGGGAGCACAGGGAAATGTTGACACTATTAAACTCAGAAACCCTGAGAAGGGGCTCCCGCCCAGCCTGCTGAGCAGGAATTTGGGTCTCTGAGGAAGAGGCACAGACACCTGGTGCTGGGTCTCTGAGACGGGACGCAAGAGTGCTGGAAAAGCTCCAAACTGGATTTGATTGCTGCTCTGGGAGCAAAGTCACACTGTTGCAATGAAGTGCTTTGTGCCTTGGGAACAAGAAGCAGGCAGGAAGGCTCGGTGCCCAACTGCTCCAGCCTCGCAGTATCCCGCTAGCGCCCCCTACCGGCGGCTGTCCAAGCCGAGCCTGGTGGGCCATGTCGGGCCCCATCACCGCAAATAGAGAAGAAGGGGGTCGGAGCTGAGAGACAGAGAGCTTAATACTTATCATGAGAGCACGAAGGCAAAGAGTGGGGAACAACAACGGGCTTGAATCTAGGCTTGAGATGTGTAGCAGTTCAAAATAGCTAACCTTTAGTAGTTAAAATAGCTAAGCTAAGCACGTGTTTGCCGTGTACCCGCTTGCTGTAAAGCTTCACCACATCATCACACCTCATCTCACATCAGCCCATTAGGATGAGCACTCTCACTATTCCTACTGAAACGATGAGAAAATAAAGGCAAGAGAGTTTAAGTAACCTGCCCAAGGTCATCCAGCCAGGAGGTGCCAGGGAGAACAGATAACAATTCAGATCGATCTAACTCATTTTTATCTTCATGCTCCAATCCAAAAATAGAGGCTTTACTGTAAAACTGTACAGGATTATGGTAAATGAGACAGGAAAATTCATAGCAGGTCTCCTGACTCCAGGGCACTTCTACAGTCATCAGTATTTTCTGGTCATATTAGCTCATAAAAATATGGCAGGTGACATCAATATCTTTCCTTCTTTACCTTTTTTTGAAGTCCTTATCTTCTTTCAGCTGGTCTTTCAGGCGTCCTCGTCACTGTGGTGAAAAATACCACAGATTCTACGCATGTGCTTGAAGCTACTTTTACTGACTGTCGCTTTGATTTCTGTACTTTGTTCTCGCAGATGGTAACTGTCTTTGGGTGAGAACAGTCCTTTGCCTTTTCTACAATCGAAACCTAGACCCACGCTGCTCCCAAAGCCGTAACCAATAGGAAAACTGTCCGGTTTGTTCCCTTCCTATACACAATTGTCTGAATGCAGTTGAAGCACCTATAGACACAGCCACTGCACTTTCCTCATTGTGGACGCTGCGTCCACATGCTGAGATTTGGAGAAACTGTGAGAGCTCGCTTGTTCATTTATCGTCCGGCTGAAGTGTAGGGTGAGCTAAAAATCTGACTTCCTTTAAAAGCTGAATCTGTGCGGCGCTCTTGTGGAATTAGTTGGGGGAGCCAAGTCTCACTGGGCACCCTCTGGCTCTCAGGCGTCTCCTCGCCCTCCCCTCCCCACGCCGTCAGATTCTCCACCTGGCAGCCAAATGCTAATTGCCAAACCTGATGGCGTGACTCCCTGCTCTGGGGAAGGGGAAAATTCTTAGTGTGGTCCTCAGGGTGTGCTCTCCCTGCAGCCTCACCTCAGCCACCTTCACCTTCACGCCCTGTCCTCCAGCCCGCCGGGTCCCTCCTGCCTCAGGGCTTTTACGTATGTTCTTCCCGCTATGCCGTCCCCTACCTCACAGACACCGTGTCCCCCCCCACCCCTTGTTGGCCCTTGTGCACGCTTCAGGGATCACTTCCCGAGGAAGGGGTTTGGGGCTTCCCTCCCCAGACAGGCTAGCTCCTCCCGTGAGAGGCTCACAGCTCCCTGGAGTTTTCTGTTCCAGCATTCATCATTTGTGACATGTGCTTGCATGTCTAAAAAATCCAAGTCTGTTGTGGTTTTCCCACCAGAATGTAGCTTCTCGGGGAGGATGCAGTTGCTGGTTTTGTTCACCATCGTGTGTCCTCAGCACCTAAGAGTTCACTGGAACATGGGCATCGTTGAAAAAAGATGTCGTGAAGGGGTAATTGACCTCCATGAGCACAGCTGGCGGGGGGCAGTGAGCAACCTCTTTATCCTAGATCTGCTCGGAATTTTCCTCTCCACAAAGGCCATTGCAAAGCAATATTCTCGTGTCAGCTGCTTTCATTTGTTTTTATCTGTCTGAGTAGGCTCGAGCTTGAGGCACCCTCTGTCACAGCAACACACACAGGTTGTGGGGGGCACTGCATGGGCGGTCCGATTGGGAGGTTCTCAGGCGGGGCCCAGGGATCTGCATTTAACAAGCACCCCAGGCTTACCTTGAACACACTGGCCCAGCCACACACTGCTCCATCCCCACCCCAAACCAACCTGACCTCAGAAATCTTGTCTCCATTTCAGGACCTCTGTATCTTCACCATCCTGCCCTGCATTCGTTTCCTTTCACCACTGTAATAAAGTGCCACAAACTCGGTGCCTCAAAGGACACAAATTTATCATCTTATTATTCTGGAGGTCAGAGGTCCAGAATCAGTCTCAGTGAGCTGAAACCAAGGTGTCGGCTGTGCGTCTCCTGGAGGCCCCGGGGAGGCTCTGTTTCCTCGCCTTTTCCAGCTTCTAGAGGCCGCTGAGTTCATTGGCTCGTGGTCCCTCCTCACCGCACCTCTGCTTCGGCATCACATCTCCTTCTCTGACCCTCCTGCACCCTTCTTGTCAGGACCCTAGTGATGATACTGAGCCACCCACACAGTCTACCGTCATTTTCCATCTCAAGATGCTTAGTTTCACACATCTGCAAAGTCCCTTTTGCCACATAAGGTAACATAGTCACAGGTTCCAGGGCTTGGGTTGCGGAGCTCTTTGGAGGATCATTATTGCACCCAGCATATGCCGCAACCCTCCCCCCAACATCCTTCCTTTCCTCCTGTTTCTAAGGGCTGCATGTCCCTCATATTTGCCAAGGCTTCCACCACACCCACCTCCCTCCTGCTCTGCCCCTTGTCCCACAGGGTGTGTCCCACCTGTGGTCAGACCATGCCTCTCATGGTCTTCAACTAGAGTCACTAAGTTCTTTTTGGAGACAAACTGGTGTGAATTTGAATTACCAGCTCTGCTGCTTCCGTGCTGTGTAGGCTTAATAACCAAACTGAACCTCTCTGGTTCCCTTCTAGTGGGCTTAAAAATGCCTACATTTGGGGCTATTGGGAGAATTAACTGAAATAATGGATGGAAGCTCTCTCCCAGGGCTTGGCAGGTAGAAAGCGTTCAGCTAAGGTAGATCATTACAATCATTATCTTCCATGTGTTTCCCCTTTCTTTTGTCCTAACTTGGGGCCTGGAGGCCTATACTACCTTTTTTTATTGACGTATATTTGATTTACAGTGTTGTGTTAGCTTCAGGTGTGCAGCAAAGTGATTCAGTTATACATATATATATATATATATATGTGTGTGTGTGTGTGTATATATATATACACCCTTTTTCAAATTCTTTTCCCTTATAGGTCATTACAGCATATTGAGTAGAGTTCCCTGTGCTATACAGTAGGTCCTTGTTGGTTATCTATTTTATATACAGTAGTGTGTATATGTTAATCCCAGACTCCTAATTTATTCCTCCGCCCCTCTCCCCTTTGGTAATCAGAAGTTTGTTTTCTATGTCTGTGGGTCCATTTCTGTTTTGTCAGTTAGTTCATTTGATTCATTTTTTTTAGATTCTACATATAAATGCTATCATGTGGTATTTGTCTTTCTCTGTGTGACTTAACTTCACTTAGTATAATAATCTCTAGGTCCGTCCATGTTGCTGCAAGTGGCATTGGGTTCTCTCTGTAAGCCATCCCTCTAACAGCACATACTGTGACAGGATAGACAGAGGCTGGACTTTTCTGTCTGTCACGTTCTTTTTCAAGTTGAATTTGGTCCAACAATTGTTTATCAACCCCATCCCAGCACTGGGCTATTCACGGAGCATACAGAGAGGAGTGAGGCATGGTCTCTGTCCTCAGCAGACACTCCACAGATAATGGGACAGATAAAAATAAAATTTCATAATAAAGTGGCCAATGCCATAGTTGCTTGGAGTGATCAGGAAAGATTTTTGGATGAAGGGACCCTTGAGCTGAGTGAGGTAGGAAATACTTTTTCAGGAAAAGGCTTATGGCTTTTCAAATTCATTGATTACATCTCTGCCCAAGGCATTGGGCCAAACCATCATCAGCAAGATTTACACTTGACTATTTCAGAATAACAAGAGCTTCACCACTCTGTTCTTTTAAGCCCAAGCCTGGCACAGTGAGAGCTTGTGCTGAGGGCCTGGCTAATCCCAGGATGCTCTGCTTTTCCAGGGGCAGGCCTGACATATATTTAAAGCAGAACAGTCACTTTGCTTGATTGGAATATGGTGGCTGCCCCAGCATCTTAGCCACCACAGAGAGACTCCTGCTGAGAGTGCAATAGCCATGTGATAAAGCACAAAAGACATCAAGCTGGACTGTAAATCACTGGCTCTCTGACTTCTTAGCTCTTGACTCATTACAGCAGTGCAAAAGCCCTACCTCTGTCCATCCTATGTGTTCTGGCTTTCTAGAACAAAAGAACTCCAAGATGGCTAGATGATGGAGTGAACACAGTAACCATCACATCTCTGAAAATGCTTCAGTCAACCAACATAATGATCAGCAAGGGCAGATCCCCAAATAATTTCTCAATTACATCAATTCATGAAACAATGAGAGCAACAGTCCAGGACCAAGACCGACTGAGACGGCACAGACACAGTCCATGTAATCCAGAACCCTTCCAGAAAGTGCTGGGAACCCCTTCACCTCATGCTTCCACGTTCTTATGCTGCCATACTTGCCGTACTGCCAAAGCATTGGGTGGTTTCCAGACTTCTTCATAGAACAGAAAATGAAAGTCTTTAGCAAAGTCTAATAATACCCCTATTTTAGTTTATGAAAACCAAGTTTTAGTTACCCTTATTTTTAAACTTCATTAATAAATAGTCCTCCTTGTGCATCAAAATGAAAATCTCTATGTGCTTGCGTCTACTGTCTCCAAAGAAAAGACTTTCATCCTGGGATGCATTTACCATCCATCCAGGAAAACCCCTGCAGCCTGCAGTGGAGTCAAGGCCACACCTAATTTTACTAGTCTAGAGAAACCTACATGCATTCTTCATCTTCCTGCCCCATGGACTTGCTTCTCCATGTCATCTGTCTTGGGGGAAGCTGAGGGGTACAAAGAAGCAAGAATAGTGCTCCAAATCTATAGTTAAAGGACAAATCTAGAGGTAGATCTAGGCAGTGGAGAGGTGAGGACCAAGTGGATAGGATAAAGGTTAAGGAACACACTGTGAGCTAAGATCTGAGTTCACCAAGTCATAGAAAATGAAAGCTGATTGGGACCTAGAAAATTATTCAGCCTGAACCTCCCACTTCAATGGGAGAAAGTGACTTGTGATCATAAAAAATAGGGATGATAGCACCTGCCTCTCAAGATTGCTGTAGATTCAATGAAAGGATAGCATGCGTATCAATTTTGGATCAGAGTAACCATTTAACATGTGTTTTTGCTGGTCTGCAAGTAACAGAACCAGAACTAAGTGTTCTAACTTAGAGGAGGTGCTCTGTCAGGCTGCCAGGAGGCCCAAGCACACAGGAAACTCATAATAAAACAAGGACAATCTCAAGAGCATGGTGCTGGGCCCAAGACTTGGTCCACTCAGGTGGATTTTATATGTTTCTGTTTGGATAGCAGTGAACCTCGAGGCCAGTGTATGACTCCATCTAGTGAAGTAATTCTTTATACACTACTCTCCCACGGCAGGAAGTTCTTCTAGACAGCGCTTGTCACATTGTGGCCTGTGCTCTCACTTATGTGCGTCTTATTTCAACTACTATTGTGATCCCTTTGGGAAAAAAAAAATACACCTTTTAATTTTTTTTAAATTATGACAGTACTTACAGTTATGTTTACTCATAAATTATTGTAATCATGACATCTTGGAAAACTAGAAAGGTTTTAGAAGCCAGTGGGGGGAGGGAGGAATCCCAGTATTCAGAGGCAACCACTATGTCAGAATATTTCTTTATTTTGGTTGTGTATTATTTTGTTTGTCCATTTCGTTCCATATATATCAGTCAGGATTTTCAGTAACAAAAAGAAACTGATGCTGACTCATTCAAGCAGAGAAACAATTTGTAAGGAAGAGATCAAATGACTCAGAAAATATTGGACATTGACTTGGTTTCCACCTTGCATGTTTTAAATAATGCTGTTTCGAACATCTTTGTGTGTAAATTTTTGTCTGCTCTGTGAATTATTTCCATGGGATAAATTTCTAGATGTAAGGACTGAAGGTGAATCCTTTTACATAATAAGATCCCTCTTCTTGGGTCCTTAGTTTTTATTAAGCTCTCAGATGGCTAACATTAAGTCTGTAAGTAATTTTTATGAAGGAAATTGAGTGAGTGATACATCCCTTCAGTGCTTGCCGATCTAACATGCTTACACTGTAAGGCCTACCGACTGCTGGTTGCTGTAGCCACATGCAGCGGTCTGATGTCATCACTGAAATGTGGACAATTGAAGGAGACGCTTCTTCGTGTTGCCACTGCCACGCTAACTAGCCCTGTGTCAATGCCGAGTCCAGTGGTTTCATAAGAGTGGTGAGGACCCTCTCCTCTTAGAAGGTCCCTGAACTCCTTATAGAAATGCGTCTGCTCCTTCCAGCAACCGTCATGGTTTACATACAGTGTTTTTTGACCAAAAAAAGCAACGTATAATGTGGCTGCTGCTCTGGGTACTTTGTTAGGTTGTTTATATGCTGCTTCCCCCGCCCCTCACCTTCACACTACAACCCAGCCAAGGGCAGAGACTACATTTCAGTCATCTTTTTTCTCTAACTAACTCATTATCCTCATTTTCCCAGTAGGATGTAAGCTCCCCGAGGACAGGCACTCCTGTGTGTTTTCTCGCGCTGTCAGTTTCCCTGGTTCCTGTAACATCACCTCGCACACAGCCACTCCTGTGTGTTTCCTCGCGCTGTCAGTTTCCCTGGTTCCTGTAACATCACCTCGCACACAGCACACAAGCAGTGAACATGCTTATTAATCTGAGTTGAAGAAGAGCCAAGTAATTCAGAGTCTGGAGTCTTAGAACGATTTTTGTCTCTGAACACGTCCAGGTTCTGTTCTCAGCTCTGGAGCCGGCTTACACATCATCTAAGCCTTTTTCTGTCTACTTGGTTTTCCAGTTAGTTTCTCTACCGAACACATTATTAGACTGTTTTATCCAACTTTCTATTTTTCTTTCATTGAAAGCCACATTTCTCATGCATCCATTAATAACTTCACATGACATACCTTTCCCAGTTAACACCAAGGATCTAAACTTTTCTGCCTCTTCTTGACGTGAAAGGTAAACTAAAGTCAGTGGTAGGTAAGAATGCATTTACTAGAATTTGGGGACCCAAATCCTCTTCACGCCATTGGAATCATATTTATTCAGACCCTAATCTGAGCGGTTTTTCCTTTCTCTCTTCTCATCTCCCTCTTGAGTTGCTTGACTTTTCATATAGCCCAGATGTTATGAGCTAGTTTATTCTCATTACGTCTGCACTGGTCATCGTGCTGGTCTCTTATTTTTGAGCTAGTAGCTTATGGAGTTACTCAATTCCTGGCCTTGGGTCACATCACAGCGTTTTAGAACTGTCCATGGATTGTCGAACCATCGTGCCCCTTAAGTGTAGAAGTGTGGTGAGAGCTAACAGCATCGACCTCAAGCGTTCCACTTTCATTTGTTTATTTATTTATTTATGCATCTGTGTAAATTTTATCTGGGCAAAGTATTCTGAAACATATATGGGTATATGTCTGAATATGTGTGTGTATATGTGTATATATGTTTGTACACATATGTACATTCATGTATGCATACACACACCCACGGACACACAGGCAAAGCTCTGAGTTGGTTCCACCCTGTGGCAGATGTTACTGGTGCAACCAAAGTACAGAGTATTTTGAAGTCAGGCTTGGATTCACTTCAGCCAGTGCAATATGCGTGGAGGGGACAGGTGTCACTAGCAGGCGGGAACATTTAGGAGGCAGTGCTGAATTCTTCAGACCTTTTTCTATACCATGGCAATCGGTGATTATAGACGTATATACCTATAAAGAGATGGCACAAGGCTGAAGAAGCAGACTAGACGGGGGATCCATCTCAGAGAATCACCAAACCAGAACAGACCTGATTTGGGAGAAAAAAGAAAAAAAGAAAAACTTGTGTTAATCCACTGAGATTTTGTTCTAATTGCAAAACTTCACACATCCTGGCCATTGTAAACCGTTACATGCAAGACTAAGACTAAAAGGCCAGCGGGGGGGAGACACTGAAATGACCCAGCCAAGACCACAGCTGGAAACAAGGTAGTGACTAGAACCCAGGACTCTGCACTCCTTGCTTTGCGTTCATCTCCCTGTGATACTCTGGACGCCTTTAACTGCAGTGGAAACAGCACGTGGCGTCAGGAGAAGCTCCTGGATGAATCATGAAAACAGTATACAAGTTTAAAACCATAAATTGCCCAACACTTTACTGTCTTGCACAATCTTCCCTCTTTTACCTGTCAGGTCAGAGATGGATGGGATGGCAGGAAGTCTCAGTAAATTGCAGCATTAAATATCATCACAAATAATCATTTTTGCAAATAATCCAACCTGCTTGGACTTGAATAGGCTCTGGTGTATCTGAAAATATTACCGTAGCAGTCAAAGATGTATATAAAGGTATTTTTTCGAATCCCAAATGATTCACCATATTACTGAAATATGAAAGTGAGCAGTTAATAAAATTGTCAGCATTTTGAAGGGGCCATGAAATATCCTTCTACATCTGGTTTTCTGCCTGCTCTCTCCCCTCCAGGGCTGCATAAACAGCCAAGATCCGTCTTTCATTCCCTTTTAACTCTGGGATTTACAGGATAATAGGTGCCAAAATGTACATCCCGTGACAATGGCTTCCAGACCCAGCGCTTGAAGGTGAGAAGTAAAGAAGAGATGCATTGCCCCAATAGAATATTACTTTTCCTGATATTCAGGTTGCCCGCCCCCCCCCCAATTAAAAAGATCTCTCCACTTGGGCAAGTTTTGAAAACTAGCTATGGTTTCTGGAAATTAGGAACATGAGACTTAACAGGATTTTAATTCCAAAGATTTTTCTCTTAAGTTAGTCACAGCACTACTTCATGAAAATGTTGCAGAGCTACAAAGAATTGAAGATCCCTAACTCCAACCCTTTCTTGTCAAGGAGTGCTAAACATGACTTGGAATCCTCCACAGTGGTGGTTGAAGACTGCATAGACCCGGCACTGTGCTCCAAGCTCCTCAGGAGCATATAATTCATTGTCCAAACTGGCACACTTTGGAGAGGGGAATGGGGCAGTGGGTGCTCTGGTCCACTAGACACACACCACGGCTGCCGTGGACCAGTTAGGGTTGGTGTCACTCTCCCTATACGTGCCCATACGACAGGTGGCAAACACAATGCCGAACGGATCCAGGCAGGGCCACCCCATCTAAAAGGGCAGCTGCCAGTTTCTTCAAGGCAATTGTTCCCACACATGAATCTAAACTACAGTTGCCAAATGTTCCCATTTTCAAAAGGAAATCAATATTTGTATGTGTATCCTTCAATGTCTAAATGTTGTCTGTTCATTCAAAAACTCAAAATACCACAAAGACCAAACACTTCCTTCGAATTCTCTCTTGGGGGTCACCAGTTTTTGACCTCTGTCTTAAGAGTGGTAGACAGAAGTGTCACACTGGAAGACTGGGAAAGGGCTCTGGGGACGAGGTAAAGCTGTCACTTACCTGTGCTTTTGCATACAAAGGTAAAGAGTCAGAAGATTTACAGAGTTCCAAAATTAATGAATTAATCCCTTCATTTAAAAATGATAATATTATAACTACAAGTAAACCTAGCTTTGATTTTTCTGAAGTTCATGATTTCCTTCGAAAGCTCTTTTTGGCTGTTTGGACTAGCTTGGCTGATTTTATTGGGCAAACCAATATGGAGCTTAATCTTCATCCCTGCAGGAGTGAGTAGGAACGAAATCTCGTCCTTTAATCATGAAGGAAAAACTTTCCGTTTTCGCTGTTCTCCATGGCTGCCAAGCCGACTTTCTCTGTGTTACATCAGCCAGAAGAACTGTGTCTCCTGGCTGCCACGAACTGCAAAAAATCACAGGGAAGGGGAGTGGGCTGTGACGGGCTTAGAGCAAATGTGACTCTGGGGGGCTGGGCACACCGTTGCCCCAAACAAAATGAGGGTTCTTGGCCAGGAAGAAGAGAGGAATTGGTGTCGGGTCAATCAGCAATGTCTCCCATAACTGTGCAATTCATTCATTCCTTCATTCTATAAACATTTTTTTGAGCATT
Organism: Orcinus orca; assembly: GCF_937001465.1. Taxonomy (NCBI): domain Eukaryota; kingdom Metazoa; phylum Chordata; class Mammalia; order Artiodactyla; family Delphinidae; genus Orcinus; species Orcinus orca. Next base: position 12,833,250 of record NC_064568.1, read on the forward strand.
TATTAAGTGACAGGCCCTTGGGACACAGGAGTAGACACAAGGGGCATAGATCTCTGACTTCCCCCACTGAGTTTACATTCTTGGAGTGGGGAGGATATTTTTAAAAAGTAAGCTTCACAGTATTTTAGAAGGTGATCAGTGCTCTGAAAGAAAATAAAACAGAGAAGGAGGATAGAGGGTGATGAGACTGGGGTGGGGTTGCAGTTAGATATTGGGTAATCTGGGAAAGACTCCCTAAGGGGGGGCATTTCATCAAAGACCTGGAAGATGTAAGGCAGCAAATCACATGCCCACACGGGGGCAGAACATTCCAGACAAAGGGAACAGCCAGTGCAAAGGCCCTGAGGTGGGAGCAGCCCCTGCCTGGTTGTGTAACAGAGGGGCCAGAGCAGTGGGAGAGCCTGGACGGTAGTGAAGGGAGGTCAGAGCAGGATGTGGAGGCCACTGGGAGGAGGTGGCTTACAGTGAGGTGGGGAGGGAAGGAGGGGCTCTGAGCGGGGTGGTCACGTGGTCTGACTCTGGCTCCTTTGTTGAGAATGAGCTGTGGGCACCAAAGGTGGAAGCCAGAAAACCATCACTGAAGCTCTTGCGGTAATCCAGGCAAGAGATCATTGGCTGCTTAGACCAAGGCGGTAGTTTTCTTTAACACATTAAAAATCTATTTGCAGATGATACAAAAGCCAGAAGGGAGCCCAAAATGTCTCTTCCCAGTATGTGTATCCCTTGCTGCTAACATAGTGTAGAAGCCAGAAATTAAAAGTGCAGTGGGGCTTTTTTGATTCGCATTTTCTCTCATCTAATATCAGCCTTAATTATATGCTATTAAAGTTAATTCTCGAACTATAAGACAAAGATCTATGAAATTATAAGTTTCCTTTCCCACTGGTTTGCAGAGCTCCTTATCAATGAATACATTTCATACAAACAAGAAGCAATGTAAGCCACTCGGTGTGATGCCTTATTTCAGGATAAAGTTACCCAATTAAAAATAAATGGTGAATGATCATGTTTTCCTTTCTGGTTTTAATAACCAGGGCTTAATTCAAGAAACCTGCTTGCTGAGATGTTTTTGTTCAGTGATCATTTGTTGTTACCCCTATTGAAAGACAAAGCTATGGAAGACTGGGTAGACTCCAGCGAAGCGGGGAGGGTAATGAAATGAAGGCGGGAGCAGATGGTGAATGTGAATGGAGGCGAGGAAAAGGAGGTGAATGGGGAGTGAAAGGTACACAGATGGTAGCATCAGTGACCCTGGGGCTGAGCACAAAGGAAGAAAGAGGAGCGAGTGCTTTTCCAGCCACATCTGCTGACCCCGCCAGGCTCACAGCTGTCCTTTCTTGCCCACAGAGTTCTTGGTTGACCCGGGGTGCAGGGCACAGTGCTGGTACCACCTCTGGGGAGGACCCGGGAAGGTCAGAGCTTCTTTGTTTAGGGGCCAGATGTTTGCTATGTAAAGAAACTTCTGCTGCAGGTAAGCACAGTTCTTTGCAATTCTATAAACCATAGTAAGACTGCTAATGTATATATATATATATATATGTGTACTTGCTATCACCATTGTCTCTCTCTGTCTCTGTCTCTCTCGGTCTCTCTCTCGGTCTCTCTCTCGGTCTCTCTCTCGGTCTCTCTCTCGGTCTCTCTCTCTCTCTCTCTCTCTCGGTCTCTCTCTCTCTCTCTCTCTCTCTCGGTCTCTCTCGGTCTCTCTCTCTCTCTCTCTCTCTCTCTCTCTCTCTCTCTCTCACACACACACACACACACACACACACACACACACACACACACCAACCTTTCTCTCATTGTTCTCTCTCCCTCTCCTGCGTTCTCCTTTCTCTCATCCTTCACCTGTCTATAGTGACCATCTTAATTCTACTGACCCATCACAATAATGTATCCTATGTAATTGTTATTAACCTATAATCTGTAATTGTTATATATAACTATAAAAGGCAATGCTATCATTAATACTGCAGCCATTGTTAATTAGAACAAATCTGAGATGCTGTTTGACCCATTCTCATTTTGCAAATGGGTAAACTGAGGCTACAAATGACTCGACCAAGGCCTGAGAGTGTGTTCAGGGACAGAAGGCCGAGTGACTCTGAATGGATTCATCAGCCTCTCTCCCGAGGTTTTCTTTTGGCTTTTAACTTTTCAGTGAGCAAACTTTTGGAACAAACATATTTTAAAATACCGCATTCACTATTGTTTTCTTCAGAGCAGTCCTCTCACCCCTCTCCTCCCCACCATGTTTGGGTGTTTTATGGCATATACGGAGTTGTCAGTTTCCTCCTTCACTGAAAAGATGACTTGAAAAGATACTAAGGAAACTTTTCTCCATCCTCCAAAACAGGAACCTTACCAGTCAACAGAATTATGTATCTTTTTGCATTCTGCAGTATTTTTTTTTTTTTTGGCCATATAATGACTCATTTTTGTTAAAGTAATAATGAGTAAGCTGTTTTATATTCTGACAATCTCACTTGCCACTCATAGGCCTTTTTGTATTCTGTGTTATCATCATTTCTGGTATTTGTTTCTGACCAATACATGTTAATTATATATGTAAACTACTTAAGACTGTTGAAAAGAAAATCAGCTACAATCCAACCGGCCTTGGAGTAATTGATGCATTGGCCCAGTCTCCATGTATACGGTTTTTATTTTAAAAATTGGAGCTAATGCTGTATAATTGGGTTTCTATTTGCTCCCCGGCCCCCTCGTTAAGAGCGAGGTGGAGACTAAAGAATCTGAGCCTGTTTCTCCACGTGTAAAATGTCGTGCCAGGGGTGGGAACAGGCGATGGCTCTCACCGAGCGAGGCGGGCACCAAGTCACCAAGACCAGCGGACACAGCGCTCGGCCCCCGTGGCGACGGCCCTCTCGCCCGCTGCGCCTTTCCGGGCGGGCCGGCGCGCTGTTTCGCGGGCGCCGCCAGAGGGCGCTGTGGCCCCGGGCGCGACGGCGGCGGCGCGGCGAGGACCCTCCCCCGGCGGCTCGGCCGCCGCCCTGTCCCAAGCTCCTCTGCGGGTAAACAGACATGGCCGGCGAGGGAGATCCGCAGGGCGCTGGGAACAACATGGGCAATCACTTGCCGCTTCTGCCCGGTAACCGCCCGGGGCCGGTCCCTGGCGGCGGGAGGGGGAGAGGCCCGAGCCTTGAGCGGCACGGCGGGGCCGGGGAGGCGGGCGGGCGCTGTGGAGCTGGCGGGGCCGCGCCGGAAGCGGCCGCGCATCGGGCCGCCGGCCAGGGACCCAGTAGCGGCGCTTCTCCCAGCGGCTGGGTCCCCCGGGCTGGGGACGAGGGTTTGGGAGGCGGGGAGGGCGGTCTCCCCCAAAAGGCAGGGATCCCATGCTGTCCATCCTCCGTGTGTCCAGAACTTGGCTCCCAGGAAATGGTCTGAAACTGGGTCAGGGGAAGAGAGGGGGACTGGGACAGAGCTCAGCAGCCCAGACTTTTCCTCGACTTCTTCCCTTTGGTAAGGGTGACAGCTATCATGCATTAACTGTTTAGTTTACCGCGTCACGGGCCCTGCCATAAGCGCTTTGCATGCGTTTCTCCGTTTAATCCTCTCCACATTTCTTTTCTAATCCTGATCTGGTGGGTGAGAAATGGATTGGCAGATTAGTGTGTGACTTGCCCAAGGTCACACAGTTGCAGGGCCAGGACTCCTATCCGAGTCTATCTGTCTGCATAGGTGGTGTTTCTCAACCACTTCACAGCCAAGACAGTATTTGGTCTGTTCTTAGGCACATAGTTCAAACACATGGTAGAACAAGCTTAATTAGAGATACTTAGGACTGTGATGTTAAACTCAGTTTTCTCTCTCTTTTATGTTTTATGAAAATTTATACATTGGACTTATGTTGGAATACTGGGTACAAAAAAACCTGGAATGATTGTACAGTTTTATCGTGGAATGCTCTAGACAGGAGATGCTTTCCAAGAGGTGTATCAGCCAAATGGAGACTATTAGCTGAGTCCCTTCACTGTGTGTCAGGAAGTATGTTAGGTGTCCTGGGGATGAAAAGAGGTATGATACACAGTCTGATACCTGAGGAGGTTTATCATCTATATGAGGCTCCTGAAAATATAACTAGCAGAAGGCCGTTGATATAGGCCAGTTAAGCAAATGCTCTTACCCTCCATCAGAGGGAGGGGTTGTTTCAGGGCCTAAACGGATTGGGGGAAAGCCCTGTGGGGTGTCCTGGAGACATCCAAAACCTATAACTTAGGATAGGCTTGCAGAAGATAAGGCCTGGAAGCTTGGGTCGGAGTGTCGGGAATCTTGCATCTCTTGCCAGTGAGACTGGGGGTTTCTTCCGTGGGTTGTAAAGAAACAGTTGTGGGTTTCAGACCTAAGAGAAGCTGTGCTTGGAGGACTAATTTGCCCACTGGGAGTAGCGTGGGTTGGAACAGGAAGAGACTAGAAGGCATGCCCTCCATATAGGAGGGGCCTTTTCCAGAGAAATAAATCAGGATCAGACTCAGTGGTCGATCCAGAAGCAACCTAGATGAATTGGACTTGACTGAAGAGTTGAGCTGTTTTTTCAGAGGCATCAGCCCCGCTCTGTCTGTGCCAAAGCCAGTGTGTCAGGGAAGATGCTGATGCTCTGTTGGCATCCGCATGCTGCTCCTGCATGAGATGAGTCACCACACTTCACCCTGGAAGCTCTCAACAGTCAGTGCGTTTTGTCAAAAAAAATCGGGTGCAAAAGGGCTCAGAGAGATTGTCAATACGATAATCGTGCTTTTGCAAATCATACATGAGTTTTATTTGTAGAAACATTGGATTGTCCATACATCCATGTAGAATGAATTGTTTTGAAGAGTAATCCACTTTAAATGCTAAGGAACTAGCTTAATATTTAAGATTTGAAGAATCTGTCCCAACCAAACAAAACATTAATAGATAAACAGCCAAGTGGGGGAAGTGGGTTTCTGCCCTATACACGAGAAAGACTACTTTGTGTAAGGAAATCATTTAGAGACGGAAGTTGGAGCGGTTAAAATGTAAATTTTAAAATTATGAATTCTAGCCTTTAAGCTAAAATTTGACCTTTTAAACTCTGTGTAATAGAGCAATAAAGTGTCAAAATGCTTAGTGAAAGCCATGCTGTCAGAATTGTGAATGCAAGGAAGTAGATTCAGAATATTTTTGTCATCGGTTTAGATTTTTCTTTGTTATCTCTCGGTCTCTTAATGAAATTCCTTTGTGCTTAGGAAAATTTTGTATGAAGTGTTCAACCACTGCACATTTGAATTTAAATTGAAATAATTATGTTGTTCTCTTTGACAAAGCCTTATGTATCTAAGGAATTTATAACAATTGATAGAGAGTCCAAGGCATTTGCCATGTTGAAAAACATTTATATTTTCTTGTCAGGGACCTAGCTGGAGGTGATTTGATTTAAATAATGATATGCACAAAGGAAAATAATTATTTTGTAAAGACATTTTATCCACTTAGAAGTTTATTTGGGGGCTTGCTTCTTTCTTCCTTCCTTCCTTCTTTCCTTCCTTCCTCTCTTTTTCCCCTCCTTCCTTCCTTCTCTCCCTCCCTCTCTCCTTCCTTCTTTCCTTACTTCCCTCCTGTCTTCAGAAACTCTTTAAAGTTAAACGTTTGAAAGAACTTTAGAGATTGTTCTTGTTCATGCCTGTCATTTTTCAAATGAGGGAACTAAGGTTTAATCAGGTGGGATGAATTGTCTGAAGTGTCAAAATTAGTTCCTAGCAAGGGAGAAGAGGTAAACCTCCTCTGCAGAAGAATTTCAAATCATTTATGCAGGTATGTCCCCCTTCAAGGAGGTGGAACATAATCGCTGCTTCTTAGATGTGAGTTGTCCCCAGTGATTTGCTTACAAAGAGTACAATGTGGAAAGGAGGGGGAAAGTAGCGTTCCAGTGGAGAAATCCGACTAACACTGCCTCATCCAGGTGAGCACGGTCAGCTTCAGTAGGTATAGGTGACGTCGATAGTGTGCACCCTTGATAGGACATGATGAAAATGGCTCTGCACCTTCCTAGGCTTCTTCCCCAAAACACAAATCCTAATTGAGGGACATTCTACAAAAATGCCTGACCAGTAGTCCTCAAAACTGTCAAAGCCATCAGAAACAAGGAAAGTCTGAGAGACCAGCCCAGCCCAGAGGAAGCTAAGGAGACATGACAGCTAAATGTAATGTGGTGTTCTGGATGCGGTCCTGGAACAGAAAACGGATATTAGATAAAAACTAAGGAACTCCAGATAAAATGTGTTTAGTTAACGGTAATGTGCCAATGCTGATTCCTTAGTTATGACAGACGTACCGCCCTAATACAAGACATTAGCTATCAGGAAATGGATGTGAGGTATACAGGAACTCTATTATCTTTGCAACTTTTCTGAAAGTCTTAAACTCTTCTAAAATTAAACATTGACTTAAAAAAAGTAGTTGGTGGCAGAGCCCAGCCTAGACCCCAGCCCTCCAGCTGCCTCTTCACAGTACTGTTCAGATTCCCAAGTGTGTGTGGTGTTTACAAGAACCTCTCTTTTCATGGGCCCAGAATCCTCATGAAGGAATTATGTATTTGAAAGGGAACATAGCTTTTACATGTTCATGCCTCTGTTTTTTGTTTGTTTTTTTCCTTATAATATTGTACTTTTACAGCAGAGGATGAGGAAGAAGATGAAATTGAAATGGAAGTTGAAGACCAGGATAGCAAAGAACCCAAGAGACCAAACATCATAAATTTTGACACTAGTCTTCCGACATCACATACAGTATGTAATTTTGTAACAGATCTAGTATGATAAATACGTGCATTTAACTGTAGATGGAAGTTCTTGAAAACGAATGACTGCTTTTAGCATTACTGGAAATTACCTCACACCAGAAGTTGTGGATGAGGACGTGGGCTCTTGACAGTAGATAACAGTCTTAAGCTGTAATTTTTAAGCACTTTGATACCATGTCTGTTACTAGTTGTAATTCTTTGAAGAATTGGTGCCCTTCTTACGTCTTTGCTAGTAATAGGGCTACTAAAGTACTTATTATCTGTACTGCTGGGTCCCAGGGTGTGATTTAACATTCTAGCATTTTATACTTGTCATTTATGCTCTTTGGACATAGAGATGTCTAGCTTAGTCAAAATCAAATATCAGGTTGGGGCTTCCCTGGTGGCGCAGTGGTTGAGAGTCCACCTGCTGATGCAGGGGACACGGGGTCCGTGAGGATCCCACATGCCACGGAGCGGCTGGGCCCGTGAGCCATGGCCGCTGAGCCTGCGCGTCCGGAGCCTGTGCTCCGCAATGGGAGAGGCCACAACAGTGAGAGGCCCATGTACTGCAAAAAAAAAAAAAAAAAAAAAAAATCAGTTTGGCCAAAAAGTGCCTTCGGTTTTTAAGTGAAAGTAAAAGACATTTTTCATTTTCACCAAGAACTTTATTGAACAACGTATTCACCCTTTTGTTCCACTACCTTCTGCCATTTTTCAGGCAACTTGATAATTCCATCTTCCCAAAACTTTTTATCTTTTTGAGCAAAGAATTGTTCCAAGTGCCTTTTACAGTCTTCCAGGGAATTGAAAATATTTTTCCATTAAGAGAATTTTGTAAAGACCAAAATAAATGGAAATCCAAAGGTGCAGTGTCTGGTGAATACAGCAGATGAGTCAGAACTTCCCAGCCAGGCTGTAACAGTGTTTGCCTGGTCATCAAAGCAACATGCGGTCTTGCGTTATCCTGATGGAAGATTATGCATTTTCTGTTGACTAATTCCGGACGCCTTCTGCTTTCAGTTGGTCTAATTGGGAGCAGTACTTGTTGGAATGAATCGTTTGCTCTTCCAGAAAGAGCTCATAATAGAGGACTCCCTTCCAATCCCACCATATACACAGCGTTACCTTCTTTGGATGAAATTGGCCTTTGGTGTGGTTGGTGGTGGTTCATATTGCTTGCCCCACGATCTCTTCCATCTGCATTATTGTACAGTGTCCACTTTTCATCACCCGTCACAGTTTGTTTTAAAAACGGAACATTTTTGTTACATTTCAGTAGATAATTGCATGAGGATATACGGTCAAGAAGGTTTTGTTCCCTTAACTTATGTGGAACCCAGACATCAAAGTGATTCACATAACCAAGCTGGTGCAAATGGTTTTCAGCGCTTAATTTGGATATTTTGAGAATGTCGGCTATCTCCCACGTGGTATAATGTTGACTGTTCTCAATTACTGTCTCGATCTGATCGCTGTCAACTTCAACTGGTCTGCCCGACCGTGGAGCATCGTCCAGCGAGAAATCTCCAGCACGAAACTTCGGAGACCACTTTTGAAACGTTCGCTCAGTCACAGCATCTTCTCCCTACGTGGCACAAATCTTTTTTTTGCGTTTCAGTTGCATTTTTACCTTTCTTAAAAATCATACTGTGATGAAAATGTTGCCTTTTTTCTTCTATCTTCAATATTTAAATGAATACACAAAAATTCACCAATTTTTATCAGTTTTTTTTTAAAAATGCACGCTGATATGACAGCTGTCATGATACAGTCTGACAAAATTGTTTCGAGTGGAGTTGAAGACAACTAAGCACTACTAGAGCCATCTTACGGAAAAAAAGAATGAACCTTTTGGCCAACCCAATATTTTGAACTTAAAAAATGCTCTTGAATTTTTATGTATGTGAGAGATTCTTCACAAGAAATTAGAAATTCTACTTCTAAGAGTCAAAAATAGATTTTCATGTGGGAGCTGATACAACAAGTTTATTATTTAAATATTTGTACCCTCTGTGTGTGTTTCCTTATGCTGATTTGCTGTTCAGTCTGTCGAGCTTTTGTTTCTGTTCCATATCTGTACTGACACTGACCTTGTGTGTGTCCCTCTGTAGTATCTGGGCTCTGATATGGAGGAGTTTCATGGCAGGACTTTGCACGATGACGACAGCTGTCCGGTGATTCCAGTTCTGCCCCAGGTGCTGATGATCCTGATTCCCGGGCAGACCTTACCTCTTCAGCTTTTCAGTCCCCAAGAAGTCAGTATGGTGCGGAATTTAATTCAGAAGGACAGAACCTTTGCGGTGCTTGCATACAGGTAAAATCTTAGAGCTGACTGACTTAACAGTCTCTCGTGCAGTCCCAGGGAGGTGGTTTTAAAGCCCAAACTGACTACTATTCTGCATGCACAGGAGATGGGATGAGGTTGGGAAGTAAAACATTCGGATAAGAAGTGTGAAAGTGCAAGTTGGAGTATTTCGGTATGATCATTACCATCTAAATCAGGCTTTACCTTTCACACACATTTGAACTTTCTGGTATTTGAGAGGTTTTATATCATTAATATTTAATGAAAAACATTTCTAGAATCTTATTTTCAAGAACTATCTTTATTTAAAGAAAAAGAGGGCTTTACATTGTAATGTAAAGGATTACTTTTGCAAAAGAGCAAGTAGTTATTTCACCGTCTCAAAATTCCTAAGCTGTCCTTTTACAGACCCGTGCTAAACTGAAGCTGAATTTCAAGTATCCCATGACAACTAGAGGAAATCAGTGGTAGAGGCAGGAAATCCATACAGGAAGGTCCCCCTCCCGCCCCTGCCCCCCAGTACAGTGCTGCCGATAAGCAGCAGTAAGGATGGTCTGCTGAATAAAAAGAATGTTTGGTTTGGGAAGGGAGAGTTTAAACTCCTATCAGTCCTAGGTCATTTTCAATGACTAGCAATCTATTCTTTTCCTAATGGGCTCTAACTGTACTTCCTGAAGCCTCTTTATATATCTCAATTCCCTGTGTGATTCTAAAATAAATAAAATTAAATAGCTTTGCAATGAGAGCCGATTGCTATAAATTGTTTTCCCATGTGTATTGCTTTTGTCAACTTTGCATATCTGAAAACTAAATGTCCAAAACTGTTTCCTTTTTAAAATTTACCTTGGAAGTAATGTACAGGAAAGGGAAGCACAGTTTGGAACAACAGCAGAGATATATGCCTATCGAGAAGAACAGGATTTTGGAATTGAGATCGTGAAAGTGAAAGCAATCGGAAGACAAAGATTCAAAGTCCTTGAGCTCAGGACACAGTCAGACGGGTAAGAAACACCATCTGTCTTAAAGCTCCTTGAACATCATAAAATGAAATGGTTTTCCTGTATTTTTTCTGTTTTGCTGACCCTTCACATTTTGTGACTTTTAACTAGTTGTTCTTTTCCCTTTGAAAGTATAGCTTAGGGGTTTCCAACTTTGCTGTGCATCAGATGCCCTGGGAAGTTTTTCAAACTATAGATGCTTGAGTTCCAACCGCCCCTCCCGTCCGTAGAGAGCCGTCAGTCTGGGAGGGAGGCCACAGCATCGTTTCTGATGATTTCCAGGTGATTCTAATGTCCCTCTAGGTTTGGGAACAGTAATGTAAACCCTACAGGCAGTGTCATGTGGGGCAGGGCTTCTTTGGGGTTGAAGACCTCTCTTCAGATTGAAAAGGGTGGGAGGTCAGAGCCTGGCAAGCTGTGTGTGGCGTGGCATTCCTGTGCTTGGGGAGCCATGGCGGCTGCTTAGGACAGTGGCTGAGACTTCTGTGTGTTCTGCATTTAGGACCATCAGTGTTACGTGAATGAATGAAAGAGTGTACCCCGAGGGCTCTGCATTGAGACAGTTGGCAAGCTGTTTTGTTGCTGTGGATTTTACTAACAGTTCCATTTTTAAAGTACTTCCTATCCTCATGCTTATAAAATTTTGAGTATTTGTGAATACTGTATTCCAGAAACCATAATGGCAAATTGACTTGGGGAAAAGTATACTTCAGAGACTGTCGACATCAGTGCCTTGTGATTGTGGACAACTAGTTTGAACACAAGATGGCAGTAGACCCTTAACTGTGAAAGCAAGTCAAGGGATATACCTTTGACTCTAGTAGAGATGAGTGTGAAACTGATAGGGCCAGACGGGACTGGGAAAGGGCCCATTCTCTGTAGTATCCCTGAGACCCACTAACACAGCCTCTCACAAAAGTGAGTCTGTTTTAATTTAAAAGACCTCCACGGAGTGAGAATCCTCTGTCTCCACTGCCCTTCTGGTTCTGTCACTACCTTCACTGGAAATGGTGAAACAGAAGAAACTATGGAGATAATCTAGTGCAAGCTCCTCTTTTTTCAAATAAGGAAATGAAGTGCTAGAGAGGTAAGCAATTTGCCTAAGGTCATGCCACTAGAGGGCACCACCTGGCTGGTTCTGGGTCCCTAACTTCCAAACCAGTGCTCTTCCCACCAAACCTGAATTCCTCCATCACACGTTTGCACCTCAGGCCAGTTTCCTTTTCTTTAGTAATGCAGTACCAGGTAATAGTCATTTGTCTTCTACATAAATGACTCTTCATATGTAAAAAGCATACTGCTACTTTTCCAGAGTGAGTCTTTATTTCTGTGGCATCTTCTGAGCACATGGACATTTATTTGAAAAATTAATTTAAAAAAATGGAAGTGTATCATTGAATCACCATAGGACTCTTCAGGAGTTCCTGAGTATTTCTTACATGTAGAGAGGAAAAGGCGATTAATACTCTATTTGGAATTACCAAAGAAGTTCTCTTACCTGTCATAATTGAGATGAATAATTTTTAGTGAAAAGGGTTAATTAAAAATGGAAGTCATAAAAATTTACACATATATATCTTAAACATTTTATTTTAACTTAAAATATATAAATGTCCCTTCGTTCATTTTATGTTTGATGGAAAGACAGGACACTTTCTTCGAATTGGGTCTGCAGATTAGAGATGGCACTAGTCTTTCTTGCATTAACAGCTTTCACTTTGCATCATCTATCTGCAGTTTATACCTGTAGTTTTTCTTCAAAGAGAGGTTCTGAAGATACTCACAAGGCTGTCTGAGCACCAGAAGCCTTGCAGATTTGTGCACTTTTTTTCTTACCGTTAGAATTGTCTGAACCTAATTTGAAAGCATTTTTTTGGCTCAACCTAGTATTCATTGAAGCAGTTTTAATTTTGTACTTATATTTTATCAGTTGCTATAATATTTATATAAATTGTCAAACAACAAGATTCTACTGTATGGCCCAGGGAACTATATTCAATATCCTGTGATAACCATAATGGAAAAAAAATATGAAAAAGAATATACATACAGACACGCGCGCGCGCGCACACACACACACACACACACGTGTGTGTGTGCACGCACATCTGTGTGTGTGTATATAACTGATTCACTTTGCAGTACATCAGAAATTAACACAACATTGTAAATCAACTATACTTGAATAAAATAAAATTTAAAACTTCAAAAAAATATTTATGTAAATTATGCAACTGTAATCACAGAACAACTGCCATAAACAGGTCAGGAAGGAATAAAACTAGTTTATGTTACAACCCAAACTCAGCTGCTGGGAGAAGCGGCAGCCGTGTGCAGCAGACCCTGGGCCGGCTTCACAGAAGGAACAGAGAGCAGTGCTTAACCCTGTGAGGCAATTCAGACAGCCTGTGTACAGACTAATGATTAAAATGATCACTAAGCTGATTTTTCAGTAGCGTTAATGTTTTTATCATAATAAACTCTTACATACTAGGTGGGTAAAACATAATTCTTATTCAGTTACTTTTGTTTTTAATGAGCTCTGATAACAGAAGAACATTAGAACGTAGTTTGAACACAGTCAAATTTATTTTACCGTTTTCCAAAGTCATGTAGACATAAATTTGAGCTTGCAGGAAGAAATTGAAGTTAGTGAAGTGAGTCTAATATTATCGTTAAATTAAACCTACATATTTTCAGACACATTTAGCTATTTTCATTTAATAAATCAGAAGAAGTATCAAAGTGTCATAAGTTTTTGTGGGTTGAGACAGTGGTTACAATGAAAGATCACTTTAGAATTCCTAAGCATGATTAATAGTGAAGCAGAGACTTGTAATATTTTTGTAATTACTTTGTAGTATATTTGACTTCATCAGTCTGACAGTGTTTTGTTCCAGCGTTTGGATGTGTTGATACCTTCTGCATTTGAAAAGGTATGCTGGGAGATAAAATGGCTCGTAAGACGATGGTCCGGAGGTACAACCTTCCTCTTGGCATTAATTCATGATGAGATGTTTGCAATTATGATATTCTCAAGTAGCATTCTAGAATGATGACTTTACTGTCATGAGAGTTGAAGTAATTTTTAAAGTAAAAAAAGATAATATGATGGATATTTTGATTCTTTGCATATTCAGGGTAAATGCTGAGGAATGAGAAAAGGAATGCACATAGAAATAAGGCTACGTGTAATTCTTTAGTCCTATCTAATCTTATCCATGTAAATGGGTTCTTGATTTCTCTTCCTTTCTCTACCTACTCCTCAGGTTTGGTGATTTATGAGAAGGCATAGATGTAGGAGTCGGGCAGCGTAAAGAGACGGGGCGAGGGGAGGGGCGGGGTGTCTAATGATGTCTGAGAAATTAATTTAGAAGTTATCAGGATATGCATAGGGGTTGGTTGTATATTGATTTTTAAAATTTTGTTTCACTTACAGACTATCTGAAATGTAAAAATCTCCCTTTCCATTCCACAGTGAGATAAAAAATCTTAGGTTACCTTTGGTTTTAACTTTGGTACGATTTATGAAATATAGTATTTTTTGAAAATTTCGTGTATCATAATAGCATTTGAGGAATATGTTTAAAAAAGAAAACTGTGAAACTCTTAGTATTTAAAATTACCCATAATGTTTAGAAACTTAATAGTTGGAGTTAAGATTATCTAAAAAATGAACAACATGCCTGGTTCTCTTTATTTCAGAATCCAGCAAGCTAAAGTGCAAATTCTTCCTGAGTGTGTGTTGCCTTCAACCATGTCTGCAGTTCAGTTAGAATCCCTCAATAAGTGCCAGATGGTTCCTTCAAAACCTGTCTCCTGTGAAGACCAGTGTTCACATAAATGGTGGCAGAAATACCAGAAGGTGAGAAACTTATTTTTTATGCCTCTTCAAAAAAAACAAAGACAGGTTGCTTTTTTCCTGTTTAAGAAAGAAAAACAAACAACTCTCATGATTTCCTTCCCCAGACTCCTTCTGGACAATACTGTAGCCGCGTTTGATCATGCTGGAGCTTCTAAAAATGTCATAGGCAGCTGTGTATGTAAAAGCAGTTTGCAACAGTAGTAAAATGTTACCGTACTGTGAGGTATTCCAGCTATTATGCCTGTAAGTTATGTATTAACTAATAACGCGTGGTGTTAAGTTCTGCAGGAGGCTCTAATTAGACTGTGGTCAGACGAGGTGCTTGGCTCTTGAGTCAGAAACGCTTTACCTCAGAAAAAGCGTTTGGGAGAGCGCACAGGAGTGAAGCGCGTTTTCCTCCTTCTGCACTTCTGAAAGGAAGATTTTTTTTGCCCTTTTTGTACAACACTATTGACATCACAAAAATTGACTTGAGACTAGGTACTCTTTAAAAGCATTGCCTGTTGGGGCATTAATTCCTGTATATATCCTTTTGGCTAGATCATTCTTTCTCTTAGAAAAAATACTGATGAAGCTTGTTTGTACTCATTTGTGAGATGTATCAGTTACGAGTATAAAATACCTAATATTTATGATTTCTACCTAAAGGAAAAAATTTGCTAGTTCCTAACTTTAGAATCAGTTGGCTTTTTGAGATTTATCTTTTAAAAATATGGAAAGACAATTTTCATAGTAACCTGAAAAATCCTGTGCTGATCATCCTTTACTCTTTGTCACGTAGAGTAGTGAAGTTTTTAATTTTGATGTGGATTAGCATAGGATCCTAATTTGATGTGATCAGCATATATGATTCATCAGAGGGTCTCATACACTAGTCACCGGACCTCCACTTTTAGTGGTCTTGCAGTAGAAGTCATGCAGTTTCCAGAGAGCTTTGTGCAGGATGGGTGGCTGATGGGCAGCACGCTCACGACTGGCTCTCTGTAGGCTCCTTGGTCTCGTTATTTTGTGTTTCAGCTGACCAGTCTGTGTCATGATATACTGTGGTTTCATTCGTGTTTCTAAGAAGATTCTGATGAGAAAGTTTAATTAGACTGCCTAAAGTTTCCCAAGCTTTGACACTAAAATTTTTGAAGGTTTCAGAATATTGATACTGCCATAAGTTTACAGTAGCTTTTGTATAGCTGTGCAATACTTGTATTTTCAGACTTGATACAGGCACTTTAAATATACTTTTTCTCTTGTTTATTTTAGCAGTAGAACAGTGGAAGCTTTTGCTGTCATATAGTCATTTTCAGTGTAACTGCTGAAATAAGTATGTGGAGGATAGCTCTGTTGGTACATGGCTCCGTGGAGCGGTTTTGGAACGTGTGGAGTCATTTAGGGCCTAACAGTGTGTCTGGCACTGGGTGGTGCTAAGATGTGGTCCTTTGGTGGGGTAACCACATCGGGGTGTGCCTCCACAGCCTCTCAGTATTTAGACAGCTGTGTATTTCAGTCACTGGATAAGTTTTCAGAAGGTAGTATTTTGATTTATATAATAGTTCTTCCATACCAAGATTTTTGTTAAAAACTCTTAACCGCTTATAAATCGTTAACTCTTTGCACAGCTCTAAGCATAGAGTGAGAGTGATTGGAGTTAATTCCTGACTTAAGTGCTCTGGACGACTAGTTCTATGTTGTCTTTGCAGGTCCTTGCCATCTTAAACCTGAACTTGGGTTAGGCAAAAAAAACTTTCTACATGTAATTTTTGTGTGACTTACTGATTAAACTCTTCCTATTCTGTGGTTAAAGCACCTCCACGTGTTCACATTAAATTCAGAATTAGGCCTTTGCAGCTGGGTTGTCACTGGCTCAACAACAGAGAGGAAGGACACATGTGCAAAGGCCAAGGAAGCACATTTTTGTTTGGAACCAGATCTTTTGACCTTTCCCTGTTGTCTTATTTCTCCAGTAATTCTGGACTCTCAAACATTAGCCCTCAGTTATCTTCATATTCAGAGTTGCCAAGAACTAAACAGAAGGTGCTAAGGAATGAGAGAGACATAAAAGGCTTTCAGAGATAGAAATGCCTCATCCCGTGTATTTTTCAGATCGTTCAAGGGGTTCCCTTGCTTAAACTTTGGGTAGAGTTTCTTAGGTTCTGAAATTTGGATCTAGATCACTAGGCCAAGAAAAATTGCTAGTTGAGCTATTTTGGACTCCAGGTGCCTTACAATCTCTGTTCTACTTTAGAGAGACCACTTACAGCCATCCTGCCGGCATCAAAACGTGGAGTGGGGCAGAGGGAAGGGATGGCAGGTGGCACCGGTGGGAACTCCATTGGCCCTGGTCCCATCTCAGTGGGTCGCCCTATTGCACCCGTAGCCGGACACTCACTTGCGTCACAGCGCTTGTCTTCAGGCAGATCTGGGGCTCGGGTCAGCCCTCTATGCGTTTATTTACATCTGACTTGTGCATCTTTGTGCCTGAGAAGTGGTTCACGGGGCCAGAGCTGGGAGGTGCTTAGTTGATTCTTAAGCCAACTCACAGTAATCGGGTTGCCACACACTTTTCCACCAGAAAAGATACTTAAAGGGTCTAGGAGTGGAGTGTAGTCTTCCTGACATGTATTCAGTTAAACTTGACACTGTGCACACACCTCTCTTAACATGTGCCATTGAAAACTAAAAAATCCAAATGACAGAATTATTTACGCTTATGTTATCTTCCATCCTGACAAGGGAACATTGGAGAAGATATCCCTATTGATTAAGGAGTTAGGCCCGTATTATCAGGAAGCACTCTTCCAAACCCACTTCTATCTGGAAACCTTCCTCATTCAGTGATTCGATCTTTGAATCTCATGTTTACTTATTTCCTTTCTTATCACAGTGCCTTTCTCTCTTCACTGGGTTTACTGTAGTGG
This sequence comes from Orcinus orca, assembly GCF_937001465.1. Lineage (NCBI taxonomy): Eukaryota > Metazoa > Chordata > Mammalia > Artiodactyla > Delphinidae > Orcinus > Orcinus orca. Next base: position 12,850,081 of record NC_064568.1, read on the forward strand.
GATTCCCTGAAAGAGAGGAAAGTGTTGTTTCACCTACTTGGAGTACAATGTGAATGTTTCTAAGTACACTCCCTGCTTGCCCAGACTATCTATCTACTTGTTCATTTGTAAAGCCCTTCTATGTTAATCAGAAAAAGAGTTGAGTATGAAGTATAAAAAGAAATCAAACGTGGGTGGGCTTCCCTGGTGGCGCAGCGGTTAAGAATCAGCCTGCTAATGCAGGGGACATGGGTTTGAGCCCTGGTCTGGGAAGATCCCACATGCCACGGAGCAGCTAAGCCCGTGCACCACAACTATTGAGCCTGCACTCTAGAGCCCGCGAGCCACAGCTACTGAGCCCACGTGCCACAACTACTGAAGCCCACGCGCCTAGAGTCCATGTTCCGCAACAAGAGAAGCCACCGCAATGAGAAGCCCGCACCTCAACGTATAGTAGCCCCCCGCTTGCTGCAACTAGAGAAAGCCCGCGTGCAGCAACGAAGACCGAACACAGCCAGAACAAAAAGAAAGAAAGAAATTTGTTAAAAAAAGAAAAAAAGAAATCAAATGTGGGAACATATTAAGAAAGTGACTGAAGCGTATCCATCTGGTCTCTGCTAAATTTATAAGCCATGATTGCTCCTGCTTCTCGTACAGAACAGGGAGGAACTGAGGACTAACTCAGAAGGGGGAGGCCCCAAACAGGAGTTCACAGGTTAGCATCTCAGTCTTCTTCCCAAGTTTCCTTATGAAAATACAGATAAATATTCTAACTTCTTTCCTTTTTCTTACGTAAAAGGATCCATACTGTCCTGCACCTTCTTCTGTCCTAAGAGTGTAGCAGATTCTTCTGTATTCGTTTTTGGTGCACTGCTCCCTTCTTTTGGAAGCTGCACAGTATTCTCTGTATGGATGCACTATAATTTATATAACCAGTCCCCTCTGGACGACAGACCTGCACTAAGTGCTGCGTACAAATGACCTTTCATACAGGTGAATATGTAGGGCAGAGTTTGAGAAGTAGGATTATTGGATGTCAGGGCAGCTGCTCTTGTAATGTTGACAGGTGTTTTCAAAGTACCTCACTAAGAAGGTTGTTCCTGTCTGTGTCCTGATTGTCAGTGTTTCACCAAGGCTTTAGAGTATCCAGCTTAATTTTTGCTGATCTGATAAGTGAAATACAGTATCTTGTTGGAGGTTTAATTTGAGTTTCTCTGAATATGAGTGAGGTGTGTGGCATTTTGTGTTTAAGAGCGGTTCGTATTTCCTTTAGTTGGTATTGTCTTCAGAGTCTTTGCCCTTCATTGATTGCTAGGAGTTCTTTACTCATTAGGAAGCTTATCCTTTTGTCTGTGATTAATGAGTTCCAAACATTTCCTTTAGTGTCATTTTTTTTGTCTTTTAACTTTGTTTTTGGTGTGCTGTCATACATAGTTGAATTTATCTTTTTAATACTTCCATATTGTGAATCATAACTAGAAATACTTCCCTGTGCAAAGGAGTCTTCATTCCTTAAGAACAGTAAAACATGTAATCTTTTACTTCTGATTTCATTGTCTTTAATGACCAGAGTGTAAGCTCTGATCCAGTGTAGTTGATCCTGGTATGATTTCAGTGCTCCTTTTTCCAGGTGGCTCCCGGTTGTCCTGTGACCGTTTTCTGAGAGGGTCATATTTTCCCTCCCTGAGATGCTCTTATTATAGACCAGATTCATGTTTTTTATTTTATTTTTCTTCTGCTCTGTGATCTGTTTGTTTATGCCTCACCAGGATGCTGCTATAACTGTTGACAGTTTATAATCTTGTAAGTAAGCTATGACCAGCAACCCCTCACTGCTCTTCGCTTTTTAAGGTTTGTTTGGCTACTATTGCGTCTTAATGTTTGCATGTGAACATTAGAATCTGCGGTTGCCTTGTTCCAGGATAATAGTAGTAGCAGGAGGAGCAATGATATTTGTTGTCTATTTTTATCGTAAAGAGAAGAAAAGTCTTGGAATCGTGGCTATGTGTATTCAGGGACTTCCTCCAACCAGAGTAGGGATTTCCCTGGCATACACCTTAAGCTTATAGTTGTCCATCTGCCATTATGAGCTCATAAGCCTCGGGATCAAGCAAAAGCTTGCCATTCCATTCCAGTTCTTATAAGCAAGTAGGATTCGATGAAGGAAGGAAGGAAACAGAAACTTGTTTCAAAAATTCAAAAGCTTGAATTATTTGGAAAACTCTTTTTATCATTTACATTGCTGATTGTGATAGGTCTTACTACAACAAACGACCACCTTTGGTCACTGTGTAAACCAGTGGTAATGTTTTACTATTCACACTTAGCCTTTCACGTTACTCTTCCAATTTCATTGCACTTCAAAGAACCATTTAAGTGGAGTTTGACATTTTTTGAACATTCTACATTGTTGGGAGGCAAAGCCGAAGCTATAGTTATGAGGCTTAAAAATGGAAAAAATGTGATGGATTACTACCTCCACGTAACAGACAGTCATTTGAAGGGCCTTTCTGCCTGCTTTCAGGAGTAAGTCCTATTCCTGGCGCGAATACTACTTCATTGGAGAATCAGTCATTGATCACTTTCAAGCACCTAACTTTTTGGCTAGAATTAAAATTTTCTTGAAGTATAGCCCTTTTAGGAAGTAAATCATGGTGTTGATAGACTTGAAGAATGCCCATAAATTGCTGGGACTTATCGTCAGTATTACCCAGATATAAGTCGGGCCTTTCCTATTGTGCCAGGAATCTAAATGGAACTCTTAAATTTGAGGATATTGAAGTGGCTTAAATTTTGGCAGTTCAGTAAAAGCTAGCTGATCTCTTCTGGTTTACTTCTCTTCAGCTTGTGCACTTGACTTTCTAAAGGGTGTAGTATTAAGGTTGTAGTACGTATATTGAATTGATTTGTAAATACAGCTGTAGAATCTGTCAGGGTAATCCTGATGCAGAATTTTAGAGGCCGCCTCACGTTGAAAAGTAGGGAACAGAGACCTGAGGCTGCAGCTTGTTCACATTCACGAAGCCTGGTAGGAGCAGATCGGATGGTCATGACGCTGACCCTGATGGTGCCTTGCCCTTCATATCCTATTCGCTGTATATTACAGTGAGAAGTAATGTTTATATATAAGTAAATTAATTTCTTTTTATCTTTCTGTGGGTGTCAAATTACTTGCTTTTGTATCACAGAAGTGATCATTTTGATGTGTAAAGTATATATTAGTGACTGAATTCAGAGTGTGTCATCCAACCTGAAACTTCATTGGATCTTTGTCATTTCATAATGCTAAGTACCCCTCTAGAAAGTAAGCTTCTGCCCACTAAAACGTAAGCTCCACAGGGCAATGATTTTATTCTTTTGCTGTGCTTTTAATCATTGGTATACACCAAATGCATAAAAATAATGTCAGGTACATTCTAGGTGCTCAGAATATTTGTTGAATAAGTAACGGTTGGAGTCAGACCCCCTGAATGCACATCCTAGCCAGTCCCCATTTACCAGCTGTGACCTTGAGCAAGCATCCTTCTGTGCCTGTTTCATTACCTTTAAATTGGGGTGGTAATGCTGCCAATCTTATCAAAATCTTTTAAGACATGTAAAGTGGTTGCTGTTACTATTACTGAATATTCAGTTACCTGACGGGCTGTTAGCATTTTTTATTCTGTAACTGGACTCTGACAAAAATTCTTACTAGCGTTAGGTTTTGGCCTGACTCCTCAGGCTTATTAAATCACTACCTGAGCCTGTGCTCAGAGGCCATCCCAGACCATCTTTGGGTAGCTTCAAACATAAGAATTATATTGAGTCCCAAATTCTTCTTTAACAAGAATCCACTGGTTTGAGCTGTAGCCCACGAGCCTTTGAGGGCAAGTCTGTTGTTATCCACGTAGCAGTTTCTGATTTATTCGTAAACAAGTATCACATCCTCTTGAGAGGCAGCTCCAAACCACACATCCCTAGTGTGAACTCTAGACCTCATCTTCAGCATCCTGGCCACTGACAGTGAAAGTTCCCATTTGTGACCATCACAGAAGAGCAACATTACTGTCTCATCTTAGTGCCTAGTCTTCTTCTAATAGCGTTAGAGTAAGATTGTGGGGCGGGGGGAGTAGGGGGTGAGCTCTGCAGTGCGTTGGTTAGTTTACAACCGTCAGCTAAGATCCCAAGTCCTCTCTGCATTTGCCGTGTACCCACGTTCCCCATCTCGCACCCACTCACTTGGTCTTGCAGGTGCAAGCGTAGGATTTCCCTTTTATCTTGTTAAAGGTGATCTTGCCTTTCTTGTTCCACTCTGATAGTTCTTTCTGATCTCCCGTACCCCTTTCCCACCCAGTTTCACGTGTCATGCCCTGTCAATTGACAGCTTGTGTACAAAATTATAAATGTGTACATATGTAGGTTTTGTTTTGTTTATTAAGAAAATGTGATCATTCTTTATATTGTATACATTCTCTGGTGGGGTGCAGAATCTTCTCTGGTGTCAAAGTATTCTATTGTATTTAACTATTGTTGAGAGATGGTTAGGTTGCTTACAACCGCAGCGTATCCTTTCAGTCCTGTTTTCGTATCCTGTAGAACACTTCCCTTTCCAGATTTTCTTGGTTGTTTTTACACATCTGTTCTTTCAGATGAACTTTATACTTCTAAGTTCCAATCTTATCGGTATTGCATTGAATATATACTCTGAGGACTGACATCTTAATTATTGGGTCTTCGCAACATTGAACTGCTGCAGGAATTCAAGTAAAAACGTCATTGTCAAATATAATAGATAATCGTCTATTATGGGATTATCTGCAAGCTTTTCCATCTTTTTGAAATTAGAAAGTCTTCCTGGGCCAAGATCATTTTTTAAATGTGTTTCTACTATAAGATCTTGATTCTGTGGTGTTTTTTAAGTGGCTTTTTTTTCTGTTTTCAGAGAAAGTTCCATTGTGCAAATTTGACTTCATGGCCTCGCTGGCTGTATTCCTTATATGATGCTGTAAGTAACTTACCTTGAACTTTGTGCTCCTGGGGGAAGCCATGGCATAATTAAGGGTCATTAGAACAAAATAGGCTTTCATACCCAGTGGGGTTTAATTTTTGGAACTAATGCCATTCATTACATTTAAGTGGAACAGGCAAGAATCATACTGCTGGATAGACTTGGCTTTTAATTGGATAGATTTTTAGTCTTCCCTCAGTTTATAGTGGCTTGCAGCTTCAGGACAAGATATTGAGGCATTTTAGGGTTTATTAAGCATTTGAAATTTTGCTGAGTCAAGAGCTAGTAACATTTAGGAAAAATAAAGAATCCTTCAACAGTGTTGTGGTTTTGTCCTTAAACAAGTGTATTAACTTCAATTTCCTGATCCCTGGTGTACTAACTGATGCATCCACCAATGTTTTTGCACCTTAGATTTTTTTATTAGGCATCTTGAAAAATTCATTAAGAGACTACTGGAATAGTTCAGAGAATCTGGATTTTAGACGCAAAGACTGTGTTCAAAGCCTGATTTCTGTTACTGTTCCTGTGGTGTGGGGCAAAACTTGATTATCTATAAAATGGGGATAATGGTAGTTATTGTCTTTGGGATGTCGCAGACGGTCAACAAATGTTGTTAGCCTTTCGCTTAGGGAATCAGCCCGCCCACAGATATGGAGCCCTGGGCAAACTAAACCCATAGGTTGTGAGCACTTACCACATGGGCAACACTAAAGGAAACTACAGTTCCGTCTGCCCTTCAGCAGCTTTTGAGCCATTACAGACACACACTAGACAAGAGTGGTTTTTGCGTCCACTGGTGAAAAGACAGTGAGCATCTTATGTAGTAAGTGCCAAGGAAGGTGTTGTAGGTAGCAAGTGCGGGTGCAGCTTACAGGGACCGACAGAAAAGGCTTCCTAGAAAAGGGAAGAGGAGGCCTCTGAGATAGCCAGCGCATGGGAGGAGAGGCCTGGAAAGCCAGCCTAGTGCTGTGCAAAGCTGGGTCTTCCATCATTTCTGCCTAAGAAAACAGACACATTTAAACACGAAATTTTACTAGGTAGTGATGACTTAAATAGCTGCTAATATTGAGTTGACAAGCTGCCAGTAAAGTGTAAACAGTCTGTGAACCTTATTATGGCTACTTTTGTTTCAAACAAAACAAGGAAACCTTAATGGAGAGAATCAAGAGACAGCTACATGAATGGGATGAAAATCTGAAAGAGGATTCTCTTCCTTCAAATCCAATAGGTATGAAAAATCAGTTTCCTTCCTGTGACCTGTGATGCCTTACTGAAAGAAATTTTTTGTTTTCTGTTTAATGAAAATGAAACCCCCAACAGTTTTTTACATTAGTATTCTGAAAAGCATACCCACTTCTTTTGCTTTGAGCAATTACAAAAAAATGAGTATTTTTTAGTTAGTGGTAGCAAAGGTCTTAAATTCTCTGAGCACTCCTATTTTAGGCAAGGTTTTCATAAAAAGTTCAAGTTGCAGTAAATGGTGTGCATCCAAAAACACTGAGTGTAAATACTTTCCTTTCCCTGGTCTTCAAGGTGCCACTGAAAGTGACTGCAGTACCAGGACTTATTATTACCTTACTTACAGATCTGTTAATTAGGTACAGTTTAGCTATTCTTCGAGTCTCGTAGCAAATAAGTGACTTACTCTAACATGGGTTTGATTTCATGTTTAATTTAAAAGATGACATTCACAAAAACAAGCATGGGAAAAGAAGTTACATTGTAGAACCTCCTAAGAGTATATATACTTGAGAGCTGGTATACTGTAGTACTGTTTATAATTGTGTGAAATGTGTTCTTTGGGAACCCCGTAGAGAAGGGTTTATTTCAAAAGGATGTTACCGCATTCATAAGCTGTCCTGATACTTAACTCCTTCCTAAGTTTAAAGCTTGAAAAACCCACCATGTCTTTAAGATTTTTCTTACAGAGTAGCTGCTTGTCTTCCTATTGATGATGTATTAAGAATTCAGCTCCTTAAAATTGGTAGTGCGATCCAACGACTTCGCTGTGAACTGGACATTATGAATAAAGTGAGTAAAATGAATACGTTTGGATGCCCATGTTCAGTCAGTCTAGAGAGCGAGGGTGCACTGTTAGGACCAACAGAACTATCTGTAGGCTCCATTCATGTAGTCATGGAATTAGAGAACTAGTTGTCCATCATGGTTTGCATTAAAAATATTTGAAAGGATTATTTTATATATTTCATTTGGGATCATAAGACAGAAACTTGACTTGTTTTGCATTCCTCAGATATAACCTTTATGTGATCTTCATTTAGACTCTGAACACTTGATTTCTACGTGAACCATGTATGGTTTTTTATATATACATATATATATATCAGTCACTATTTCTCTATCCTAGAAGGTCATAAGTTTTGTGAGTATGTGTTAGATCTCAGATTGTGTTTTTCTTGTTCCATCTTTAAAACTATGTTGTTGAACAGTTGGAAGGAAAATATGATAATCAGACGGATCAACACCATGGGAGCATTTTTCCCCACTAATTTCCTCTTAAATTTTTTTAGTGTACATCTCTTTGCTGTAAACAATGTCAAGAAACAGAAATAACAACCAAAAATGAAATATTCAGGTGAGATCTTTATTACATTTTTAGCATAGATCTGAATACGTTTTGCCAACTGCTATAACAGAATTACAGGCAAGACGGTACTTCCATTCTCCATATAAATGACAAATACTCAGCAAATGAAATAGGGCGGGAATTAACTCTGCCGTTGGGTAAGACAGTCTTCCTGATTGGGTACCTGATTGGGTACCCAGAACAGTGGGGGCATGTAAGCCATTTTTCATAGGTAATGAGCATGGTGAAGTAAAACAGCTGAGCAGTCCTCTCGTCCCCACCCGCCCACCTTGTTGAAAATCTGTCAATTAGAGGATATCTTCTTAGTGCTTAAGGACCTACCTCCTATGATATTTCACTCAAATATCAGTTTCGCCACATAGCATCAAAGATAAAGGACGACATGCTTCTGAACATGTACTGATGCTGTGTGACAGTGTTTGTTTGAAAATTATTTTCTGACAACAAAGTCATTATGAATCAAGAAGGGAAGAACTGCTGTTTGCAGAGTACTCAGATGCCCAAGAATGACCAAGTGGAAACTTTTCATTGGACTTCCCCTCTCAGGCTCCTTTAGGGGAAGTTGAGTCCACATATTTGACAATGTATATCTTGAGGAAGATTTAAAAAACTAGCAGTATTTTCCGTTTTGTCATCATGGAAAACATTTAGACCAAATGAAACTGGGCTGACTGCCAACCTCTTATTAGTAGTTTTAACTAAAAGGTTCAAAACTATAGCTCTTAGAACCTTGTTTCTTGGTGAACTTTTTATTTACCCCCACCCCACCCCATTTTGACTTGCCTTATCCTCTGTACTGATTCTTTGTTTTAGTTTATCCTTATGTGGGCCGATGGCAGCTTACGTGAATCCTCACGGATACGTGCATGAGACGCTTACCGTGTATAAGGCCTGCAACTTGAATCTGATCGGCCGGCCTTCTACAGAGCACAGCTGGTTTCCTGGGTAATGTGGTGGTGGTCACTTTTTTTTGGTTTTGCCTTAATTGGGAAGAAAAACCCAGAGTCCTAAGCAGAGCTGCTAGAATTATAATCAGAAGTAGACAATGAAGTGAATAATTCTATTTAAATGTTCATTTCATGAACAGCTAGAAAACGCTCTTCTTGCACAGTCTCACTGAATGTAAGGTTAGGGACAAAGAAGGTGGCAACTGTACTTCTCCTCAGATTAACATACACTTAATCAATCCACACTCATTTTCCCGTCAGCTCCATCTGAAAATCAACTGTTGTATGACCCAGTAAAACTACATTTGACCCTTAAACAACGTGGGTTTGAACTGTTTGCATCCACTTAGACGCAGGTATGTTTCACTAGTAAAATATTACAGTAAATACTACAGTACTGCCTGGTCTGCAGTTGGTTGAATCGTTGGATGCTAGAGGAACCGCAGATACGAGGGCCAACTGTAAATTATAGGCGGATTTAATGATAATAGACACGAAACACGCAGAAACCATGCTTGCTTTTCTTCTAGTGTGCATGTTTTTTGTTTTTCTTTTACTTTAGCCCAGTGCCCTTCAGAGTATGACTGTGGGACCAACAGCACCACCTGTTAGATTCCCTGAGCCGTATTATTTTCAAGACCCCCTATTATTTGTCCAAATACTGACTCAGCCTTTTTATTTTGAAAGAGGCAAGCTGAGTAGGGATTAGTGCTTATACTTACTGTAATGCCATGGCTTGTATTTTTGGATGAATTACCTGACAAATCCTTCTCATTTTAGAAATCAGTCTCATTTTAGAAGAGTAGTCCTGAAATCTTTCTTACGTGAGAAAAACACTTACCTCCCCCAGTTTTAACTCACACAAAAGTGCATATTTCTACAGGTGGTTGCTGTTTTCTAACTAACTTGAGTGCAATACAAAACAAACAAAGAAAATGCAGATGCAATTTAGAGTGGTCCTGGCAACCAGCAAGTTGTATAAAAAATCTGTACTAATTAATAAGATTTTTTTTTCTTTCTTGGCATTGGAGAAAAAAATTTTAAGCACAGCTTAAGAGCACAATCAAGTAATATATATATATATATATATATATATATACACATATATATATATATATATATATAAAGACTGATGCATTACCATGATGAACCATACAAACTAGAAAATCTTTTTGTGAGGTTTGTCTCAGGAAACTATATAAATCCAAACTCAGTATTCCTTCTTCCCATTCTTAGAATTTGGCTCTAAGATCTGTCTTCCCAACAGGTTATACAGTGATAGGCTGGGATACACAGCCTCAGCTGATACCTTTCCTTAATTTTATAGGTTCGCCTGGACCATTGCCCAGTGCAGGATCTGTGCAAGTCATATTGGATGGAAATTTACAGCCACCAAAAAAGACATGTCACCTCAAAAATTCTGGGGTTTGACTCGATCTGCTCTGCTGCCCACGATCCCAGACACTGAAGATGACATAAGCCCAGACAAAATAATACTCTGCTTATAAACGAATACGGTAGGGATAAGGTTCCTTAGCAAAATCGGTATTCTAACATCAGGTCTGCTTTGGAAATTACTCCTTTTGATGCATACCGAAGTAAAAAGCGACATTACATGGAAGGTTGCAGTTTCCTAGTCAAACAACAGTATTTGAAGATTTAGACTAAAATATACTATTGAAGAGGATGAAAAGCAGTCTAGAATATGTGGTCGGGAGTTACCTATTTTAGGAGCTTGGTGCTCTTATTCTGTGGGATCTGACAGGACATGAAGACATCTGTAAAACAAACTGGTGAGAGTATTTCCTGCAAAACATACCTGAAATTCCTATAAATTCTTATAATGTGAGGGTTTCCTCACTCGATCCTGATCCATGGAACAGAATGTATCAGTGCTCCAAACAGCAGAAGTTTCCAAAAGCTAGGGTGCCAAGCGCTAGTACTGTTCCTTTTTGAAAGAGGCAAGGCAGTGTGTATTATTTTAAAAGGGCTTTGTTCTTTCTGATTTTCATCAGTACTTTCAAAATTTACAAATCAGTATCTCAGAGAAACTAAAGAGTTACCTAATACACAGTTTGAGCCCCAACATGTTTGTTAGTGAAAATCGTATTTTGTGTATTTGCTCAGTGTTTGGTTATTCTGTTCCAAAGTTTCATTTGAACCTAAGACTACTGTGGAACACAGATGCTAAAACACGTCCCCTTCCTCCAAGTGAGATGTGCTAATGTATTTTATAGGCTACTTTGTTCAATGTAAACTAAAGAAACTCTGTAAGTAAACTGTAAGAGCAAAACTAAATTAAACATGTTCTTTTGTTTAAATAATGTAAAATATCTACTCATAAGCAGATAATCTAGGTGTAAGAATTCTTAAGGTAAAGTTCTAGACAGACTGATTTGCCACCTACCTCTTTGCTTATACATTCAAGGGGTTTATTGGATACTTTTACATTTGCGTAATTTTGATGTTCCTTCACTGCTTTACATATTCATTGGGAGAAATTCAGCTAATCGGGTACAATGGATGTGGCCAAAAATGGACTGTTAAATTTCTCGTTTGAATTTGTCAATATTTTCTTCTTCCAAACATGCAATGGTTTTGACTGCCTGGCCTGGAATCGGCAACCGAGTATCATGTTGCACATTTATGTAAAGAGAGTAAATGAAAAGCAACTCAAGAACGCTGTCGGTTTTTTAGCATGTGCCCCTTCTGTATTCGATATGCCTAACCTTTACTTTGTTAACCTTGGGTTTTTAATGACTCTACTATTTGTTCATATAGTCAGTCTTACACTGAACTAAAACGTCCTCTAAAGGGGATTCCAGGGAGTTCTTTTCAGTAGCACGGCACATCTCTTTATAGCTAAACCAGGCGTAGTGAGGGAACATTTGGCCCCCTGAAGAGTGTAATCTCAGAATGTTCTATATTATTTACTGACACTTGCAAATAAAATTTCCTGGTATATAACAACACGCATATACTATTTTAAAGTCTCTCTATACATGACGAAACCAGACCTCAAATCTGCATACTTCCTATATAGCAACAGTACGAATTCTACAGTGTTGGTTCCAAATATGTATCTTAAATATTTCAGTGGGTTATAAGACGTTTAATTACTGACCTGTGTGCAGTGGTTTCTGAGGCTCCCTTTCTTGCAACATAGCCCCTGTTTGTACACTGTCACACTTCCTCTTAGCAGGGCTTTAACAGAAATATGCTTTTCAAAATTGTTTTATCAAGGTCCAAAATTGCTATTTACCAGTAGCGCACAAAGATGCTCTGACTGGCTACACAGAAAGGAAAATCATAAAATGTCAGAATGAACAATACTTTGTGCCATACACCTCTTCACCCACTGCGAGCATCTAGCCTCAAATCTTTAAAGAGCAAAAGGCCATAACCTTTATTTTACTTTAAAGCGACAGGAGTACTGTCACTATGTATATGGCACCTGTCACTCACACACACACACACACACACACACACACACACACACACACACACACACACACACACACACACACACACACACACACACACACACACACACACACACACACACACACACACACACACACACACACCCCTTCCAATTCCTCAAGACTAACCCTCAAGCTAATCTTTCCCGGCTTAGCAGGAAGTTACGGAAATTGTTCATCATGGCAGAGAAACGTATCAACTACATACTAAAGTACAGCTCCCTAGAACAAGTCCTGAGTGTAGGAATGACGGCCACCTGGGACACATCTGATCTTCACATTTTATATACGCAAATTTGTCAGCTATTTTCAAGCACAAGTTTATTCTGGAATTCAGATAAAAACCGACACTTACCATACACAATTGTTGTAGAAAATTAAACCAGGTATTTCCATTGCAAATACTAAGAAACACCTTTTTCAAGACAGTTAGTTACCACGTGTTAGGATTAATCTTAGTACTGCCCTATGCAAAAACAAACCAAAAAACCCGCTTTTTTAAAAAAACCTAGACAGATTAAGCGAAGCCAACTCCTTTTTTTCCTCAGTAGGAACTATTCCAAAAGAATTACAAGGTTCAGTGATATAAATCAGATTAAGAGGAGGTAGACTTTCCTTTAATGCCTGAAATACAATTATATTTCACAAAATAAGACCTTTACTCTTCTGAAGAGATCCTCTAAGCTGGCTTTTATTCCAGTCTCTTCAATCTCACTAAGGGGGGACGGGAAAAAACTAGTCTTACCAGAATGTTTCTGCTTTTTTAGTAGCCAGCTCTCATCAAATTTAGGTCTTCTTTATGTAACTTAGCAGTTCATCTTTTTCCATTTGGTAACCACTTTTCTTCCACTGTTCTCTCAACTGCTGTAAGAGAACCCCAATTTCTTTTCCGGAAGAAATGCCCACTTTTCTGATGTCATGGCCACTTACAGGAAACGGAGGAATGGACCACTGCTGCATTTCCTTCAGAAGACCGTGCTCTCCTTGGTACTTGAGGAGTTCACACACACGAGCAGTTGCATCGGAGTCTCTAGACTAAGGGCCAAAGTCAAACATTACCACACTTGCTAATGATCTTATCCTAAAATTTAAATAAATGCTCAATGTGAAATTTTTCATTTAAAATAAAAGGAATTCACATAATACTTTGTGGGTCTTAGTATTAATAAATGTGTTCCACAATTAGCAAAGATGATTTATATTCTGACCAAGCCCAGAACATACTTACATCTATAATGAAGTCTTGATAGGGTTTCAAAGGTTCTGAACTATCTGTTGCTTTAATTAAATCTTTCCTGTTTTTAACTATAAATAAACCAAGATTCTTCTCTTCTTTTGAAATCTTCAACCTCAGATCCAATTTTGTGACATCATCCTGTACTTTGAACAGTGAGGTCAAGAGAGTCATTGGCTTTGGGGAAAAACCTTCAACATTTTTACTGACTTTGTTAAATTCTTCTAAACTTGCACTAGCAGGTAAGCCTGTAGGGACAAAAGCATTTTTAACCCAGTTTTAGAAAGGATAAATTTAATAAAATAAATTCATATCTTAAGCAAACACTGTTTCCGTTTGCAGAAGTGCCCTGGCCCCAGGGCTCACTGTGGGTCCAGTGTGCTGCTCCATCTTACAGATGAACCACTGGTACACTGTTGCTGCCCTCTCCCACATCGCAAAATCCCGCTGTTGCTTCTGAATATTAATTTTAAACCTACTGAACTATTTCCATGTATAAGGCAGGTCTTCTCCGTGCGGTACATGTATTAAAGCTCCTGGAAGCTCTCAGCCCTTCCATTAGACAGATGCCATCACTTTCATACCCCTCTGTTAGATTCAGAAACTAACACGTAAGGAAATAAGGCAAGTCACAAAGCTGCTAAGTGGCAAAGCCTCACTGAAACCCAGGATGGACTGATTCCAGAGGCCACTTTGTTCCACCACAATGTGCTGTCTCTGAGCTGTCCCCTACCTGTGAAAAAACTGTCCTACTCCTGACCTCAAAGTTTACGATCTTTTAAAATACTCCATTTTTCCTTTTAGAATTGTTAAAACATTTTTTTTCTTACGAAATTTTTAAACCAGATGTGTTTCATGGCCAAAAAGGCAAACTTTTTAAGTTGGACTCACCTATGTAAGGAGCCACATCAAGATCATAGATGAGGTGAATCAAATGATTTACGTGGTTACTAGTAAGAATTTTTTTTAGTTCCACCCAAATCCTCTCTCCTGATATTCCAGCCAGGCCTTTTGCATTTTCTGCAATTGCTTCCAAAGTCTCAGGATCGTGGTCACCAGGTGTATCTACAATTTTCCCATAAAACCTACAAAGCAAAAGTCTCAGAGTGTACTACCTCTATGCCAGTGTTTCACCAGAAAAATCTGCTTGTCATTTTACCAGTACTATTGCAGACATCTATTTAATCAGAAACAACAGAGAAGTATTAGGTCTAGGAGGAACCTTAACAACCATCTTGGTCAGTTCACCTTTCTCTTCTCACATGAGAAAACCTGAGGTCCAATAAAGTATAAGTAACCTTCTTAAAGTCAGCAAGAACCAGACCCCCTCCTCACTGCACTTTCACATCACTGACTGAAACGTTAGAATGGCCATCAAAAGAGGTCTCTGAATTGGTACTGACACTGGATGCATAAACCAGAGCAGTCTTCTCCAGGCACTAAAACAAGACTTGAAATGCCACGCTGGAGGAGTCTTAATCCCTCAAAGGTTGCCTGTCTGTACACATCAATACTTTTAATTAAGAGCTTCAAATAAAACAAATCTCGCTGCAGACAAGGGAGTGTATTTCATGGACTCTCAGAACTGGAAGCATTAAAGTATACCTGTTTTTACCACTCATATCTTCAAAATTCGTTCATTAGTGATCTAAATTAAATGATTAAATGGCTATGGCTGTGCCTCAGTCTCTGTCCTATTATCTGTAAAGAGAGACGGTTTGCAAACACTGAAGTCTAAAGGGATAGCATTTATTGACAAAATATGTAGACTCTCTCAAAGAATATTCTGAGTGATCCCAACCAGTGAAAAATTAGTATCAGCAGACATAAATTAGCCAGTTACAGTAGTTTACTTAAATGTTAGAGTTCAGAGTTGAAAAAGCATTGCTACCCACAAGACCACCCAAATGCATTTCATACCTTCCCAATTCTTCGGACAGATTTCCCATGACCACCTAAAACAGTAAGCCATATGAAGGCATACTCTGACTCACTACTCTGTTCAAAGCACCTAGCACAAGGGTTGGCTTGTGATAAGCCCTCATATCTGTGTAATGAATGACTGGTGCAGAAAATAATCAAAAAGAAAAAAGACCTTTTTAAAGCTGAATTATTTAAAAGATCATCACAGAAAGCAAATAACTGCTTTGCACAATGAAAAGATGAAGTATCTAAGTATCATGAGTCACAGTATCCTGTCTCTTGGAGAGCAGGCATTTGGGATGTCACCACTGTGTACAGTAACCTGCTGTGCATTTCACATGATCAGAATTGTGCTCTGGTAATAATATTCAAAACTGTATCATTAATGTAATTTATAAAAATCCTTACCTGAAATATCTTAAAATTCGAAGATAATCTTCTTGTATCCTCTGTTTAGCTTGTCCAACAAATCTAACTTTCTTATTTTTTAAATCTTCATAACCATTAAAATAGTCAAATAAAGTACCATCGAAACCTATGCATTAGAAAAGAGGGAAGAAAAATCACTATTAACAAATAAGAACTGGAAAACAATGGCACATATACAATGGAATATTACTCAGCCATAAAAAAGAATGAAATCTTGCCATTTGTGACAACATGGATGGATCTCGAGGGCATTATGCTAAGTGAAATAAACCAGACAGAGAAAGACAAATACCGTATGACCTCATTTTTATATAGAATCTTAAAAAAAACAAGCTCACAGAGAACAGACTGGCGGTTGCCAGAGGCTGAGGCCAGGGGCCGGTGCAGTGGGTGAAGAGAGTCAAGAGGTGCAAACTCCTAGCTATAAAGTAAGTAAGTTCTGAGGAGGTAATGCACAGCATGGTGACTATAGGTAACAATACTGTATTCCATATAAGATAGAAGACCTTAAATGTTCTCATCACAAGGGGAAGAAAATTCTGTAACTATGTATGGTGTCAGGTGTTAACTAGACTTTTTGTGGTGATCATTTCTTAATATATACAAGTAGCAAATCATATTGTATACTTAAACTAACATTGTATTTCAATTACTACCTCAATTCAAAAAATTAAAAGGAACTGAGAAAAAAATTGGAAAACTTAAGGAAATTAGCTAAAAACTATCACAAACAGTAAAAACTAAGCAAAGTGAAGACTTTCAAGGTTGAAATACAGACAGGAATAGCATTCATCTATATCCAGTATCAAATGGAAGATATAATGGAATAAAAGGCTGCATTTACACCAGCAATTAAATACACTCAATAAACTAAACAAGACCTATGCCAGTATGAAGTGGGCTGAGACAACATCAAACAAGCTAATTTTCAAGTGAACAATGGAAAATAAACAAGAACTGCCAAAATAATCCGGAAACAATACACAGTAGTAAAAACTCTCTGGAGAAACTAAGTACTAAAAGTAATAAATAATAAACCATAGGAAACAATTTTATAATACTGAAATAGGGATGACCTTTCGTCATCCCTATTGGTAAAATATATTTACCAAGAAGAAACAACAAAACACAACACCAGAGCCTTCAAAGAAATTAACAAATCCAACTACATAAAACATCAGATATGGCTGCATAGCAAAAAAACATCACAATGCAAAGCATTAGACAGATGACATACTGGGAAAAACACATTTCAGTCTATCATAGAGACAAATGGCTAATTTTGATAATCTACAGAAAGCTCTTAAATAGAAAAAGACCACATAAATGGAAAAATGAGCTAAAAATATATACAAGGAAATACAAAAAGCCTCTTTAAAAATGAAGATTTTCAACCTTAGTCATAAGAAATGCAAGTTTATGAGACACCATTTTTCAGCTTTGTATCAGCTTGGCAAGGATCCAAGTCTTATTACACTGTCAGCAAGGGGACAGTAAATCTGATGGTGACACTTCACCATGCAGCCTTTTAAACTTTGCGAATTTTGAACCATGTGAACCTAATATCCGTTCAAAATGTTGTAAACCAAGTTCTACCACGATATGCTCTCTCACATGTTGAACAAAATGAAAAAAACCTAACAATTTTAATATAAAGTGCATAAAACCTCAGGTATGAATAAAGTGATCAATTCATCCCAGTTATCCCAGGACCTTGCTGATTTTAAAACCGAAAATCGCAGGTCTCAGGAATTAGTTCAGTCCCAGGCAAACTGAGACAGATGGTCACCCTGAGAACTAAGGAGGAAAAAGAGAAACACTTCGAGCAAAGACACAGGTACCATTCAACCACCCAAACGGGGAGCTCTGTGAGCCTAAGAGAGACTTCACCTCGTGGCATCACAGAAAGGAAGCACTGCCACTACTACAAAAAATAACCACTTGTCATTTTAATTCTCTTGAACCTGAGTGCTCTTTGATTATCCCAAATGCAAAGACACTGGTAAACTCAGGCTTAATACTTGCCAAGCTCTTTTGGTTGATGTGGCATTTTGACACTTAGAGCCAATTTATAAGGCTCCAGATTCAGAAAGATACAGCAGGAAATGAAAACAAATAAACAACTACGTAAAGAGACAAAGATAACGATTACAAAGTAGAACATAAATGTGGTATATATCTGTCTCTTCATGTTACTTCTCTTAATGAAGAGACTCAACTTCCTGGGGAATGTGGAAATAATAAGATCTTTTTCAGTGAAGGGAAGATCAAATTTGGAGGAAAAAAACATAGTGTGACAAAACGGAAAATAACAGTTTGAAAAGCAAAGTAACCCTCACCCACAGAACCAGGAATGCTTTATCTGATAAGGCTTGAAAAGTCTGGATGGGAAAATGGGCTAAAGGTAAGGATTACTGAGTATACATCAGTGTGTACTTTGTTTTGCTCTGAATACCCTTTTAAAAAAATGATGAATAAAAATGAGAAATAAAGCTGTGTTGCTGAGCATAATGTGGTGGTTAAGGATGTGACCTCTGGAGCCAGGCTGCGTACGTTGGAATCCTAATTCTCCAATTTACCAGCTGCAGGACTTTGAGCAAATTATCGTGAGTTAAATACCAGGAACTACTCATAGGGTTGGTGGGAAGATTACATTTACGTGATGGGCTTAGAACAGTGGCTGGCACATTATGAGGGTTCAGCAAATGTTAGAAAACAGTAGTACCAATAAGAACAGTTTTTATTTTTATAAAATAGTATCTTGAAAAAGACTATTAGTTTCTTTTAGTTCTGTCTGCATATGAGAAGCTAGTTGTAAGATTTTTCATACACTGCACTAGTTGGAGCAGTTTAAATAAAACTGGTGTAAGAAGAAAATTAACACCTGGAGTTCCACCCCCTAATGGAGAGAAAGTATGCCTCCAGCTGGGCTGCCTTTGGTCATAAATCACCCAGGCTTCGGAAACCAATCAAGGCTCTCCATGACTTGAGCTCAAGTACTTAACATCCCTGAGTCTGTTTCCTCATCTGTCGAATGAGTTTAATACCCACTTTATGGAACTTTTCTGAGAATTAAATGAGCTAAAGTATATCAAGTGAGCACTGATGCGCCTCGAACCGAGTAGGTGCTCTAGAAATGTTATTTGGCATTAATGTAATTAGCAAGAGATCCCATCTGGGCCTACAGCCCCCTTCCCCATCCCACGAAGTGGAACCCACTGCTTCATCCTTTCACAGTTACCGTGCCCCAAAGTAGGGTACGAAGAGTGGATGCTCCGTCTCTCTTTTCTAATCCAGAGATTTAAACCTAAAGAGCTTGTCTAAAATTTAAAGGACAAAAAACAATGCTTCAATTGTGCACCAAAACACTAACCTAATTCACACCTACTCCCATTATGATTCGCACTCCTTTCATGAACAAGTTAAGCTGAGATGATACATAGGTTCCCTCTCACACGCCAACTCTGATGGAGTACAGACAGTTCCTGAAATGCAGTGCTACAGAAGACTGAAGTGGTGCTCGGCACACGGAGCAACAGGCAACGGAAGAGGTGAAGTCACTGACCAAGTGCACCACCGGCACCAGCAGAGAGGAAGGGGTGGAATGTGCGCACAGGAAAGACAGAGGAACAGGGGCACAGCGTGTGTGTGTCTGTGTGCACGTTTCTGACCCGAAACCTAACATTTTTAGATACGATTAATAAGGTGCCAGGCACTGTGCCAGGGATTCGCCATGACCAACTCCTTTAATCCTCACAACAACCCTGCAAAGGAAGCTAATATCACCTTCCTCATTGTACAGCGAGAGAATGATGGAGTCCGAGGAACCCAGGGATCTCGGCTCCAGGGCCGTCTTTAACCAACAGGCTGTCTCTTAGAAGAAACTAATGCAACCCCTCACGCTGGGGAACGTTTCCAGGATGCAGGTTTCACTCAAAAAGAAGGCATTTGGACTGAATTAAAACATTATCTACATATATTACCTAAAAACATAGAATTTATAGTGAGATCTCTGCGTTCAGCATCTTTCTGCCAGTCAGTTGTGAATTCGACCTCAGCATGTCTTCCATCAGTGGCAACGTCAATCCGTAGTGTAGTTATTTCAAAATTTTCTTCATGAAGCTGGAAGTAAATATATGTTTTTTTTAAATTTGTTTTTAGTATCACTGGATGAATTGAAAATAACATGTTAGTCCTGACAGGTATCTTCTTTCTTTTTACAGTCAACTAGTGCACATATACCTTGAGACAGGAAGACACCCACAGTATTCAAAGATAGATCCAAAGAATATTTTTAAGAAATAATAAACCCATCTTAATTAAAAAAGATGAGTCTGACATATAAAAATGGCATGTCTGACAAATCATGTGGCAGAAGGGAAGAGCCCTTAAAAACAGTATATTCTGGTTCTTCAATTTCAAACCAGACTACTCTTTGAAATATTTTTTAACAGCTCCAGTTTGCAAAGAGCTGAATATCAATTTACAGAATATATACCACTGAGTGAAGGACTGACAGAGGAAGAAATACAGGTACCACACCCTGCAGCTCCTTTACTGGTAATCATCAATGAGGTTAAAATACAGTGCCACATATATCTTGGGAAGAGAGATTACCTCCAGCTGGGAAGAGGTGGGTAGCCTCATGTTAGAGGGACATGTGGTCTTAGCTTTGAAAAATAAGTAGGATATGTACATGCAGATGTGGGAAGAAGAACATTCAGATGAAGAGAAAAAGATGACCAAAGGCACAATGGAGAGGAAGAGGGATACGTGTAAGAGAAAGCACACTGCACAAATAGCATATCAGCATGTAGGGGAAGACAGCAAAGGTCGCTACATGCCAAGCAGTTCGGAATCTCTTCATTAGGAACTGAAAGTCATTAATGATCAGTAAAAGTCTGTTCTAGAATTCCTCTCAACCTCATGCATATTCTTCTCTACAAACTAGTTCTCACTACAGAATTCCAGAATCAGGAATTTGAGGCACAAGTTATCCCAAAGAAAAGGGTATGAAATATGAAGACTGCTGAAAATCCATGCAAGAAAAAATTAGACCTCCAGAGTGACTCCCTCACCCAAGCAGAGAAACAGAGATTAACCAGAAAGGCTGACTCCAAAATAATCAGAACTTGGGGCACCAGACACGTGACCATGGGAGTGATGCACCACAATGAAAATAACATGAAGAAAAACCAACATAACCCCTATCCCTTTCCCCGCTTGGTTTTCAAAATGCTAACAAGCAGGCTTATTCTAACCTGGGTAACACTGGAGGATTCCTCTGACGTCTCCTAATGAAAAGTCCTCCTGATATTGACAGTGGTGGTCCCATAACTAACTGGCTGACGCTTCCCACACAGAACTACAGTAAAGTGCTCAGGTCATTATGCACACAGTAGATCACCCAAACATAAAGAGAGACCGAAAAATACCCACACCGAAGGAAAGCCAACAGCAAGACAGAACAAGCTCAGAGGAAATAAAGACATTGTCGAAGTACCTAAAATTGATGCCCTAAGGGAAATAAGAGAAGATACTGCATCTGAGCAAGAACAGGAAGCTTTCAAAAATACTGTAAGAAAGACCTCTTGAAAATTTAGAAGACAGCAAAAGTTGCCAATACAATAGGAAAACTGGATGATCAAGTTAAGGCAATCTCAAAGTAAAATAAAACAAATGAGAATATAAAATAAGAGACAAAAGATAAAACTAGGAGATGAGCCCCCATGGTCCAACGTCCAACATCACAGGATTTTCCAAAGGGAGAGACATTTAACAAAGGGGATGACATCATGAGGGGAACACAAGGGGGCCCTAAGTGCCCTACACAATGAATGAAAAAATAAATCCGAGCCAAGGCACGTCATCTTGAAATTAAAAACACCAGAGATAAAGAGATCAGAAAGGCTTCCAAGAGGGGAAAAGAATAATAATAATCAGGTCTCAAACAAAGGAGAGATCCAAATGAGCTCAGACTTCTCAGTGGCAGCACTGGAAGGTAGAAAAACAAAGCCTTTTTTACATTTCTGCCTGAAAATAATTCCCAGCCTTGAATTCCACAGCCAACCAAACTATCAGATCAGTGTGAAGGTAAAATAAAAACATTTCACACATGGAAAGCTCTCTCAGGTTACCAAAATGAGGGCATAATCCAGGAAAGACTACCACGGGGTCAGGAACCAGGAGGTCTGGTAAGTAAGAGGCCAAGGAAGCTCACAAGATCTGGTGTGGGGAAATCCCAGGACGTGAGTGGGGAGCCGGCCTGGGACGCACAGATGGGAGAAGACAGACTGCAGCCGGTGAGCTGGCTCCAGAAAAAGGAACTGAAACTTGACGTGGTGAAAGCCACCGGGAGGAACTGCACAGCACAGGATGAATGAAAGAGCAGCACACGAGAGCTGTGTCAGAGAACTATGCCGTTAAATGCAGGGAAAACCCAAAGCACGGAACACGAGGAATGTAGTTGAAACACACTGCACGATCTAGCCATAAACAACAGTTATGAACTGATTTAACCAAAAATTATGGCATATATGTACTGAGAAAGTGAGGGAAGGAGCATCGTATGTGCTTGCTGTTGAGAAGGGTGTGATAAGAAGGCTCAATCACCTTCCCTGCAGGAAGTCAACAAGCAACATCTTAAGACTGGAAATTTAAAATGAAAATGGGGCTTCCCTGGTGGCGCAGTGGTTGAGAGTCCACCTGCCGATGCGGGGGACACGGGTTTGTGACCCTGTCTGGGAAGATCCCACATGCCGCAGAGCGGCTGGGCCCGTGAGCCATGGCTGCTGAGCCTGCGCGTCCGGAGCCTATGCTCTGCAACGAGAGAGGCCACAACGGTGAGATGCCCGCGTACAACAAAAATGAAACACTGGAGCGTAGAAAGGTCTTTTTTAGAAATGTGGAGGGAAAAAGTAACTACTATAAAAATAAAAGGGCCTTCAGCAAAGGAGGATGCAGGATTTAATAGAGGGTAGAGGAGACTGACTTTTTTTTGTTAAACTAGGCTTTTTGTTATTCGCTTTTTAAAAACTAGAAATGATCTATAACAATTCTTTAACTTACCAAAAAAGGCAATGCAGTTACTGTCAAACTTTTCACTCACCCTGGCAGTGATCGTCCCGTGCTTTTCTCCTTTGTTGTTGATCATACGAATGCCGACCGACTGAAACAGCTCCTTCATTTGAGCAGGGGTAGCAGTGGTAGCAAAATCCACATCCTGCGGCTTTACCCCGCTTAATAAATCCCTCACTGCTCCTCCTGCTATTCTTAATTCATGATTTTCTTTGACAAATAATTCTGAGGTGAAAAAGAACGTTTTCTGTTTCAGTGTGTTTCTTTTAAGTGCAGAAGTACAAGTACAAGTTTTCCCATCTACTTGGGACAGCAGAGATTACTGAACTCGGCCTTTTTACATAAAAATTGGGAGATCAAGGCCCACAGCAATGAAGTGACCTGACTACAGCGGAATGCCTCTAACAAACATAAGAAGCAGGGAACGTGCAGAATTTCTTTTAGGTTAATTCGGAAGGTAATTTAGAATTCCACAGTGCTTCAAGGTCATCAATGTAAATTTGAATTATTACTAAAAAGTAAGGTGAATAATTCCGCTCTCTCTCTCCCTCCGGATTTATGTGCCTACTTTAGAATTGTGACGTGTTCCTGCACATATTTCTCTCTGTGTATTGTGCTGAGGCAACATATTCATGCAGGAAGCCATCAAACATCAGTCGATCACACCACACACGATAAACGTTATAGCTAAGAACCCTTCAAGAAATAATCGGCATCTGATGTCTGAAACCAGCTCAGAGCTCTTCTATGGAGAAGCCATATGACACTGGGGCCACCATGAGGACCTGAGTCCAGGACACCCAAAGCAGGCAGAGGACAAGGCCGAGTCCACCACGACCACCCATGTGACTAAGGGACACCACAGGGACCCAGTGAGCATGACGTCCAGGACCCGGCCTGACACCACCACCCATGCCTTGGTGTTGCTATGAGCTGGACACGCACAATGAGGCCCAGGTGGCCTCCTGTGGACATAACCGTGGCAGAGAACATCCACAGCAGACAAGGCCACCCTGTGACCAGGATCAAGACAACTTGTCATCATGTCTGAACAGATGAGACACACTGTCCAGACAGCACCCTGTAACAGTTCATACGTGTGATACTCTTAGTTCCCTGTCAGCGTTAGCCTCACACTGTGTATGTAGGCTTCCCATCTTCCAGGTAAGAATCATTAAGACAATCACAGGTTAACCCCTGCTTCCTGACACCACCTGATGCACAGCAAAGCCCCGCTTCTTCAACTTGCCCCAAAAACACGTGATTCAAGCTCAAATCCTACAAGACGTCCTTTCTACACCCCTGTTACTCAGAGGCCCCAAGGTGCCCCAAGGTTCCCCATGGTCAGGGCTCCCCGTCTCGGCGAGGGGTGCTCCTGCTGGCCTTTGGCAGGAGGGCGCTGACCTGAGCGTTCGGCTAAAGGCATCAGAGCTCTAGCAACACTAATCACAGCTCAAAACGTCATCCTCCGTCCCCATGCCAGTCTCTGTGCTCTTTGTCATCCTCCTCCTCTGCCTGTTCTTCCCAGGCCTTCCAGCTGCAGACCTCTGCAGACTCCCTAAAATGAGGGATGGTTCCCTCCCTCTACCTTCTTGCCTTAACTAAAGGCTCTCCCACAGGGTTACCACTTCCGTGAGTCCCCTCCCAGAGGAAGTGTGCAAACTCCTTTAACTCCACATTTCCATTCAAGTCCCAATGAGTCCTTAAAATGAGGTCCATGGCCCCTTAAACTAAAATATAAAAATATTAAAATAAAAATAAAATAAAATATAAAAAATCATCTGTTAGTCCAAAGTTTTCCTGAGACTTAGAGAGGTAAGGTAAGAGTTTCATGAAATAGTACTTACCCTTACTATACATACCATGCAATCTAATCTATTCTATTCTTTATCTCTTTTCCTCTATTTTTTAATGCTGGTCATGACCACTAAGTTGACTTTATGACCCACTAACTGGTCACACAGTGGGGAACACACACTGACCCAGCTCACCCTTACTCAACTCCTGCGATTCAGTTTAGGAAGTCTCTCCTCGTGGTGGAGTAAAGTGAATTCCACCTAAGCTAGGAGAGCAGCCTACCTTTAATTACATTAAAATTACCTGTTTATGTCTCTGTCTCCCCACTTCTCAGAGTAGCAAACCTATCTCACTCAACTTTATACCAAACTGGCTCACGATGGAACTGAACTGTGATACACAAGCTTAAGAAAAAGAACGAAAAGAAAAAAAAGAGGGATCGCTTCACTGAAAAGTATACTTTTTAAAAAGCTTTTCTTCCTTCAGCTTAAGAGAGTACATAAGAAACTGTTGGAATGCAAAAAAAGGGCAAGTTTTACTTTCATTTGAACCTACTTTAAGAGGATGAAGGTCAAGGCTGAACACAAAGATAACCACTGTTTTGAGATTCTCAAGCTCCGTCTACTAAAATAAAATTGTAAGTTCAAAGTCACCCAGTGTATTAACTACATTACAGAAAAAAAATGTTCCAGAACTCGAAGTAATCTATTCATCATTTTGATTAGCCCTATGGAAATGGATAACTATGTCCAAAAGTTCTCACAATCCTAACATTTTGATATAAATGAGAATGGCACATAAAGGCATATGTACGTGCCTGTGTGAAAGAGCAGTCATAGAAACTGCAAGAAAGGCATGATTTTATATTGACCCAAAACAGTAAGGCTTATCCAGCTTAACGAGGCTCCTTTTTCCTCTCAGTTACTGACATCTTCAATCTTACAGAAACAAGGACACATTCCACATTCCAACAAACTTCGTAAACTACATACATACTCAACTGAACATAACACCTCATACAACTAAATTTAATTGTAAATTCAAGCTTAAGACTCATGAAATGCAGGATCTCATCATTCCAAATGGTCTTAATTTGTGTCAGCTGCCACAACTGATAGCAAGCTATTATTAATCAGTCTGAAGAGCAACCAAAAGACCAAGACATTAATTTGTCAGAAAACTTGTAATTGTCTTCTACCTTCGAAATTTTATTTTAATTTTCAGTCAAATTTTCATTAACTGCTTCACTTTACAATTTTGAGTTTTGAGTATTGGAGGTCGTACGGATGGAGAGCGGGCAGGAAGTGTTAGTAAAAAGACCACTACACAGCACGACTGTTACTACCAGAAAACAAGCTATCTGTTCCTTAGCGTTTCTAGGAACTCCCAAACTTCAAGAGTGATCAGCTATTCCAACTGTCCCAAATGTTAATACGACTTGGTGACATCACATACCTAAGCAGCTGTGGATAGCTAACCATGGAGCACTATCTCCCAGCAACCCCGGCTTGTCCACTAACCGTGTAACTTATGCAAAAAGCACTAGGTTTGGAACTTCAGTCTCATGTATACAATGAAGAAATAATTTTATATGCCACTGGTATTATATGGCTGTCCTTAGCAAAAGGAAACATAAATTACATGACATAAACTGACATTATAAAACGCTATATGAGCATAATACACTGTCCTAATCTCCCAAATTCTTGCACGCTGGGAACTAATTTTACATTTGGCAAAACAGCTATCATGATTTAAGAACTGGTACAGTATGAAACTGCACAGCATCACAGCCATCTTTTTTTTCCTTTGTGTGTTTTTGTGCATTGTTTTCATACAGAACATTATATTTTACCAGGATACTCTTTAGAAAGTAGCAAAGATCAAATAAAACTAATTACTTGATTTTCTAACCATTGGGCACTGCACTAAAAGATTCCATTCTTACCAGTTCCACTATAACCTAGAAAAATGCAATCTTAGAAGATGCCCACGCTCCCATTTGCCAGTCTTTCGAGGACCAGACCACTGGGCAAATACTACCACTCTCTTACCATACTATTCCGTCTCTAACTTCCTTAGGACTTCACCACTGAAGGTGGAGAAAACTCAGCTCTTGAAGTCAGCGTTAGTAAGCCAAATGCAACTGTTAAAATAAAAAATGTTCAAGGACCTACAGTAATCAACATCCACACCCTTGTTTCCAAAAGAAAAATGCAGAAGGATCTGAGATAGGCCTCCAAGAGTTAATTCCCTACATCCAATCATTTGGCCCTTACAATGGAAGACGGGAAGAGTGGGCACTGGGAAAGGCATGTAAAGAAAGAACAAGCTACAATCCAACTCAAACCTGAAGCCTCTAGACGTGAGCCATACAAACAGTGGCCACACATGGTTCCTGAGCACTGTGAAATGCAGCGAGTCTGCATTACGATGGTCTGTGCATGCTAAGGACCAGATTTCAAAGATTTACAAGCAAGAGAAGGAATTATCTCACTCATAATTTTTACACAAATTTGACATTAAAATGATGGTATCTTAGATATACGGAATTAAATAAGTTGATGTACTAAAAATAGTTATTAAAATTCATTTCACCCATTTCTGTTTTTTTAATGCGGTTACCAGAAAAGTTTATGTAGCATATGAGACTCACTTCTATGGGACAGTGAGTCTCTAGCATTTTTCACTCTAATTAAAAATCACGGGCTTCCCTGGTGGCGCAGTGGTTGAGAGTCCGCCTGCTGATGCAGGGGACACGGGTTTGTGCCCCGGTCCGGGAGGATCCCACATGCCGCGGAGCGGCTGCGCCCGTGAGCCATGGCCGCTGAGCCTGCGCATCTGGAGCCTGTTGCTCCGCAACGGGAGAGGTCACAACAGTGAGAGGTCCGCGTACCACAAAAAAAAAAAAAAAAAAAAATCACAGCAAAGCATCTGCTTTAGGCCCTCCACTTCAAGACTATGAAGAACCTATAAAAATCAACAAGTTCTGGACCATTTACCTCTGACATACACCTAAAAAAAATCACCTTATTTCAAGCATAGGAAAGTAGCTTTGTCAACAAGCTAATGCAAGGAAAGTCATTTTAAAGCAATGGTTCCTCCACCTTCTGGTCATGAGAGTTTTTATCAAAATTTATAAATGCCCATGCTCCCTAGAGATTCCGATTCCAGTTCAGTAGGGCAGGAGTGGGACACCAGCACCTGTATGTTATAAAATGCTCCCCAGGTGAATCGAATGGACAGCTCCCCAGGTGAATCTAATCGACAGCCAGGGTGGCAAACCAACAGTTAAGGTCATGTTTCTACATCCATACACCTTAATATATTTCTGAAGGCGTGACTAAGATACCATAGACTTTGAAATGCAGCTGTGTGCACTGCAACAGTAGCTAATACTGAGAACCAACATAAGAAATGATAGTACTGCGGCAAGCAAGATGAAGCTGCTGTAATCCGGCACTTAGCTCAAGTTGTTTCCTGTATTCCTTCCAGATAAGTTCTGCATGTGCACAAACGGACGTAACTCCCACTTCCTTCTACCTTCAGTTGTTTCACAAAGCACTTATACCTGGGGTGGAAATATAGCTTAGTGGTTACAAGCTGGGTTCTCAAACCAAGACTGTACAAGTTCAAAATCCAGCTCTCCACTTATTAGCTATAAAAACGTTGGAAAAGCATTTCACATTCCTAAGCCTCTGTTTCTTCAACTATAAAACAAGAGAAAAAGTACCTACTCCTTAAGTTAGTAGGCCCAATTCTGTGATGCATATAAAGTACCTGGGTTTTGTTTTTTTTTCTGGTACGCGGGCCTCTCACTGTCCTGGCCTCTCCCGCTGCGGAGCACAGGCTCTGGACGCGCAGGCTCAGAGGCCATGGCTCACGGGCCCAGCCGCTCCGCGGCATGTGGGATCCTTCCGGACCGGGGCACGAACCCGCATCCCCTGCATCGGCAGGCGGACTATCAACCACTGCACCACCAGGGAAGCCCAAAAGCCATGCTTTTTAACTGCAATCATTATTTGCCTCTTCTCATGATTTGGCTATAGTTTTGGATTACCCATGCATGGTAAACCCTGCTTTCATTAGCTTAACAACAACAAAAAACCATGAATGTTGGCTAAAAAACGTTAACCCTCTGCCTCTCCATTTTTACAGGCTTCCAAAGCAAGAGGAGGCATCCTAATCTCTCACCTGTCAGACTCTTCAAGCCTTCTGTGAAAAGTGACTGGAACTCTGGAGACTGCAACTTCATTGTAAACAGAGAGTGCTTCAGAAGGAACAGTCTACTCCAGCTGCAGCTCAGCAACTGCCTGCGCCAGGGACCCAGGCACCTCAGCATCTGGAGATAAAGTCACCAACCACACATCTACAATACAAGCAAGCATGCCCAACAATGAAACTTCCAAGTGAAAGACAATAAAGGGATATTCCGTGATTTTACTTATCAACAGAGAGGGACATTCATCTCCTGTTCAGATGAGAGACTGAAAAAAGCGACAATGGGAGGGAGAATTACAGCTGGAACTACGCTTGTCGTTATCCGGTTTTGCACTCATGAAGCGCATACTACTGATACTACACCCGCATATGTATTTTACTGTTAGGGTGCTCTCCCGGGAGGTGGTTTAAAGCGTGAGGGCTGCCAAGAACAGTGGCTCTAGAAAATGTAACTCAAAGACGTGCAGGAATACTTGGTCTTCTCCAGAACAAGTCACGGTCACATACTTGCCCACACGCACCTGAGACTTATGACCCAGGGATATTTCCTAGGCACTGTAAAATAAGGTATTCCCCCATGACCGGTCTTGCTCCCGGCTTCTTCCTCATTCACCATCCGCCCCTCGCATCACGTCTCCTGAATCCCACCCATCCACACCCCGCCTTCCGTCCTCCATCATCCCACCCCGCTTTCCACATAAGGTGGGCCTCCGTGAGGCAACAACAGAGCTCAAGTGACCCCCAACGGAAACCACTAGAGAAGAACCATCTCTTTACTTGGAAAGCGGGTTTCAAAGGCGCTTCCCACCAGAGGGCGAGCTCCCCTCATCCAGACCACTGGGGAGGACAAACACGGCGCTTCCCTCCACCTCCGATTCAACTCAGAAAAACCCAGGGAGGGGGGACCCAGGCCCTGAAACGGCGTGTCCCGCCCCTCCCACGACAGGTGCTGGACAGAAATGGGAGACCCTCAGAGGCCCGGCCGCGAGGAAGGGAAAGAGCCCGGGGAAAGCCCGATGAAGCAGCCCGCGGTCAGCGAGACGTGGCGGACACGCGGCCCCGCGACCTCCACGTCGGGCTCTGTCCCCTAGTGCGGAAGAGGCCTCTCACTGCCCCCGGCACCAGCCTTCCCCAAGACCCGGCCCGCGCGAGAGCCCGCAGGCAGCTCGCGTCGTCGCCGCCGCTCCCCCTCCCAGCGGCGCGCACCCGCAAATATCCCGCGCGCCCGCTCACCGGCCCCGCTGCGCCGTCATCGCCGCGCGCACTTCCCGGCGGCAGGCGAGGGGACGTCACTGACGCGCGCCGATCAACGGCGAATGGGAAGTCGCAGCAGGCCGTGGGCGGGGCCCGCGCAGGCTCTCCCCGGCCCTTCCACCTCCCGGCGGAAGCCGCTCGCTGGAGCGCGGTTCCCCAGCTCCTCCCAGGGCTAAGCAGCCAGTCGTCGCTCCTTGGGCGACCCGAAGGACCAGGGTCTGTACACTTGTTTTAATTACGTCTCACCGCGCCTCTCTCTGGCCCTGAGGTAGTTAGGCGCCCATCTGCACTGCATACCTGTGTGACCTTGGTCGAGTGACCCCCGGCTTCCTTTGTAAAATGAAACGATCACTAGAACCTCTCTCAGGGTCTTGTCAGGCTTAAATGTCACGTTATTCCCTAGTAAAGAGGAAGTGCTCAGTAAATGTGAACTTGTTATTGTTGCCTGCTCCCCGGTTCGCACTTGACTCATGTTGTTATTCTATACCTTATCTCACACATTTTTTAAAATACACGTACCTAGACAAGACCTAGGCAGAGGGTTCGAGAGACATTCGTTTTAAATTAAAAGCCTCCGGTCCGTTGAAATTACTGGGCATATTTTAATTTTCCCATCTGAGGTTTGTAACCGTTGGCTTTCATGGTCTGGAGAGTTGTGCAGCTCTAGAGTGAAGAACTTGGATTTGATTCAGTGCTTTCGTTTTTCGGAGAGCAGAGAAGAATGAAGAAAGTGGCCGAAGAGTGGGAGGACAGCCCTAAATTCTTAACATGGGAAACTTCCAAGAAGTTTTCCAATAACCTAAAAAATAACTAAAATCTGCATCGTGTAATGTCGTTTTAATATTGTAAGTGTAGTCTTTTTGCTTTAACTTTAATGTCCCTAAAACTGTCCTAGAAAAATTCATATGCTATGGTATTTCTGTGGCTTCCCTTGATGAGACCTCTTATCTTCAGAGGGGTTAAGCGTCCCATTTTGAGGCACATATGACTAGCCTTCCAAGTTGCCACTCAGAGACAAAGCATTGATTCAATCCAACTCCATAACACAGTAATGAAAATACATATATATATACGTCTCCTAACTAAGTTGGCCAAGAAAAAAATACAGAGAGCATTTAATGTAAAAGAGACCATCAATGGGGACTTCCCTGGTGGTACAGTGGTTAAGAATCTGCCTGCCAATGCAGGCGACGTGGGTTTGAGCCCTGGTCTGGTAAGATCCCATATGCCGTAGAGCAACTAAGCCCATTCACCACAACTGCTAAGCCTGCACTCTAGAGCCCACGAGCCACAACTAGTGAGCCCGCGCGTGCCTAGAGCCCATGCTCTGCAATAAAACAAGCTACCGCAATGAGAAGCCCGCACATGGCAATGAAGAGTAGCCCCCGCTCGCCGCAACTAGAGAAAGCCCGCGCACAATAACAAAGACCCAACACACACAAAAATTAGTTAATTAATTAAATTAAAAAAAAAGAACCACGCTCACAAGTAAAAAAAAAAAGAGAGCCCATCACTGAAGACATATGGACATTAACAGGATAACAGGAGACACTATGGACAACTGTATGCCAACCAATTTGATATTATAGATGAAATGGACAAATTCTTCGAAAAATACAACTTATCAAAACTGAAACAGGATCAAACTTTTAAATCTAAATAGCTCTTTACTATTAAAGAAATCAAATTTTGTTCAACAAACTTCCCATAATTCCGGGCCCAGATAGTTTCGGTGGTCAAATTTATCAACCACTTAAGGAAGAAATAACACCAATTGTGAACAATTTTTGTTCAGAAAATAGAGGGAACACTCTTTCTCTCATTTGAGGCCAGCATAGCACTGATAACAAAACTGAAATAGATATTACCCAAAAAAGAATTTACAGTTCAACATCCACATGAACACAGAAAGAAATACCTCTAATAAAATCTTAGGAAATTGAATCCAGCCAGTTGGATCAAGTTGGGTTTATTCCAGGAATGCAAAGTGGATTTAATATTTAAAAACCAATCAATGTGGGCTTCCCTGGTGGCGCAGTGGTTGAGAGTCCGCCTGCCGAAGCAGGGGACACGGGTTCGTGACCCGGTCCGGGAAGATCCCACATGCCGCGGAGCGGCTGGGCCCGTGAGCCATGGCCGTTGAGCCTGCGCGTCCGGAGCCTGTGCTCCGCAACGGGAGAGGCCACGACAGTGAGAGGCCTGCGTACCGCAAACAAACAAACAAAAACAATCACCATATTACACCATATTACAGGCTAAAAAATAAAACCTATATGATCATCCCAATAGATGCAGACAAGGTGAAACCTAGCAGGACCTTGTGGGGCTCCTGGTCACAGAAGCCTTTCAAACACTTGCTAATCAGGGAAGGGAGGGGATGCAGAGACAAGCGAAGAGCAGTCAAGAAACATTAGTGTACCCTTGGGGCAGGGTCCTGGTTCTGCCTCAAGGGAGACACATAACAATATCTTTGAGCTCTTTTACAGAACTAAAACCCCCCAACAAATGGAAGATGTTAGCATTTTTCATTGCAGAGAAGCTCATCATGAGACCATATGAGGCCAGATGAAAGGACCGGTAGAAGCTCATTAGTAGATCACCTGAGGCTAGATTAAAGGAGTGCAGGCCCTGCACACACCCTGATCCTTATCAGCAACTCCACTCTAGAACCATTGCTGTTAAACTCCACCAAATCCTCCCGGTTGGGACTCTCAGTTTTTGAAGGGCACAAGCCCGCTGTGTCCCCCTTTGCGTGGCAAAGCAATAAAGCTATTCTTTTCTACTTCACCCAAAACTTTCTCTCTGAGATTTGATTCGGCACCAGTGCACAGAGGCCGAGTTTTCAGCATCAAAAGCACTTAAAATTCAACACACATTGATGATAAAAACTCCAAAAATTAAGAAGACATCCGGGCTTCCATGGTGGCGCAGTGGTTGAGAGTCCGCCTGCCGATGCAGGGGATACGGGTTCGTGCCCCGGTCGGGAAGCTCCAACATGCTGCGGAGCGGCTAGGCCCGTGAGCCACGGCCGCTGAGCCTGCGCGTCCGGAGCCTGTGCTCTGCAACGGGATAGGCCACGGCAGTGAGAGGCCTCCGTACCGCAGAAAAAAAAAAAAGAAACAAACAAACAAACAAAACCCCTGGTAATATCAAGCGCTGATGAGGATGCGGACCAACTGGAACTCTCAGACATTGTTAGTGAGAATACGAAGTGCTGCAGCCACTCTGGAGAACAGTTTGATGGTTTCTGATAAAGTGATGTATATACTACCCACCATACAACCCAGCAATCCTGTTCCTAGATATTTGCCTGAGAGAAATAAAAGCTTATGTTCATCCTAAAAAAAATGTATGTGAATGGCTACAGTAGCTTTATCAATAGTCATTCAAGCCTGGAAATAAGCCAACTCTCCTCCAACAGATGAATGGATAAGTAAACTGTGGTCGATCCACACAAAGAAATATTACTCAGCAATATAAAAGAAGTTAACTGCTGATCCACACAACACGTCTAAAACTCCAATCAAAAAAGCCAGAGTCAGGAGGCTACACTCAGAATGATTCTACTTATATGACATCCTGGAAAAGGCAAAACTAGAGAGGCAGAAAACAGATCAGTTGTTGCCGGGGCCTGGAGACAGAGGGAGGGATGTACTACAAAGGGGCAGGAGAGGATTTTGGGGGGTGATGGAATGGCTCTATATGTTGATAATCGTGGCAATCACGTGACTGTGTGTCTTTGTCAAAACACACAGAAAGGTACACGAAAAAGGGTCAACTTTCCTGTATGTAAGTTATACCTTAATAAACCTGACCAAAATATTGTCTTTCTATGTATTAGCAAAAAAACACCTAGAACATGAAGTTTTTTAAAAATATATTTTTAAAGGCTCTCAAGGAATGCTTATTCAAATGGATTCAATTTTTAAAGCACTGACATAGAAAAGGAGAATGAAGAACTTTGAGGGTATTAAACTAAAGGGGGAAGAACTCTGTAGATAAAATGCCCCCCTCAACGCTCCTCCCCAGTGTAGTGAAGCTAACCATAGCTCTAGAGAAGTCCTCTGTCCTCCACACAGGATGTTTACTATTATCTCTTAATACAGACCCATCCTGAGGACCATAAACATTACCTGCCAAGAAGCTGACATTACCACACTGAAATCCTAAAGGAAGTTTTTCTCTTTGTATAGTATATACCCCAAAGTAAATGTTATGAACAGACAGGACTTTTAGGGTTCGGCAGGTATCTATACTCTGGAAACATCACAGCCGTGAGTATGATTCTGCAGTTAGAAGGCAATGTATTATTAAAAAGAAATGTCAATAAATTGAGATAAGAACAGTTTAGAAACATGTATCAATATTTATTATATATACCAACTTCAGGCCTTAACAGTTATCAATGCTCGTTTGAAAACTCACTAATGCTTGTTGCGATATAAGTTCAGTGCTGGTTAAAGATTTTCTCAAGAGTGGACAGCTTCCATCTTTCTTCACAGGAAATCAGATCTTTGATTCCAGTCTATATATCTAAGTGGCCAAAATTTGGGTCCCAAATGTCTAGTTGTCTCTTCACTCATCTAAGTTTTGGTTGTGTTCCTCTGAAACTGATTCATTTCTGCAAACTAGAGAGAAGTAATGGTGTATGTATAGCAGTTATGAATGTAACACTCTTTTCTTTCTTCCTTTCATCCATCCATCCATCAAATGTTTGTTTAGTGTCTACTATGACCAATGACATGCATGAATACTCACAATAAAGATAAGTTTATCTAACTATTTATATTGTGCTTAGAACAGGGCCAGGCGTTGTATTAACACATTAATCCTCACAAACAGCCAATGAGGTATTTTACCAAAGAGGAAACTGAAGCGTAGAGAGGTTAATTTGTCCAAGGTCACACAGGTAGTAAGTGGTAGAAGCTGAAGCCAAACTCAGACATTCTGACTCAAAAATCACCACTGTCCTCTGAAGAAGGTGGAAAAACAGACAGGGACCACCAGATCATGCAGGGCAGGGCACTTCACAGGATGACATTTGGTTTCTTTTTAGTGGTAATACAAAGAAATTAAAGGTTTTCTACATAGGGCTTTCTATAAACCCATTTGTGTTTTCACCGGGTGGGTCTGGCTGTAGCATGGAGAATGGCTAGAAGGGTCTGGTGCATAAATTTATTATCTCACAGTTCTGGAGGTCAGAAGTCTAAAATGGGTCCACAGGGCTGAATTCCTTCTGGAGACACTTCGGAAGAATTAGTAGTAGTAGTAGTAGTAGTTGTAAGGCCAACTGGCCTGAGGCAGGGGAACACAATCAGATTCACAGGTTGCATCAGACCGAAATTCTCCGGACCACCCAGTTCCAGAAACTGCCCTGGAGACATTCCGGACCACCCAGTTCCAGGAACTGACCTGGGGACTTTGAACCCAGCCCAGCCTTCCCGCCTTTCGAGGGGCAGGACTAACGGTCCCCCAGGATACCCGAAAAGACCACCAAATAAGGAATACCTTGCGCCCTCCCAGACTCACCACACCCCTTTCCCTTCTTCCCCTATAAAATCTTGCCCGACCCTCGCCCGGGTGCGACTTCTCTGGCCCCTTTCTCTCGGACCCGTGGACCTCGCCCGGGAGCGCTCCCTAATAAAGCTCACTTGAAGCTTTCCTCTGTTTCGCGGTGCCGTTTGTTAAGATCCGACCTTACAGTAGTAGTCTTTTCCAACTTCTAGACGTTCCCTCCTTCCATCTTTAAAGCCACCAGCGCAATATTTTATTTCCTCTCTCAGCCTCCTGCCACTTTCTTACAAGACCTTTGTGATGACATTGCCCCCCACCCCCACCCCGGATAATCCAGGATCATCTTCCCATCCAAAGATCTTGACCTTATTCACATCTGCAATGTAAGGGGTTGTGTTCACGGGCTCTGGGAATTAGGATGTGGCTATCTATGGGGGACCATATATCAACCTACTGCAACCCCAAGTGTGTGCTTTAGTGACTCGGGGATGGGAAGACATAGGAACACCATGGATTATTAAGTTACAAGCCAACTGATTCTTCAACTTGGGACGTTCACTTCATGGATCTTAATGAGGAATACTTTTTTTTTTTCTTCCTTTTCTAGGCTTTAGGCAGGTGGTTTTATTTCAAGTAAAAACACAAGGCTGAACAGAGGTAGAGCTATTAAGTGGCAGAGTGACAGCCTTTGGGATCATAGTTCTGCATTCCCCCTGGCAGCACCTCACTCCAGGACCCTTTAGCAAAAGCCCTAACTAATCACTGCTCCCAGGAGCATTTGCATTCAAAAATAGGACAGAGAAGGGAGACTAATGCTTTGCATAAAGATATGAATTTATAATGAAAGCATGTTAGGCCCCCTGGAGATATCTGAGGCAATATGTAGACAAAGGCAGCATAAAAACACAATTATAAGCAAATTTTAATATTCTGCAGTTCTGTAGTGCTGCTAGTGATCTACTCAAACCTGGCCCCCACCCTTTTCTTTTTTTTTTCTTTGTAAGGCACACTGAGTAATTTGTTTACAAGAACAAGTTTTGTTTCAAGAGTGCATTCTTTCATTGAAACAACAAAAAGTACCTGTTTGAAGAAAAAGTCATTCACTCGTTTTGTTCTCATAAAAGTTTAATAGAAGCCAACTAAAGTTTAAGATGTCCCAGAGGACAAATATATTTCTCAGCAAATGTAGAATCACAATTTTCATTGGTGCTAGGAGTTTTTCCACACAAATGCAATTTTATTTCACATTTAATACAGGTAAGTAAATAGACAAATCAATTTTAGCAGTTCTGAAATTTCATACTGGGTCATTAGTTTTAAAAGATGGGACTTCAGTAATAGTTAAAAGAACAGAGGCCCAAGGGTAAAGACTGAGAATAATCACCTTCAAAATTCTGACTTAGCAGCAGCCTCAGATCAGAACCAAGAGTGGTGGCACAGTGGTTAAGCCTCTGCCTGCAAATGCAAGGGACAGAGGTTTGATCCCCAGTCCGGGAGGATTCCACATGCTGCGGAGCAACTAAGCCCGTGCGCCACAATTACTGAGCCCACAAGCCACAACTACTGAAGCCCGTGACTGTAGAGCCTGTGCTCTGCAACAAGAGAAGCCACCACAATGAGAAGCCCTCATGCCTCAACGAAGAGCAGCCCCCGCTTGCTCCAACTAGAGAAAGCCCACGCGCAGCAATGAAGACCCAACGCAGCCAAAAATAAACAAACAGATAAACATTAAAAAAAAAAAAAAAAGAGGAGTGTAAACCAGCTTTCTTGTGATGTTCTCCATCAGATTTATTACTTTTAAATATAGGAATTCCTATGGAATTCCCTAGTGTAATTACACAAACCCTCTCTTCTTTCCTTAAGACTGCATACTCTGATGGATTCTGACAAGACCAAGCTAGATAAAATTAACACCTGTCCTCACATCTAGTGGTAGAAACAGAGATATAAACATAATATTCAGTGCAGCATAAAAATAAAATTGACAGGTAAATGCAGCAATTGAACATACACTCAAAGCAAAAAGAGTATAGAGTCAGAGAAGAGAGTCTTCCCATAGGAAATCAGACTTAACCTAAAATAATTAAAACTTTCTCAAGACGAATCTCCTCCCGCTTCCCCAGCAACACCAACTAAGATATTTAGTCCCAGTTAAGTACTTCTTATACTGTTTCTTTTAAAATAATTATGGCAATTATATAAGGTTTTGCCATCCTGGGCAATGTGACTTTGGAAAGCACCATAAAGAAGCTGTGCTAAGTAACTTCCCTGAGCCTCAGTTTATTTATATGTAAAATAGGTTTACAGGAATGTGTGTAAAGCAATCGAAGTCCCCAGAACATAGGAGGTTCCTTCTAGACTAAAAAGGAACACTAATTTACATTAGTAAAGTAAGTTTAATTTTTAGTTAGTTTTTTTACATTCTAGTTCATTTCCTTTATCTGGCTTTGAGAGCAAAGAGCTGGCCCCTGCAAAATCACTTCACACTAGAGACTTATATCAAATCCTTATGTTGTTCACCTTAAACTTATACAATGCTACATGTCGATAAGATCTCAATAAAACTGGAAAAAATAAAACAGTAAAATAAAACTGATCACTGAGTAAAGAACTGAAAAAGCTTAGGTTACTGAGATTCCTTACTGAAAAAACACATGCTTTTAAATTTAGCTGTACACAGTAAATCCCGACTGATTTTACACTGGAATTGTTCTAATAACACCTGGGATTCTATTTAAACCCTGTTAGTGCATCTTCCTATTTTTTTAATAACAGTTTTATTGAGACATAATTCACATGTCATAAAATACATCTATGGTTTTTAGTATAGTCACAGATTAGGCAGTTGCCACTGTAATCAATTTTAGAGCACTTTCATTACCTCAAAAGAAACCTCAAACCCTTTAGCAGTCAGTTCCCATTCTGCCCAAGTTCTCCCCATCCAGCCCTAGGAAAACACTAATCCACTTTCCATCTCCATAGATGTGCCTATTCCAAACATTAAATGTAAGTGGAATTATGCAATATATGGTGTTTTGTGAACTGGATTTTTTTTTAATTTTATTTATTTTTTTATACAGCAGGTTCTTATTAGTCATCCATTTTATACACATCAGTGTATACATGTCAATCCCAATCGCCCAATTCATCACACCACCACCACCACCACCACCACCCCCGCCGCTTTCCCTGCTTGGTGTCCCTACGTTCGTTCTCTACATCTGTGTCTCCATTTCTGCCCTGCAAACCGGTTCATCTGTACCATTTTTCTAGGTTCCACATGTATGCATTAACATAAATTCCAC
Organism: Orcinus orca; assembly: GCF_937001465.1. Taxonomy (NCBI): domain Eukaryota; kingdom Metazoa; phylum Chordata; class Mammalia; order Artiodactyla; family Delphinidae; genus Orcinus; species Orcinus orca. The sequence goes on from NC_064568.1 coordinate 12,888,841, forward strand.
ATATTCTTAACCCACTCATCAGCTGATGGACATTTGTGTTGTTTCACTTTGTGGCTGTTATGAATAATTCTGCTATGAACAGTCACATATAAATTTCCGTGTGGATGTATGTTTTCAATTCTTTGGAGTATTTGCTGAAGAGTGGAATTGCTGGGTCACATAGCAACTCTATGTTTAACTTTTTTGAGAAACTACCAGACTGTTTTTCGAAGTGACGGCACCATTCTACATTCCCACCAACAGTCTGTGAGGGTTCCAATTTCTTCACATCCTCACCAATGCTATTACTGTCTATCTCTTTTTTTTTTTTTTTTTTTCCGGTACGTGGGCCTCTCACTGCTGTGGCCTCTCCCGTCGCGGAGCACAGGCTCTGGACGCGCAGGCTCAGCGGCCACGGCTCACGGGCCCAGCCGCTCCGCGGCATGTGGGATCTTCCTGGACCGGGGCACGAACCTGTGCCCCCTACATGGGTAGGTGGACTCTCAACCACTGCGCCACCAGGGAAGCCCTTGTCTATCTTTTTTATTTTAGCCATCCTAGTGGGTGTAAAGAGGTATTTCACTGTGCTTTTGATTTGCATTTTCTTTCCTGACGGATAATGATGTCAAGCAGCTTTTCATGTGCCTATTGGCTACTGGTACCTATTTTGAAGACATTTCTATTCAAATCCTTCACCTATTTTTAAATTGGGTTATTTCTCTTTTCACTGTTGACTTTTAAGATTTATTTTTTTTGCAGATACAAGCCCCTTATCAGGTATTTGATTTGCAAATATTTTTTCCTATTCTGTGGGTTGTCTTTTCACTTTCTTGCTCGTGTACTTTGTTTTTATTTTTTAATTGAAGTATACTTGATTTACTATGTTGTGTTAGTTTCTGGTATACAGCAAAGTAATTCACAGATATATACTTTTTCAGATTCTTTTCCATTATAGGTTATTACAAGATATTAAATATAGTTTCCTGTACTATACAGTAAGACCTTGTTGTTTATCTATTTTCTATAAAGTAGTGTGTATCTATTCATCCCAAGCTCTTCATTTATCCCTCCCCCGCCACCACCTTTGATAACCACGAATTTGTTTTCTACGTCTGTGAGTCTGTTTCTGTTTTGTAAATAAGTTCATCTGTATTATGTTTTTAGATTCCACACGTAAGTGATATCAGATGATATTTGTCTTTCTCTGACTTACTTCGTTTAGTATGATAATCTCTAGGTCCATCCATGTTGCTGCAAATGGTATTACTATTGCTGGTGTCCTCTGTAGCACAAAAGCTTCTAATTTGGGTGAAGTTTATCTTTTCTTTCCTTTCAGTGCCTATGCTTCTGCATCATATTTAAGGAACCACGGCCTCATCCAAGGTCACAAAGGTTTATGCCTGTGTTTTCTTCTAAGAATTTTATAGGTTTAGCTGACTGTTAGGTCTTTGGTCCCTGTAGAGTTAATTTTTATATATGGTGCGAGGTAAGGGTTGAATATCATTCTTTTGCATGTGTATATGCATCACTTACTGAAAAAACTGATTTTCTCCCCCACTGAATCATCTTGGCAACTTTGCCAAAAAAATCAGTTGATAACTAATGTGAGGGCTTATTTCTGGACTCTCAATTCTATTCTATTGCTCTCTATGTCTCTAATATTTTTAAAATATTTTTATTCCGGCATTTGCTTTGAATAAAACATTGGTATATATAGAAGCATAAGAAGAAATTTAAAGGAAATATCATAAGAACCTGCTGTATAAAAAAATAAATAAAATTCAAAAACAAGAAAATAAAAAAAAAGGAAATATCAATTCCCCTGTGGGAGAACAAGCTACTGGTTCCAATTCTCACACCTCTCTAGTGGTTATATACACACATGCCCTTGCCTTATCAAGGTGGGGGAAATGTACTGTGAGTGTGGACCATCTGACCCTGGGCTTGTCCATGCAATTAGCTCTGACTTTTAGGATGTCAGTGAATGTGACATAAGCAGACACTTCAAATGCTCTTGTACAGTTGGTCTTACTTTCTTGCGCTTTGGGGATCACATGAAAAGAATATGCCCTGCATAGCCCCAGGTTCCAAATGAACGACAGATGCTTGGAACAATCCTGAACCCGCTCTGTGATTGGGAGCCCAGCCAAGTTTAGCCAGACCCTAGTCAGAACTCAGAGGCTTGGGCAAGAAATAAATGCTTATCACTGTTTCCCACTACAGCATTTGTGGTTGGTTGCTCTGTAGCAATACCTAACTAAAATGCCTACCACTTAGAGAGAACCACTCCTATCAGTTTGGTCTTTTGACAGAAAATGAGATTATGAAAAATAATTATATATTTATATATGCATATCTGCACTCCTGTTGTTTTTACTTAGCATTTTCCCATAATACCCTGTGTTTAAAAGTTCTTGATAAACACTCCTTTTATTATCCACCTATTTCAACCTTTAAAAGCCATACATTTCTCTTAACCATTTCTACATTACTTTTATTATTATAAGTAAAAGTACAATGAATTGTGTTTACTTTCCCTCTCTCAGATAAATCTTCTACATTTCACGTTTTCCAAGGAATGGATTCCTAGAAGTAAAACCTTCAATAAGCACCTTTAACCAGGGTTCAAGGTAAAACCACTGCATCCAGATTTCCATGTTATTACTATTCATATTTTCACTTACACTCTTCAGCGAAACCCAGACTATTTAGCTTAAGAAAAACAGGCAAATTTGATTTCACTTTTTGAAAAACCATTTTTGTGAATCCTTCTAGCATGTTCCATTATACTGTCTTTGGACATTTACAATTTATTCTAAAGAAGAGTCGTTCCCACACACAAAGAAAAAACAAACAAGAAAACAACTATACAAAGCCCTCCCTTATTTTCCTTTGGGCTTATTTGGAAATAGGGCATGGGGACAAAACATATGCACATTTGTTTTTGCTTTTAATATTGGCATAGTCATATACCTACAGTGATGGTATCCAGGGTACAAGCCAGGTCTAATTTTCTTTATACCTGTAACAGTGCCTGGCACAATGCATAGGTGCATTCATTAAATATTCGATGAATAAATGTATGTAAGAAATTAAGAAAATGTTAAAACAGCCTTTCAGGCCAGAAATTACTGCCCTCACAATGATTAATAACTAGTTTTAAGGCTTCTAGAGTGACGAATATGCTACAACTAAAATTAGATATAGGACTCTAAAGAGCAGACCAGATGGCTGAGACTGTATCTGAAATTTTCTGGGTCCTTCTTAGCAAACAAATGTATCTCTCTCTGTTCCCTCTTCAACTTTCCTTTCCCCAAGGAAAAAAATCACATTTTTTTTTTTCGGATCATCTAATAACAATTTTTGTTTGTTTGTTAACAGGTTTATTGTGATTCATATACTCAACTAATTCACTCAAACCCCTTTGTAGTTAATATTAAGTAGTATAAAATTTCAGGATTAATGCCTTAATTCGATTTTTTAAACATCTTTTTGGAGTATAAATGCTTTACAATGGTGTGTTACTTTCTCCTTTAAAACAAAGGGAATCAGCTATATATATATATATATACATATAGCCCCATATCTCCTCCCTCTTGCATCTCCCTCCCACCCTCCCTATCCCACCCCTCTAGGTGGTCACAAAGCACCGAGCTGATCTCCCTGTGCTATGTGGCTGCTTCCCACTAGTTATCTATTTTACATTTGGTAGTGTATATATGTCCATGCCACTCTCTCACTTCGTCCCAGCTTACCCTTCCCCCTCCCCGTGTCCTCAAGTCCATTCTCTACGTCTGCATCTTTATTCCTGTCTTGCCCCTAGGTTCTTCAGAGCCTGGTTTTCTGTTTTTTTTTTTTAGATTCCATACATATGTGTTAGCATACGGTATTTGTTTTTCTCTTTCTGACTTACTTCACTCTGTATGACAGTCTCTAGGTCCATCCACCTCACTACAAATAACTCAATTTAGTTTCCTTTTACGGCTGAGTAATATTCCTTTGTATATATGTACCACATCTTCTTTATCCATTCATCTGTTGATGGACGCTTAGGTTGCTTCCACATCCTGGGTATTGTAAATAGAGCTGCAGTGAACATTGTGGTACGTGACTCATTTTGAATTACGGTTTTCTCAGGGTACATGCCCAGTAGTGGGACTGCTGGGTCGTATGGTAGTTCTATTTTTAGTTTTTTAAGGAACCTCCATACTGTTCTACATAGTGGCTATATCAATTTACATTCCCACCAACAGTGCAAGAGGGTTCCCTTTTCTTGACACCCACTCCAGCATTTACTGTTTGTAGATTTTTTGATGATGGCCATTCTGACCAGTGTGAGGTGATACCTCATTGTAGTTTTGATTTGCATTTCTCTATTGATAAGTGATGTTGAGCATCCTTTGATCTGTTTGCTGGCAATCTGTATATCTTATTTAGAGAAATGGTCTGTTTAGGTATTCTGCCGATTTTTGGATACGGTTGTTTATTTGATATTGACCTGCATGAGCTACTTATAAATTTTGGAGATTAATCCTTTGTCCATTGCTTCATCTGCAAATATTTTCTCCCATTCTGTGGGTTGTCTTTTCATCTTGTTTATGATGTCCTTTGCTGTGCAAAAGCTTTTAAGTTTCATTAGGTCCCATTTGTTTATTTTTGTTTTTATTTCCATTTCTCTAGGAGGTGGGTCAAAAAGGATCTTGCTGTGATTCATGTTGTACAGTGTTCTGCCTAGGTTTTCCTCTAAGAGTTTTATAGTATCTGGTCTTACATTTAGGTCTTTAATCCATTTTGAGTTTATTTTTCTGTACGGTGTTAGGGAATGCTCTAATTTCATTCTTTTACATGTAGCTGTCCAGTTTTCCCAGCACCACTGATTGAAGAGGCTGTCTTTTCTCCATTGTGTATTCTTGCCTCCTTTATCAAAAATAAGGCGACCATATGTGCGTGGGTTTATCTCTGGGCTTTCTATGCTGTTCCATTGATCTGTGTTTCTCTTTTTGTGCCAGTACCATACTGTCTTGATTATTGTAGCTTTGTAGTATAGTCTGAAGTCAGGGCACCTGATTCCTCCAGCTCTGTTTTTCTTTCTCAAAAATGTTTTGGCTATTCAGGGTCTTTTGTGTTTCCATACAAATTGCGAAATTTTTTGTTCTAGTTCTGGGAAAAATACCATTGTTAGTTGGACAGGGATTGCATAGAATCTGTAGATTGCTTTGGGTAGTAGAGTCATTTTCACAATGTTGATCCTTCCAATCCAAAAACATGGTATATCTCTCCATCTGTTTGTATCATCTTTCTTTCATCAGTGTCTTGTAGTTTTCTGCATACAGGTCTTCTGTCTCGTTAGGTAGGTTTATTCCGAGGTATTTTATTCTTTTTGTTGCAATGGTAAATGGGAGTTTCCTTAATTTCTCTTTCAGATTTTTCATCATTAGTCTATAAGAATGCAAGAGACGTCTGTGCATTAATTTTGTATCCTGCTACTTTACCAAACTCACTGATTGGCTCTAGTAGTTTTCTGGTAGCATCTTTAGGATTCTCTACATATAGTATCGTGTCATCTGCAAACAGTGACAACTTTACTTCTTCTTTTCCAATTTGGATTCCTTTTATTTCTTTTTCTTCTCTGATTGTTGCAGCTAAAACTTCCAAAACTGTATTGAATAATAGTGGTGAGAATGGATTCCTTTTATTTCTTTTTCTTCTCTGATAGTTGTGGCTAAAACTTCCAAAACTGTATTGAATAATAGTGGTGAGAATGGATAACCCTGTCTTGTTCCTGATCTTAGAGGAAATGCTTTCAGTTTTTCACAATTGACAATGATGTTTGCTGTGGGCTTGTCGTATATGGCCTTTATTATGTTGAGGTAAGTTCCCTCTCTGCCTACTTTCTTGAGGGTTTTTGTCATAAATAGGTGTTGAATTTTGTCAAAAGCTTTTTCTGCATCTACTGAGATGATCATATGGTTTTTCTCCTTAAGTTTGTTAATATGGTATATCACATCGATTGATTTGCATATATTGAAGAATCCTTGCATTCCTGGGATAAACCCCACTTGATCAAGGTGTATGATCCTTTTAATGTGTTGTTAGATTCTGTTTGCTGGTATTTTATTGAGGATTTGTGAATCTATGTTCATTGGTGATACTGGCCTGCATTTAATTTTTTTTGCTGACATCTTTCTCTGTTTTGGTATCAGGGTGACAGTGGCCTCGTAGAATGAGTTTGGGAGTGTTCCTCCCTCTGCTATATTTTGGAAGAGTTTGAGCAGGATAGGTGTTAGCTCTTCTCTAAATGTTGGATAGAATTCGCCTGTGAAGCCATCTGGTCCTGAGCTTTTGTTTGTTGGAAGATTTTTAATCACAGTCTCAATTTCAGTGCTTGTGATTGGTAGGTTTATATTTTCTATTTCTTCCTGGTTCAGTCTCGGAAGGTTGCGCTTTTCTAAGAATTTGTCCATTTTTTCCAGGTTGTCCATGTTACTGGCATATAGTTGCTTGCAGTATTCTCTCATGATCCTTTGTATTTCTGCAGCGTCAGTTGTTACTTCTCCTTTTTCATTTCTAATTCTATTGTTTTGAGTCTTCTCCCTTGTTTTCTTGAAGGTCTTTTCCTTCTGTGTTTCCTGTCTAGAGAAGTACCTTTAGCATTTGTTGTAAAGCTGGTTTGGTGGTGCTGAATTCCCTTAGCTTTTGCTTGTATGTAAAGCTTTTAATTTCTCTGTCGAATCTGAATGATATACTTGCTGGGTAGAATAATCTTGGTTGTAGGTTTTTCCCTTTCATCACTTTAAATATGTTCTGCCACTCCCTTCTGGCTTGCAGAGTTTCTGCTGAAAGATCAGCTGTTAACCTTACGGGGATTCCCTTGTATGTTATTTGTTTTTCCCTTGTTGCTTTTAATACTTTTTCTTTGTATTTAATGTTTGATATTTTGATTATTATGTGTCTTGGCATGTTTCTCCTTGGATTTTTCCTGGATGGGACTCTCTGTGCTTCCTGGACTTGACTGAATGTTTCCTTTCCCATATTAGGGAAGTTTTCAACTATAATCTCTTCAAATAATTTCTCAGTCCCTTTCTTTTTCTCTTCTTCTCCTGGGATCCCTATAATTCGAACGTTGGTGCATTTAATGTTGTCCCAGAGGTCTCTGAGACTGTCCTCAATTCTTTTCATTCTTTTTTCTTTATTCTGCTCTGTGGTAGTTATTTCTACTATTTTATCTTCCAGGTCACTTATTCCTTCTTCTGCCTCAGTTATTCTATTATTGATTCCTTCTAAAGAATTTTTAATTTCATTTATTGTGTTGTTCATCATTGTTTGTTTGCTCTTTACTTCTTCTAGGCCCTTTTTAAATGTTTCCTGTATCTTCTCCATTCTATTTCTGAGATTTTGGATCATCTTTACTATCATTATTCTGAATTCTTTTTCAGGTAGACTGCCTATTTCCTCTTCATTTGTTAGATCTGGTGGGTTTTTACCTTGCTCCTTCATCTGCTGCATATTTCTCTGTCTTCTCATTTTGCTTAACTTACTGCATTTGGGGTCTCCTTTTTGCAGGCTGCAGGTTTGTAGTTCCTGTTGTTTTAGGTGTCTGCCTCCAGTGGGTAAGGTTGGTTTAGTGGGTTGTGTAGGCTTCCTGGTGGAGGGGACTAGTGCCTGTGTTCTGGTGGACGAGGCTTGTCTTTGTGGTGGGCAGGACCGTGTCTGGTGTTGTGTTTTGGGGTGTCTGTGGACTTATGATTTTAGGCAGCCTCTCTGCTAATGCATGGGGTTGTGCTCCTGTCTTGCTAGCTGTTTGGCATAGGGTGTCCAGCACTGTAGCTTGCTGGTCGTTGAGTTGAGGTGGGCCTTAGCGTTGAGATGGAGATCTCTGGGAGCGCTTTTGCTGATTGATATTACATGGAGTCGGGAGGTCTCTCGTGGACCAATTTCCTGAACTCAGCTCTCCCACCTCAGAGGCTCTGGCTTGAGACCCGGCCGGAGCACCAAGACCCTGTCAGCTACACGGCCAGGTACGTGGGAGTTTCTTGCCTTTTGGAAAGTCTGAGGTCTTCTGCCAGCGTTCAGTAGGTGTTCTGTAGTTCTTCCACACGTAGATGTATTTCTGATGTATTTGTGGGGAAGAAGGTGATCTCCACATCTTACTCCTCGGCCATCTTGAAGGTGTCTCTCATCTAATAACAATTGATCTGGTTCCTTTTTGGCAACTGCGAAAACAATTACCTTGGGGATCCCAATGGCTGTCCTTGCACATGACATTCACTGACTTGCAGGATGTCTCATTGAGGGTCCCAATCATCTGTCATCTTACAAACTGAAGCCCTTATCTCACCTGGCCATCACCTCTCTCTGCGTCTCCTCTGTGGGGACCTAGGCCCCTCGGTTCCCAGTTGTGCAGTGGCTTCTCAGGGCCTGCCATCACTCACCACCTTGGGCTAAGCCTGGAGGTCCCCTTGCAAAGGCAAAGACTCCCACCTGGCTCAGACACTTGATACATTAAGTGCCACTGTTGTCTATTCACACACGGGCAACATTTTTTTTTAAAGTCAGCTTTGCAAGTCAGTGGGCTGGAAACTCCCCAGACAGAAGTGGAACAAAGGACAGGAAAACCCAACTAGGTTTACTTAAATTGAAGGTACTTAGGAGAGGACAGCTGAGGTGCTACACTGGGAACTGGGAGATGACAGAAAAGGGAAGGTCCCAGGGTGCGTGCAGACACAGCCACCGTCTCAGTTTGTTCAGGGCGCGTCCAGGCTACCGACGCCAGCAACTGATGGCACCCGGAGACTCTTTCTCCCTCCTCTGCCCCCTGCCATGGCACACACCCATTTCCCTAAGGGCGCAGGACCTGCTAACATAGCAGAGAAGGGTTCATGCATCCCCAGAAAACTGAGAATTGCTGCTCAGCTTGTAGGGAATGGTGGATGCCCCGTTTTTCTGTCAAATCATGTGCCTGGTATTGCGTAAGTAACAGAGGCGCTATACATACCCTAGTTGACTGAAGCACGTAAAGAAAACAGAAACGCAGGGCTGGAAAGTGCCCAGAGAAAACCTGATTACCTTGTCACCCAGGAGCAAACGTTCGTTTCAACTCCTGAAGAGAACAAAGCATCTTGAAAGAGAATGAAAATGCAGATGAGACAGTTATCAGATAGTGGCTATCAGGACCAGAGAGATCCCTCACTTGGCAGCAGCTTAGTGCTTGGGAGTTTCGGTTAAGGCTCGTCCAGAACTGCCCGCTCACAAATGCTCCTGAATATTTGCTTAGAGTAGCCCTGCTGCCATCCCATCGTCAAGGAAACTGGCTGTGAGTTTTTAACCATTACAGCTGCGATGATGAAACAGTGAAGGAGATCCGTCTCTAAGTCAAAAAGTGCACCCAGAGATAAGGTTCATTTTCAATGCCCTGCGGCTGCTTCTGATGACATGGCACTGCACTTCTCAGTAAGTGGGGATCCAAGGCTGATTCATCTCCGAGTGAGCAAATGTCTCTTTCTCTCTAATAATACCCTGGGCTCCACCTCCTAATGATTTCATTACACGGTGGGGGCGGACGGGGGATAGGAAAAGTGACAGAGAATGATTTATAAATATACGGCCAACTTTTAAATAAAGGGGAAAACAAAACCCCTTGAAACTCTATTACTAGCAGGGACAGAACTAATACTGGTGCTATGGACATGGTATCAGGCAGGTCATATAGACTCTGGGTGTAGCGTTCTATTCCTGTGTGTTGGCTAAGTAACTGAGGTGTGCAAATCCGTGCGAAGGTGAGTCACATTAAAATAACACCTACAGTTTTTGTTGATGTTTGTGTAAGAGGTTTGTTTCCCACCGTTGCAGATACTTTAGTGATTAAAATGAGAACATGCATTCTGCCAAGATTTCTGAGGGAATATGTGAATTTAGAAAATAGGGTACAGGATATAATAAAATAGCTCAATATTGTGAGGAAGTTTCAGTTAATTGAGAAAGCTACAAATTAAGAAACAACAACAACAAAGAAGGAGATGATTGCATTGCCTCTAACAGAAGGCATTCTGTTTTTTGTATCTTCAGGGGATTCTAGGATTTTCAAACAATTTTTTCAAAATCGTTTGATTTTATATAAAATGTACAAAAACTTGCTGAAATATCTCACTTGGTTTTATGTTCAGTAATTCAATTTTCACCCAAAGCAATGTAAACATATCTCCATGTATACAGAAGAAATGGATGGAATGAAGAAAAAAAGGAGAAAGGAAGACAAAGAAAAATCTGAATCTCTTATTAATCTATTAGCCTAAAATTCATCAACACATGTAAAATGACTGCTTTTGTAGCCATATTGATTACTGTATTTGATACCCAATTTAATGAATTATCAGGCCGAAAACTCCATTACCTGGTGCAGCTTCTACTTCTTGTGAAAGGGTATGCCCTCTTTCATAGTTATTGAAAAATATGTTAATGTATGTAGCTATTTGTTCAAAGTTTGCATTTCAAACATAATAAAGTTTTGGAATGCAAATCACCTCATTTGTTTTCACTACTTGAAATGCTGCTTGGGGAAATTTTTAGGCAAGTTACCAAAAGTATCACACCTCCCCCAAAACAGACCAGGCTTGTTATATGTTCCCAGCCTGCCGTGCTCTCATCTAACTTGTCCCTATGCTAGGTTTCACCGTAAAGGGCTTGACATGTTAAGGGTTGTGTGTTAATTTGCCTTTACTCTTTATAGGACCAGGCATGTGCAGCACCTGCCCTGCACCTGACACTGTGCTAGGGGCTGATGGACGTGGTCCTGGCTTTCTGCTACTGAGTACAGTCGTGGGAAACAGGAGGACCGCAGGAGACAGCTAAGCCCAGGAAAGGGGGTGAGTCTGGGGAAGGGAACGCGTGGATGTGGGATGACAGTGCACCACGTGCAATTCGCTAGAAGACATCCAACCTCTCGGAGATTTGCAGCAAACTCCTTCTGCCAGCAGTTTCCAAATACTCAGGGTGGCAGCACCTTTTCTGCCTTGGCTAACAAGCGTTTATGACTGTGCCAACAATCTGAATCCCTGAGTTACATTTTAGGACTATTTCAGAAAATTAATCAGAAGTTCCGTAGCAGGAAAAAAAAAAAAAGTTGCCTGCCTTATATATGGCCCTTGTTACCCACTTGTATTTCTAGGAATGTGTAGATTTCTCATTTGGGGGTAAGGCAACATACCTAGCTACCTACCTAAACATGTCATTTGCATTTTACACCTTGGGTTATTTATTTATTCTTCATCCCCCAAGAGATAGGTTTTATTGCTGATTACACTGTACAGGAAAAAAAAGGAAAAAAGAAAAGACGAAGTAAAAAGTAAACTCTGCTTTTAAGGGCTTAACAGACCATGAATCCTCTCAGTTGCTTTTCAATTTCTGTTCACTGAGATTGAGTTTGAGTTCACTGTCACCACAGTTGACTCAAAAAGTTTCTTTAAAAGGGGTAAATTCAACTTTGGTTATAAAAAACAAATGTACCGGGGCAGCAAAATATGTGGGAAAGAGAGTGGGGAAAATATTGTCTGAACTTCAGTAGAATCTGACGAATTCTCAGGAACACTGGGGAAATTTGTTGCCAATTGTCAGGACTTCACCCAACTTTCTAGAAACACCTGTAGTGCAAGAGATGGTGCTCTGGTTTCCTCTAAATTTCAAAGAATATAACACCTACTAGAAGCCAGATTCTCAGAGAGCGCTCGAGAAATTTTAGATTGACTCAGTGAAATGTCACACGAACAGGTAGCCCATGGACTCTCTGAGACACTGAGTGTGTTTTTTTTTTTTTCTTTTCTTTTTTTGGCTGCATTGGGTCTTCGTTGCTGCACGTGGGCTTTCTCGAGTTGTGGGGAGCAGGGCTACTCTTCTTTGTGGTGCGCGGGCTTCTCACTGCAGTGGCTTCTCTTGTTGTGGAGCACAGGCTCTAGGTGCAAGGGCTTCGGTAGTTGTGGCCTGCAGGCTCAGTAGTTGTGGCTCACAGGCTCAGTAGTTGTGGCTCATGGGCTCTAGAGCACAGGCTCAGTAGTTGTGATGCACGGGCTTAGTTGCTCCACAGCACGTGGAATCTTCCCGGGCCAGGGCTCAAACCCATGTCCCCTGCATTGGCAGGTGGATTCTTAACCCCTGCACCACCAGGGAAGCCTGAGCGTACATTTCTGACAATCGTAAGTAGGAAACACATGGTTTTTTTTGTTTTTTGCGGTACGCGGGGCTCTCACTGTTGTGGCCTCTCCCGTTGCGGAGCACAGGCTCCGGACGTGCAGGCTCAGCGGCCATGGCTCACAGGCGCAGCCGCTCTGCGGCATGTGGGATCTTCCCAGACCAGGGCATGAACCCGTGTCCCCTGCATCGGCAGGCGGACTCTCAACCACTGTGCCACCAGGGAAGCCTGGAAACCCATGTTTGCTGCATTCTGCTGAATTTGAATCTTATTTTAACAATGTAACGGTTTTCTGCTGGATTTTAATTGGTAGCCATGAAAAGAATGAATTGAACATGTCATTCCGATATATTTTTAAGGTAGCGAAATAGCCTATTGCACAATGAAATATTACCCAGTTGACATCTATATAGCAGTATATCTTTGGATTAAAGAGATGACCCCAAGAGATTCAAGCTGTTTTTCCAGTAAAGGTGATTGCTATGCCTGGAACCAGAAAGATTAAGGTGACATGAGCAAAGGCTGAAGGTGTTTTCAGGGAACAAGCAGAGCAAACAGAATTATAGAAAATACGGGATCAATTGTCAAAACTCCAGTAATACCCAGCCTTGTATGGAATTTATCTGGCCCACAAAAAATTGTCATTCTTGGTAAAATTTATACTCCCACTTGACTATCTCATGTTGCCTATAAGACAACCATTTTTCGGTCAAAGTTATCATCCTGTTTAAGAGAAAATATCACAATAAGATGGGGAAAAATAGTGTATGGCTGTTTTATGGCCAAAAAATTAATCGTTGAAAAATTTTTGAATGATCAAATGAAAATTTGAAAAATAATTCTATATTCAACAGCTATAAAAGCAGAACACATAGCAAATTCTAGGGGAGACTGCTTGGTTGTGTAAAATATTCAATTATCTCCCCACTGAGACATTCAATAGTTTATTACTTCAACAATTTAACTGCAAAGGATAGACATTTATTATTTTTACAAGTATGGTTATAACTTACTACTTACTCTGCCAGGCAGTAAAAGTCACTCAGGAATATCAATGTTACATTTTTTTCTGACCTAGAATTCTTCCTGTTAATGACGATTACTGCAAAGTTAGAACATATGTGATATTATTTCCGTAAATGCTGACATTTCAAAGACATCAGCTTCTAAACTTGAAGAGGAAGCTATCTTTGTTGTTTGTTAACGATTTTTTATCTTTGCTTCTCAGGCTTAGTAAATTACTAATGCTTGCCTTTAATTCCTTAACATTCTCACTTATTGAAAACTTTAAAAATACAAGAATACTTGCTTTTATTGTCACTGTTGTTTTAAAAATTCTTTTTCTACATGGTGTGAAATCATCAGAGAGAAAGAAACAGGATTATTTTTATCAAAAGCGGCATAACTCTGATTAGTAATACTTAAGTTTGTTTGAAAAAGGAGTTAAATGCTTTGTATGCTGTTTCTGTTTTCTATGTTGTGACATTTTACTAATTTCATTAGCAAGTTAAACAGTGATAACAGTAAGTTAAGTTGTAAAAGTGAAGAAAGCGTGGTTTTTGTACTTCCTGAACGTATCCATTTAGCCAAGTTCTATCTTCTGTGGTTCTACCAGAATTATGTTTGGAAAACACCAAACCATTTAAATAAATCTTTAAATTGAAAATCATGTCATTTAAATTAGTACAGAACAAAGGTTTTATGGTTGGAAGATCTGAGATTGGGTCTACGTTCCATGATTTACCAGACACGTGATTTTTGGCAAATTATTTAACTTGTTAGACACCTTTTCACCCTTGTAAACTGGATAATAACCACACACCATTTCACTGGTGGGGAGGTGTGGGAGGTAGCTCATGAGAGAGAACAGGAAGAAATGCTTTGTAAAAGCGAGGGCAGCACACAGCAGGTGGAATGTTACTTTTGTTCTTTAAGTTCATATGAAAAATGCCTTTCGAAATTTTTGGAGGAAACACTCAAGATTTCTAATCTACAGTTCCCAACAAGAGATCCTCCATTCTTTTCTTTCACATGTAAAAAAAAGTTGCTGAAATGACCTAACCACTTTTTCAGATGGCCACACTTGAGTTATGCTAACTTTTCTACTCAAGATTCCTTTTCATTGTCTGCTTATTTCAAATAAATAGAAATATTGTTTTTATCTTCTCCAGGCCTATTAACTACGTCTTCATTTTCTTTTATAGCCTGTTCCTTTCTGGCTTCATCAAAAAATTCAGCCTCTTCACAGTTCAAAGTACCACACACATTCTAGGTTTGTGATACAAATTTTCTCTTTCCCACATTAAAATTGTTTTAGATTTAAGTTTCTTGTCATGTTGGCTCATATTTAAATACTTATTAATGAAACTGGCAATGGTATTTACTTTCAATTTGATTAACTCTGCCTAGAACTTTTACTGTTCAAAGATCTGCTCTGGTCTCCCGCTGAATAGCAATCCTCTCTTATTTTCTTTCTTCTCTTCCGGCTTCGCATGGCTGTGTGCAAGGCCACCAGAGATGCCTGTGCTCACTTGTGTGTGTGTCAAGAACTCTAGTTCATCCTTTAGGACTCAATTCAGAAGTCCCTTTGCTCCTACTGTGCCCCATAAACATCTTTATGGGAGCAGCTTTTAGACTGGAATTACAATTATCGAGTTACACTTCATTCTGCCTCTCAGATTACGGATCCACACTGGCAAGACAAAGCCCAAGATTTCTTCATATTGGTATTTCTAACACGTAACAGAAAGGTCATAAATGTTCGTTAAATGGCAAAATGACTACATTTTTCTTTAGAAATGAGCTGCCAGTTTTTCTTTAAAATGGCAACAGGTGGCAATTTGGATTTTTGTCTCTGTTTTCTGTAGGATGTCATCATCATGGCACCTGCATCACTGATTCTTTTGGGGGCCACAGTGATACTGCAAGTAGACTTACTTCCTGATAAAAAATGTAAGCACCGTCTATTAAATTCAATAATATTTCTTTTTCTGAGAAAAAGTACATTACAAAAAGGATAGCATTATTTTCTCCTAAATAATAATTAATTAGGAAATTATGATTTTTTAAAAAGGGATGGAACATTTATTCTTATCAGAATACAAACTCTTTAAACATGCTCTATTTTAAGAAAGCAACGTCGGCTGAAATGCACATTTTACGCTGCAGTTTACCCACACTTCATATTCCAAGTGTGGGTAAACGGGCACTCAGAATAAAGCTGCAGCTGATGGCCGTATTTGAAACGTCTTCCCAGGCAAGGGAATGGTTCCAAGTCCTCACAACCAAAGAATAAGAAGCTTCCAGTAGGTTTGCTTCAGAAACTTGTTCATCAATGGGTTTAAAGAAAAGAAGAACTGCCACGTGGTTCCCCCATCAGCACTGTCTAAGAAACCTTGCTATGGCCATGACAATGTTCTGTATCTGCACTGTCCAGTGATAAGTGACTATCGAGCACTTGAAATATGGCTCATGCAATGAAGACAATGAACATTTGATTTTATTTAAATAAAATAGCCACATGTGGCCACTGGCTACCGTAATGGGCAGTGCAGTACAGACAGAGCCTCAGAATACTGTATGTGGCAGGTGTGGAAGCAGAGTCAGGGAAGGCTACTGAATATTAAAGGTCAGTGGAAACATCCTCACATGTAGTAAAGGAGGTTTCATAATTGTACAATATTGTAATTTTAGCAAAAATTATAAAGTTGTATAAACATATGCCCAAGAAAAAAGATAATGAATGTATCACATGTTAATGTCACTCTCGGTGATAGAAGCGTGGGTAAATTTTTCTTTTCTTTTTTGAGCATTTGTGCTTTCCAAGGTTTCTAAAAAGAACAGGCATTGGTTTTGTAATTTAAATGAAACCTTTTATTTTGTGAAAGCTTTTATTTTCAAGGCAACATTAGAGAGCAGTTCATTAACGGGGGGAAGAGAACACTTTTCTTTCTATAAATGCCTATTTGAGTAATTTTGCTCAGAAGTTTTTTTGACCTTCAATCATAATAAGAAATAAATCCTTTTAACATCATGAACCAGTACACATGCAAATATGTGAGTACACTTATAATAGAAACAAGAGGTTCGTGAAACAGTACTTCTTATATATTTGATGCACCTGGTATTTTCTATTCTATTTTCTTCCATGTCATTAAACACATTGCTACCCACAAACTAATACATTACTGCAGTCCATTAATGGATAATGACCCTTTGAAAATTATGCTTGTACTGAGTAATGATATAGTAAAATATTCAGATTTCAATAAAATACCTGTAGATGTTATAGGTAAATACCTGGGCAAAGTAAAAACATTTCTAAGGAAACTTTTCCCAAGATTATTTCAGTGTTATACATTCTGATAGCCATAATAAAATACTATACTACACAAAAAAATACTTAACAACTTTAAAATGCTATGTAAAATTAAACATTTTTCTTTTGATCTACAGTTTTACTTCTCCCACCTGTCAATTTCACCATTAAAGCTATCAATTTAGCTCAAGTTCTTTTACGCTGGGAACCAAATACTGATCAAGAACAAAGAAATGTCCAGCTAGGGTATCACGTGAAAATAAATGCTCCACAAGAAGAAGAGGTAAGTGTTTATTCTGATGGCAATCCTTATTTAAATTTTAACTTTGGGGCTTCCCTGGTGGCACAGTGGTTGAGAGTCCGCCTGCCGATGCAGGGGACACGGGTTCGTGCCCCGGTCTGGGAGGATCCCGCATGCCGCGGAGCGGCTGGGCCCGTGAGCCATGGCCGCTGGGCCTGCGCATCCAGAGCCTGTGCTCCGCAGAGGGAGAGGCCACAGCGGTGAGAGGCCCACATACCGCAAAAAAAAAAAAAAAAAAAATTTTAACTTTGACTGCATTTTCCTTATCAAAGAAATTTTAACTAAAAAAAAAAAGAAAACCACTAAAGGGCTTTTTGTTATATTCCCAGTAGAGCAATGTCTCTATTGAAATGACTGAGAACCAGTGCCACACCTGCATTAAACAGCAGCTCGGAACATTTTAACTTTGGGACAATTCTTCCACTTAAAAATCAAGTTTAGTAACTTCTGAGGTAAAATGGTTCAGATATTGGTTTTATATAATTTCCTCTAAAATAGCCAAAAGAACAGAAGAGAAAAGCCGAATAAAAGAGGAGGAGGGCAGGGTACCTAATCGAAGAGGCCAAGTTCGAATGTCAGTTCGGCCATTTCCTGCCTTTAGAATCGTGGACCAGTCACTTAACCTCTCAGAGCCCCAACTTCACTGCAGGCATATATTAAAGCACCAGGTACCTAGCAGATGCTCAATAAAATTAAACAAATTAAATTCCAGTCAATATGGAATTCTAGAGAATTTTCCGTCAAAAGTTACCTCTGGGGAGGAGACTGGAACTAGAGATGGTAGTCAAAGGAAACTGGAGCCTTCATTGTAACATTTTGTTTGTTTTTATAAGAAGCATTTATTCAGGTATCCTTGAAGAATTAATTTTTGTATTTGTATTATGTATTTTTGAAACATGTACACATCTCGAATTGGGTAATTTATTTATTCATTTTTAAAACCACTTTATTTTGATATAACTGACCTGTAAAAAGCTGCACCTATTTAATGTCTACAACTTGATGAGTTTAGGGATAAGGACATAACCTTGAAGCAGTGGGTTTAATTTTTTCTAGCAAAACGATTTCATTGCATTGTGTTTACGTGCCATTTTAAAAGTGGAAGAAAACGCCTAGTTGATTAAAATAGTTCTCTCAAGGCCACTTCCCCTTTGCATACCGTGACTTGTGGGTCTTATTTTTAGTACGAAACCAGGAACACTGAGAGCAGACGCGTAACCATCCTTCATAAAGGCTTTTCAGCAAGTGTGCAGACGGTCCCATGGAACGACCGCTCCCTCCAGCCAAGCAGCTGGGTTTCCGCGGAACTTAGAGCCCCACCAGGTAAGGCAGGCCTCTAAGAGCCCAGTTTTATATTTCAGGCTTTGTAAACATAGGAAAGTCAGAAAACAAACACCTCAGTTTTCTCTTCTTTTGTCAGTCACCAGTTCCTGCCCGGTACCCTTTTACCTCATCAACATCCTCACCAAAGACCATGATCACTTCTCAGTGTCATAACCCAGCCAACGCTGGCTGGCACGTCCCTGCCAGCATTGCGGATGTTTCTCCTCCCCAGCTCAAAAGACAGAGGGTCATAAACTAAATCTGGGCCAATCAGGTCTCTCATAATTGGGTTCCAGGACATCTTTCCAACCACCCGCTACGTGATTCCTGCGCTCTTCTCAGATGGATTTACAGCCATGATGCCTACACACTAGCACAGTCCTGCCTCGGAGCCCTCGCTTTCCTGGGCTCACCTGACTGCTTTTCTGAATCCTTCCTATACTTCATAGCCCAAATCAAATCGTACCTGCTCTGTGAAGCCCTTTTTGATGTCCCCAATCACTACCCTTTCTAAAGAAACAATCAGAAGCTGTCATGGCAATGTCTTGCTCTTTTTTTTTTTTTTAAATCTTTATTGGAGGAGAGTTAATTTACACTGTTGTGTTACTTTCCGGTGTACAGCAAAGTGAATCAGTTATACATATACATACATCCACTCTTTCTAAAAAAATTTTTTGACCATCTAGGGTCTCCTGGAACCTCAATTGTGAATTTAACTTGCACCACGAACACCAAGGCAAATAATTACACACACTTACGGCCGTACCAAGTTTCTCTTCACTGCACCTGGCTTGTTGGCAAGGATGCCCCTGAGGATACGCAGTATTTTCTCTACTATAGGTTAGTATCTGTTTTCACTTTCGCGAGTGGGTTGATTCCTCCAGCCTTAAAAACTTATGAGTGTTCCAATTCAGGTATGGCTCTTGGACTGAAGAATGCCAAGAATACAGCAAAGACACCTTGCAGAGAAATATCGCCTGCTGGTTTCCCAGGACTTTTATCAATAGCAAAGGACGCGACTCACTTGCAGTGTATGTTAACGGCTCAAGCGAGGAAGCTGTGATCAAGCCTTTCGATGAGCTCTTTGCCCTTCATGCCATTGGTAAGATGGGCTTGACTCAAAGCCAAAATAACCGAATCGCAGAATCTCAGCACTGGGAGGGGTTATAAGGATCACCTCGTTTAGCTACTTGTCTGATGCTAAGTGACCATCTGCCCGCTGCTTAAGAACCAGTGTCAAGGTTTCTCAGCCTCCGTGCTCCTGATATATTTGGCGAAAGAACTCTGGGTGTGGCCTGTCCTATGCCTTACCAGGTGTTCAGTAGCAGCCCTGGTCTCCACCTACGAGATGCCAGTAGCACCTCCTCCCCCGCAAATTGTGACAATAAAAATGTCCCCTAGGGGATAAAATCTCCCCTCGTTGAGAATCACCGCTCCAGGGAAAGTAAACTCACTGCTGGAAGAACCCCATATCCTCTCACAGCAGCTCTGGCTGGTTTGGTAATATTTCTGCCCATGGGTCCTGTGATGGGCTGGTGCCACCCCCAAGCAGGTCTGATTCTTTTCCCCACAAGATGGTCCCTCAGCTATCCAAAGGCAGCCAGGTTTCCCATCCTGAGGTCCCTCTTCCCCGGGCTACCGACCCCCAATTTCTCATGTACTCTTCTATGATCCTCTACCCTTCTGGACTTTCTCCTCTGGGTGTTCTTGAGTTAGAGTGTCCCCCTTACCATGTGGTTCTCAGATCTAAGCCTATTATTTAAGCTTTCACGTGCTCAGTTCTCAAAACTGAAGACCTTCTCCTTCACCCTAGATACTTGTATTAAGGCAGCTCATCAGGAGCCTCTCACATAACATTTCTGGTTCTGAACATTCAAGGTTTCAGTGGTGGCCTCTGCTTAGTAGCGTGGGCTGTGGAGCCAGGCTGCCTGGACTTGGGTCCTGGCTCCTCCACTGACTTGCTGAGTGACCTTAGACAAGCTGGTCATTTCTCTGGGCCTCAGTCTTTTTATCTGAAATATGGGGAGAAATCAATACTTCCTACAAGGTCTTCGTGACAATTAAGTATGTTGATAATTATAAAGTTCTTAGAAGAGTGCCTGGCCTAAGTATCCATTAAGGACGCAAAATGTGATTGTTTAAAGGACGTGGTTTGGCATGGGACATCTGTATCTGTTTCTATCATCTATATGTGTATCAAACAGAGTATAACTTTGTTTAAAGAATCACAGCACTTGCTAAAGAGATTACAGAATTCTCTTCGATAGAGTATTACTTAGATGACCTAAAAATATCACTTTCATGAAAACAGGTGATAAAAAATGCTGAGGGGGACCTGAGAAACAGTGATATTAAGACACCAATGGACACAGCCTGGGACAGACCATGGGCATTTTCTTGTGTGATATTCATTTTATTGAGACCAATTTCTCAGATTACTAAAAGAAATAAATGCTCTTTTGATGAAAAATGTTCTGGCTTAGGGGATGGTAGGCTCTGGAGCCAGTGGGCCCCATTCTTAGCTCGTCCCTATGACTCAGTAACTGTGAGATCTAAGTCACATAACTTAAGACAAGGACACTCAGAGATAATTTCTATCCACATCAAGTGGCCATAAAACAATCATGTGAGATCTCAGGGGAAAGAACTGTGGAGTTATTTGTAAAGACAAGTTTAGCCCAATCCGTTCTTTTTCTGTAAGAGAAAACTAAATCCTCACAACAAACCAAAACAAGATACACAAAACAAAATGAAATAAAAACTGAGGCCCAGGAAGAGGAAATAATCGGTCCAGCCACACACCTGCTTCACAGAGCAGGGCTTAGTGAAGGCTCCAGGGCATTCTCTCTCCAGGATCAGGTTTGTCCTCAGATCCGTCCAACTTGAGAAGTAAAAATGGATGGTGCGCTGGGTGTTGCAGTAAGCTGAAGGAAAAGGCATTTAACCATTCGATGCCCTTTGAAGTAGGAATCCCTGAGGTTTACGGGAGAGATCTCTCCTTTAGCACCACAAGACGGGAGTCAGATGTGAGCCGCTGGAGTCCTGTGGCTTGCAGGTTCGTAGATTAAATCCTGGCGTACAGTACTCGAGAAGACACAGCTTAGAGACGCCTTGAGAAATGTGGGTGGATTAGATTTACCAGCCGTGATCACCGACCTCTCGGTTCTTCAACCTAGATCGAGTAAATCCTCCAGCAAAAGTCACAGCAGAGATTGAAGGAACCTGTCTCTCTATCCAATGGGAGAAACCAGTTTCTGCTTTTCCGGTCCATTGCTTTGATTACGAAGTGAAAATTTACAACACAAGGAAAGGGTATTTGCAGGTAATGCTTCAGCTCATTCTGATATTCGATGATAGAGTTCTTTTAGAGACATTTAAAAAATTATTGTCAGTGACTGCGCTGGTTACCCCTTGGAAGCCCATCTACCTGGGTTTTATGAAAATAAATCAAACCTTACTGGCTTTTTGTCTTGAAAGGATCTATTACTTTTGGTTGAAAATAATGCAATGGATCAGATAAAAGTTCATTAGCACCACTGTTGGTGAAATGGTGCAGCTGCTACGGAAAGCAGTACGGGGATTTCTCAAAAATCAAAAATAGAATTATCATATGACCCAACCTTTCTACTTCTGGGTACATATCCAAACGAATTGAAAGCAGGGTCTCAAAGATCTCTGTCCATCCGTGTTCACAGCAGCATTATTCACAATAGCCAGAAGAAGGAAGCAACCCAAGTGTCCATTGACAGAGGAATGGATAAACAAAATGTGGTCTATCCATACAATGCAATATTGTTAGCCTTAGAAAGGAAGACAATCCTGACACGTACTGTATCATGGATGGACCTTGAGAACATTATGCTAAGTGAAATAAGCCAGTCACTAAAAGACAAATATTGTATGAATCCACTTATATGAGGTGCCTAGAGCTGTCCAATTCATCAAGACAATGGGGAGACAATGGTGCTTTGCGGGGCTGGGGTGAGGGGGGAATGGGGAGTTTTTGTTTAACGAGTAGTTTCAGTTTCGCAAGATGAAAAGAGTGCTGGAGATAATGTGAATGTACTCTACTACTGAACTGTGCCATTTAAAAATGGTTAAGATAGTAACTTTTGTGTTGTGTGCATTTTACCACAACTTAAAAAAAAAACTGCCTCCTCAGCCCTAATGGACAAAAAGTTCAAGGGGAAAGGAACTGAATGAAAGTCAATATTTACTGAGCATCAACTATGCATTATGCTTTATTATCCTCACAGTTACTCTATTATGTAATGATCATTCTCATTTTACAGCAAAGTGAGGCACAGAGAGATTAAGTAAGTTGCCCAAAGTCACAAAGCAAGAATAGAATAGAAGTCAGGATTCAAACTTCTGCCTTACAAATTCAATTCAATTCAATTCGGGTTAATAAATATTTACGATCTGGCTTCTCTGTGGGATATACAGAGCTAAATAGCTACTGTTTCTGCTCTCAAGGGGCCTGGTCTACTGGATGCACTCCCTCAGCCTCAGAGCTGCCTGACCATCGTCAATGTCAACGTGGATACAAAGGAGGGAATGGACAAAGCAAGCTGCCAGGGCCTCCACCCAGGGGAGGGGAATTGAACAGAATCTTCAAGGATGAATAGAAACTTGCTTAGTGGGAGAAGCAGAGAAGGACTTTTAGCCAGCACTTCCCCATGTATTTAAGCACACATGGTGAAAGACTGGCTTTCTTTTTAAAATTTCTAATCCACCCTACATTGGTACTTCTGTAAAATACAATAAAAATGATTTGCTAGAAAAATCACATACAGCCAAAGACAAGCCCAGTGATCCTGGTCCTGGACGCCATGGCAATGCCAGGTTGCTAAGAAAGCTCCCAAAGTGTTGTCTCCATTTCTATATTTATCTCCTCAAGGATCAGCAATAAACAGCTCCTGACTCACACCAGTCCTCCAACCACACTTGGAGTGGCAGGGGTTCTAGGCAGAAGGAGCAACTCCACAGCATGAGTGAGCATGGTTCCTTCAGCCAAGTGGCAGTAATTTAGTCAGCCTGGACATAAGGCCAACGTTGGAATCATAACTCTAGCTCTTACACTGGGACTTCTCCCAGAATGATTCTAAGATTTTGTTTAAAAAAAGAAATGGTTTTTCTTTTTAAAACCATGGTCATAGGCAATGGAAACCACTAAAGTGTTTAGCTTGATAGAAAAATGTGAACACATCTGCAGAATCGCAGAATTATTTTGGAAGCAGCATGAAAGCTGGGTATGGACGGAGAGGTGACATGTGGACATAGAATACCGGTTTCATGGCTACTGCAACAGTCCAAGCAAAAAATGATGAAACCTAAAATGGCAGTGGTTTTGGAGCAGGGACAAAGAAGGAAGAAACACATTCAGGAGTAGGTAAGATACAGGCGGCCAGGGACACATCTCGGGTTTGGGGTATTAGCTGCATGGTGGAGACACTGACCAGTAGAGAGAACATACACGGAGGGTTTGATTGTGAGAAAACAGCCTCATTTCAACACCAGACAATGTTAGCCTGTGTTGCCTACGGCAAATTGGCATTTACTGAGTGCTTATTATTAGGTTCAACTGCCCAAAATGGCTGTTTTTGCAGGTCAAAAATGGGTTGGTGAATATTATCACTTTCCATATGATTCAACCCAATATATCTTTAAACTTGGGCTTTACAAAGTTAATTCCATTTAATTCAATAATCCATTAGGTGGTATGGTTCCTATTTTACAGATGAGAAAACTGAGGCTCAGAGAGGTAAAGGAAATTGCCCTGCAGTTAGTTGGAGGTAGACCTGGGATTCAAACCCTCTTCTTCCTAGATTCAAGGTCCTTTTGCTCTTTCTGCTTCCTTATGCCCCCTCCATCCCTTGCTCCTTGCCCTCTGGCTTGGGGTGAGACACTGTATCAGGGATCAGCGCACTTTCATTGTAAAAGGCCAGAGAGTAGGTATTTTAGGCTTTGCAGATCATACCGTTTTTGTCACAATTACTCAGCTCTGCCATCAATACAAGCAAATAGGTGCAACTGCGTTCGAGTAACTGTGTTTGTGGACACTGATATTTCAATTTCATGTACTTTTCATGAGTCACAAAATATTCGTTTTATATTTTTCGAACACTGAAAAATATATAAGTCATTCTTAGCTTGCAGTCCCTACAAAAACAGGTAGCAGGCCAGACTGGCCATAGACTGTAGTTTGCTGGATCCTGTTGAATATGGCGGAAGCCATGTGATATTGTTAGTTAGGTGATTAGAGAATATCCAGGGACAAGATGAGGGAGGTTATGCATTCTGCTATGTGCCACTCCAGTCTTTCAGTCTGGAAATATCAGTTGGACCCGGATGGATCATCTAGATCTTACAACTGCCTGTTTTATTTATTTTGGTTACTACATAGCTTTCCCCCTAAGGGTGACTGCCAACACCTTCACAGTGAAGTGGTCTAGAATAAACTAATCAATGTGCGTCTTACTGATTTTAAATGGGTCACTGAATACTGAGTCACATTACTTACATACGACCTCCCATCCTGATGATTGCCATAATTTAAATTGCGTGTCCAGGGATTCTTACAATGATATTTTTTCCCATTTAGACAGAAAAAATGACGACCAATACATTCATCTCCGTAATTGATGGTATTTCTGAGTATTCCATTCAAGTGAGAGCAGCAGTGAGCTCTGTGTGCAGAGCGGTGGGACCCTCCAGTGAGTGGAGTCAGCCAATTTATGTGGGTGAGTATCTCGTGTTTATTTTAAAGCAAATGACCTTACTTGTAGTTATAACAGATCCTCCTGGAAAGTGTACACCTTCACTTGTGAGTCCTGAAATGCTTTCATGTCCCTACTAAGCCTCATCCTCTGTCAGTCTGCTGCCTTTTTGACCAGAAGTGGATTTACCATGAGGCCAATGAAGCTCCAGTGTTCCAGCTTCTCACTAGCAAGAGCCCTTCCAAAGTCTAGTACTTTTTTTTTTTTCCAGATTATCTGGTCCTACTTCTATTCAGTTTTACCAAATTAATTTTTTTTGTTTTGAAATAACTGTAGATTCATACGCAGTCATAAGGAATAATGTCAAGAGAGCTCATGTAGCCTTTACTCAGTTTCTCTCAAGACTAACTTCTTGCAAAACTGTAATATAATATGGCAACCAAAAAAGTGGCATTGCTACAACCCACTGATCTTATTCAGATTTCATCGATTTCATATCTACTCATTTGTGTGTTAGTTCTATGCAATTTTATCCCATGTGCAGATTCGTGTATATGTCACCACAAGGGTCCTTCCTTTTGCCCTTTTTTAAGCACTTTCATTCCTCTCTCCTCTCCTCCATTCCTAACCCGTCGACTACTAATCTGGTCTCCATTTCTATAATTTTCCTATACCTAATTCTGAATTTATACTTTTGTTTCATTTCATAAAGAAGATTCCAAAACTGAATAAGCTCAGGGCCCACAAAATCTGGATCCAGCCCTGGGCCCTCAGCGTAACAGACCTAGAGAATCCCAAGGACTGGCATCACCTGGGCTCCTGCATTGGTTCTGCAGCTGTTTTTGTTTATGATTAAACTGACTAGCTTACTTGGCAAATAATATGATCATTGTATCTGTCTGTGGGACTGGAGAAGGGTGATGATGGTGGCTCTGAATGAAAGGGCAAATTTCCATTCTCCTTTTATGTCAGATGGCAATTCCATAACCTGGAGAGGTGGCCTTGCACCGTGATGCTAGAACATGCACACCCTGTGTTTGATACTATCTGCGTATCTTGGCCAGTTAAAAAACAGCTAGTGTAGCTCATGTATGTGCCACAGACATGCAGCCTGGGGATGCAGACGTATGTGGCTAAGTGCTGCATAAGAGCTACAAGGACACGAAGAGGAGGGAAGAATTCTGGAGTCTTCCATAGAAAACTCAGGTTTAATGCCAGCCTTAGCACATACTGACTACATACCCTTGAACAAATCACTTCTCTCTGCCCATCCGTGGATTCCCAGGACTAAGGAGGTAATTAATACCCACCTCTCCTGTCTCACAGGTTATTGTGAAATACAAACAACAACGACAGCAGATAACATTTATTGCTGACTATCCTCCAAGCCCTGTGCTAAGTGCTTCACATGCACTAGCTTCACTAATCCTATCCACCAAACTGTTCTGCAGATGAGAAAACAGGTTTCGAAAGTTTAGACAGTTTGCTTAACTCTGCATGGCCAGTAAGTGGCAGAGAAGGAATTCAAACCCAAGTTGACTGATGCCAGCACCAGAGACCTTAGCTCTATGGCATGGGGGCCGGGACGCTGCAAGGTGCAAAGAGCTGAACAAGTTAAAGATGCATTTAAGAGATCCTGGTAGCTAACTTTGTGATTATGGCTGGTCAAGCACGTGAATATCACTGTCCCTCAACGTACGAGGTAGTTAACGCTCCACTGAAGGGTGTACCTAAGGAGAGATTTCTTTCGGCACATGCTAGGATTTTCTATCATTTCATTCATTCACTTAGGCTAATGGGTGTCTCTGCAGGACACTCCTGGGCAGTGACCCATGGGCCCATGTGGATGTAAGTCAGACCAGACGCATAGCAGGGAGATTTCCAAGGGAGACTGGGAAAGACAAGGAAAGACCCGAGAAATGGAGCTGGGTTCTGAGTCTGCAAGGGACTGGTCTTACTGAGTCGCTGAGTTTCCAAAGGGGAAAGGAGTCCCTAGAGCTGTGTGACACGACCAGCACAGCCTTATGGCACGCCCACCACATCACTGCACTGGGACTCAGAGGACCAGCATGAGGCTTGCTGGGAGAGGAAGCAGAAAGGACAAAAGGAACTGAGAACCGGCCAATTGCACCTACTTCAGGTTTCTGCCAAAGCCAGTCTTTCCCCCTCCCCCCTGCCTCCTCCCCAGGTCCAGGCCCCAACCTGACCAAACAGACCCACCACATGCAGGCACCCCTTCCACACCGCTTTATCTGCACAGACGAAATCCACTCTACGCCCCGAGAGGGGGACCAGCAGAAGAAACGTGAATCCGTCTCAGGGAATTTTCAACAAGGCTATGCATTTCTTCAAACGCCTGCGACAGAAGCTTAATTTTCATGACCCGCATTTGGTGGATTTTTTTTTAATGCTTTGTTATTCCCCAAAGGCCGAAAACTCATTGGCCCCCAATTATTGGCATTTCTGAGTGTCTTCCCAACATCACTGCGCATATAGTTTCAGAGTTTATTTTTTTTTTAAATTCTGTGTGAGGACCTCAAACTAACTTGGAGACCAAGGTGGGAATCTTGGCTATGGAGCCAGTTCTGATTTTTAGTGTTTGGGTTTTGAGTTCTCATCAGTGTTGTCTGCTGAGAGTTTAGAACTTAGAGAGCAGAAGAAAGCGAGAGACAAATCAGGAGATCTAGGTTTTGGTCGTGGCTCTGCCAGTGCCTAACTCTTTGACTGAAGTTAGAGATGTGGAGATAATATTTCATGAGCCCAGTTATCGGAGACTGCTTCCACAGCTGTGTTGAGAGGGAATCTCAAGTTACATTTAGGTCATCCGAAGGCGCGGTCATCTGTTGTCACCCCTGCAGGCGACAGAGTGGTGACCAGTGTGGCAGAGTTCGGCTGCCCCCGACCTAGTCAGTCACCTCTAACCCCTCCGGGTCTCAGTTTCCTCACCTGTAACATGTGAGTCTCCTCACTTGTAAGTTCTTCCCTACTCTGCCTTTCATGTTCTCTTACCCCTATCAACCGCCGACAGAAGTGCTGAGAGAGAGATTGTGACCTGTGCTGAGAGTTTATTTTAAGCTTGTTTTTAATTTATTTTTCACTCTCCACTGTAGAGCTGGCGCCCCATGATTATTTTCTAAATAACAGCTTCCTAGCTTGGAACCGGGCTCATTATCATTTGCTCTCAGGTGTGCCTCACTGCCATCATCCACGGCAAATCCCATTTCATTTGCTGCCAGCCTGGTCATGAAGATGAGCTGATTAATATTACCACGCACCTTATAAATCCATCCTTTCTGGAATTGACTTCCCCGCTCACTTTAGGATCATTAGTGAATTTAATCAATGCAGGCTCTCTACTGTCATCAGGATGATTAATAAACATCACAGGAAGCTCGGGCTCCTCTGGGACATTCCACATGGCTCTTCCTTACCCCGCGAGGATGCAGCAATAATAATGCTCTGCTTGCAGCCTACCAGGCAGGGTTCCCGCTCCATTCATTTCCTCTAGACATCCTTCCTCCACTCCTACCTTGTCTTAAAAATGGCACCCTGGAGCCCTCCCCTTCCACTTTCACACCAAGGCCCGACTCACATATCACCTCTTTGTTAGACATTATTAAGTCCACCTCCTTTATCTGAGGGAAACGGAGGCCCAGAGATATTAAATAATTCAGTAGTTATCAAACAGCCAAGAAGTGGCTATTAATGGATAATATTCTCAAATAGGTGACACAGGAGTCAATTAGCAAACTGGAATAGATTCAATTTACTAATGAACCCATCATCACCCAGGGTTATTGAATCAAGAGAGAGACACCAGATGAGTAAGTTTTGACTGATGAGAGAGGAGGGCGGAGGAGAAAGGACTGCTGTCCTGCTCCAGTTGGCAAGGTCCCTGGACAGTCAAGAGGCACAGGGGCAGCCAGCAGGGGTCCAGCCAGCCACAGTGTGCTCTTCACCTGCCCTGAAACGCTGCCCTCCTGTGCTGGGATTTCCAGAACATGGAATACTTCTTTTTTCTTCTCAGATGGAAGGAGCAGTTTCATCTTATCAGCCCTCGTTATCAGCTGCCCTTCCTCAGCTGGCTTCTCTGCCTTATCTGAAGGGCTAACTTTCCACACTTCTTCCTCCTTTTGCAACTTTCTTAACTTCCGGACGCTTCTGCTCCCTTGTTATCTGGGCCATCTCCTGTTTACCAAAACCTGGTGTCTCCTGAGTGGTTTCTGGTCTGAGTGAAGATATTCCTTTTCTCAAGTCCATCATCTTCTCTTCTCTCTCCCCTCCCGGAAGCTCAAATATCATGCAGGAAACAAGGAATAATGAAAACAAAGTTTCCTACAATAATGCCCTTCCCCGTGGAAAAGAGTGTTACACATGCATCCACCCAGCCGTGTTGCTGGTGTATCAGTGACGGGTCTTCCCGCCCCCACCCCCAGCACAGGCCCTGCCCCTCAAACAAAATCGGGTTTTGCCCTGACATCACTGAAGGCCGTATCTGAAGGCCAGGATCTATTCGATGATGGTACCAGGTATCAATTAAAATGTATCTACAAAAAAAAAACTATTGCTTTAGGCTTGAGATGTATAGCACTTACACCCCAGGGAGTAGGGGAAAGTTCACCGCATTTCTCAGATGCCTCAGCTGTGCGGTCAAGGTCGACACGGGCTGGCGGCTTCCTTTCGGGGCATCTTCCTTGAGACCTGTTACTCACAGGAAATCCTGGCCATGGCTTTCTGTCACAGTTTCTTTCCGTGTGTGGGGGGAGCCTTAGAGTCACATCACACATTCTAGAATCCGTAAGGACTTCATGAAAAGAGTCGGAAGCAGAAAATCAGGGAGGGATGTAAGAACTGGGGCTGGGATGGAAGCAAGGGTCCCACAGGGAGACTCTGCTGCCTTTTTCCTCGGACTTGACATTCATGGGCTGTGAATGAGTGAGGAAACCCGGCACACCGGCCCCAGGGCACGTGGAATCAAAACCTGGAGGGCGTGGTGTCACCTTCGAGATCCTCCAGCCCACCTCCTACATTTTACACTTTGCCGGCTCCACCCTCAGACTCTGCGCCTGTGCTTTTTCTTTTCCTTTCGCCACCACCTTTCTTTCTACATCCTCACACTGTTGTGAAAAAGGGAGAAAACCAGGAAGGAGAAAGGTGAAGGGGAGACACTGCAGAGAGCTCAGATCCACTTTCCCTGGGTCTTCCAAATGAATTTTGCAAATTCAAGAGCTTCTGTGAAGAAATGGCGGGCTTCTGGCTCATTAGCGACAAAAACTGATTGAGGAATAAAACGGTGACCCAGTCAGTACCTTGAAAAACCCACCTGGCTTCCCTGAGGGGGATATAACTTGTGACGATGCTGGGTTTTCTTTGTAAATGGGGGGTTTCCGGGTTGGTAAATGTGGTGGCCGCTTTGATCCGCTGTTTCCTTTTCCCCAGGCTCCTGTGGTTTCCAGGCTGGTAGCCGTGGCCTGAGGGCGGGCCAGCAGGGAGCCTTCAACTTCTGTCCCCAAATGTGAGGAGCAGGGAGCTCCCCTGTGCTTTCAGGCCCGGCCGCCTGGAGGTGTGGTGTCCACACCAGACTGCCACGCGTGACCTGTGCCTCGAGACGGGCCCGCCAGATGACGGGAGGAAGGCGGGACACCCCTCTTGGGGCAGGCACTGTGCTTGGCGTGTTCACCTATGTTATCTCATGTATCTTCACAAACACAGGATTTTCCTAATTTACAGATGAGCAAAGAGACGCAGAGGGGTTAAGGAACTACCCCAAGTGACAGAGCTAGGAAGTGATAGACCCGGACCTAGAACACAGCCACAGGACTGGGTCCACGCCATGCTCTTTCTGTGGTGCTTCATCACCCCGTGGGTGACAGTGCCAGCCAGGGAGACAGAGGCAGGAGGACTGGCTGTGGGGACTGGCGGCAGTGAAAGGGTTGCCCTGCAGCTCATGAGCTGGTCAGCCTCCGTGGAGCCCAAGCAGTGGGGACACTTTCATTGACCTCTTCAGGCTACTCTAAATACCCCCTTACGAGTTGTCCATGGCGTTCATTTAAATACAAACCTCCTTGAGGGTGCGGACCATCGTGCTTTATGCCCTCTCCTACCCCCTAGTGTCTTGAATATCTGGTGTTTTCTTTCCCTCCAGGCCTGAGCTTATGACTCTGCCTTCTGAGGATTCTGAAAGGGCTCCAACCTTAGTCTGGCTTTCATGATTTAGGGAAATTATCTTGATGCCTTACTGCTGACACGATGTGTTTAATCATAATCACAGTTATAATAACATTCACTGAACACCTACTATGAACTAGCACCGGGCCAATCACTTTGCAGGAATAACTCAGCCAGTTCTTATCCCCGTTGAGCAAAGCAGGTGATGGAAGCTCCTGAGGGCTCCCTGCTCAGGGTCACCTCTGTTGTAAGTGGCCAAACCAGGACGAAAGCGCTTCACCCGTTTCTTACTTCTATGTTAAGACTGCAGCCTCTGCAGCCAGCTTTCAGTTGCTTTAGCAGGTTGGTAGAACAGGGCCAGCAAACCCCTTACAGGGAAGAAAGTTCTGGGTTGCCTAGGGCCCCAGAAAGCACACACCTCTCTGTGCTGTGTGCAAAAGTCTGCAAAGAAGCAGAAGATGGCGAAGAGGGTTCTCTATTTAGTTTCATCAGGTCGTGTCCTACTGGGGACAAATGCAGACCAGCAGTACGGCAGCGATCCCTTAGGGAATCCTGAGTGCGCAAAGGTACACCTACACACCCACCCCCCCATCCCAAGCATCTCCATGTCCTTTCCATATTTTGGGTCATTGAGCCCAATTTCCCCAGATGAACACAGAACACGTTTTGTGCATTTTGCTCTGGGCCCTGGACTACCTATGTTCTGTCCACTGAGGCTGCATTTGCCGACCCCTCTCTTTCACTCTCCCGAAATCAGGTAAAGGGATTTTTTTTCCCTAAAAAAAAAACCTCCCACAATCCACTTGACAGCTGCCTTAGAAAGCTCGCCCACCCAAAGGGCTTGCTTATGATTTTTGCTGGCACTGTGAGCCTGTGACCGGCTTGGCGGGTCCCTTCACAGACGATGCCACGGCCTCCCGCTCTAGAG
The DNA here is from genome assembly GCF_937001465.1 of Orcinus orca. Lineage (NCBI taxonomy): Eukaryota > Metazoa > Chordata > Mammalia > Artiodactyla > Delphinidae > Orcinus > Orcinus orca. The sequence continues at coordinate 12,920,758 of NC_064568.1, forward strand.
AGACAAGTGCAGGAGGCTTCGTAGACTAATGCACCTGCATCCTCTCAGTTATCCAGCCCTGTCAGTGCCCTCAGAACTCCTCCCAGCGCCTGCTGGTTTAACGGAGTACGGCTGCTTCACTGGAAGAGCGCCATCAATTTACTAATGAGCTCTTTTCCTGCAGAACCTATTGTTGAGTCTGAAACTAGATTCAAATGCAATATGGAATCCCTAAAAGTCATACTTGTATGAACAGCTTAAGGGTGGAACAAGCCTCCAAACCAAATCGACCTTCTAAGTGTTATTAGTCTGAACTACAAAGATCATACAATTCTAGAACAAGTGGGGCTGCAGCACCGGGAGGAAAATGACTTGACAAAGCTCTGAGGGCAGAGCTGGGACGAGGTCCAGGGCCTGATTCTCTTTAACCACCAAGCTATTCGTCCCTCTCCGTCCCTTTCCCACCATACACTCCCGGGATATACAGCACGAGCAGAATTTTCATTAGTTGGCTAATTGTCAAGGTTAAATGGTCGAGACGTCAGAAACTGAGGAAGCCGAGGTCACCAAGAAACCAGACAGCTGAGCTCCCAAATGCTCCAAGTTGTCAATATTGGGAGAACATCCTAGAATGAGGTGCAGAGTCTGAAGGGCTTCTTCTCCTTGGCGGGACAGGCTTTGCGACTCCGTCTTTCTAAAGCTCATCTCTGCATAACCAAACAGCGGCGCCCATCAATTTCTTGAAAAGAAACATCCGTGGCTTCCGTTTTAATGGCAGAAAACTCATTCTTGAGTCAGAGAAAAGATTCAAGTTACCTTGAAACGCTTGTTCTTAAGAAAATGTCCAACGTCAGAGACCCCAAAATTCAAATTAATGATGTACCGAGGGGCCTCCCAACTTTTACAGAATTAAAATTCTTAATCATTTTGACCGGAAGGATATACACTGTCAGTGGGAACTGTACCCCTGTTCTACCTTCAGTAAAATCAGAGGAGGTGCTGTCTTTAATTCATTTTACTTACATAACTGACTCTCAACTTCGTTTTTGCGTTAATAGATAACGTTAACGGTAGATAATCCCCAAGCGATTTCCATTTGGTAGTGAACATGTGAAACCTTTTTCTTGCACTGAATTTACCTGCCAGTTTAGGTTTTCTTTGCAGTAAAGCTGACCTCGGCTCTGCTGTCTGGGGGGTTAGCTCTGTTCTCAGGTGGCGGTAGGGGAGCAGTTCTGAAGCAAGGTGGGACACTGCGGAAACCAGGCGGGGAGAAATGACTCATGTGCCCCCTCCCTCCAGGCAGTGACGGTGACTTTGCTTTCCACATAGTACCTTGCATGCACCGCTAACTTTTTTTTGATCGAAAGAAATAAAATCAGTTGCCTCTCCAAAGAGGTTCTGTTAATTCAGAGAGAGTCTTCCCTTATCAATGTGAGCGCTCAAGTGAACAGCTAGAGAGTGGTTTAACTGAAAAGATTTGTGTAAGCACGCTCAGAAGTGAACGACACTTTTATCAGGACCTGACATACCAGCCTGCAGAGAATTGCACAATTTGAGACACCAACGGGACCCAGGGTGCCACCCTGATAATATTGATAACACCACTCATTCTTTCTGCAGGACTCAAGCTTCACCTGTTTAACCTACTTGTAAACAGGAAACATTCTGCTACTTGGCATAACCCTTGCTAAATTTATGTTCCATGTACATGAGTCTAGAGATTCTGAAGGTACTTGTTAGGGGACTTGCATAATGGTTCAGCGTGTACTACAGTGAGTTTCAGAGATGGGGCAATGAAGCAGGCAGAATCCCTTATTCAGGAAATCAGAGTGGGAAATAAAGCGAGCTGGTATTTGACTTCACGGTAGTAGTATGTCCCAGTTGCTCTTTATATTAGCTCCGTGCAAGGGCAGTAAAAACTAGGTTTAACGGGACACTCGGTGACAATCCAGAGAACTGAATACTAATCCTAGAACCAGTGAGTGTCTATGGGACTTGGGAAAATAAAAGGTTTGTAAAATGATGAAAAGCAGAGCCTCAGAGAGCCAAAGTGTGGCTACCACCTGTTTGTAAAACAGCTATAAATACATGAAACTTCTTTTTCAACGCCATGGTCAGAGATTTTAAATAAAGTGATTCGGTCCTGGCTAGAGCCTAGGGAGCATCGGGAAGACTGGTATCTTACAAGGCAGCCCCCTTCTACTGCAGACACAGCCCGCAAACCCAGCCATGCCCAACAGCTGAGACACCACAACAAAACAGGGCTGCCTTGGAGGGAAGTGGTATCCGGCCGGGAAGAGGACGCTCGGGAGGGTGTTCCGTGACAGAGGAATGTTTAGGATGTGTTCCAGGAAGCGTCTGCCCATGCAGTGGGTCCTGGGTTTGGGCGTGGTGGGCAGTGGGACGGGGTCCCTGCACCGTGGTTAAGAGCACGGCTGCTCAGCACGTCCTGGGCTTCACCCCCGGCTACTAGCTGTGGTCCTCAGCTGACCCCCTCCGCCCTTCTCTGCGACAGCTCCTCCATCCATCAAACTAGGACAGCAGCGCCCACCCTGAAGCACTGCTGTGAGAATTCAAGTGAGATTGCAAGGTGAGCACTTTGCAGAGTGTCTGGTACCTAAAAAGGGAATGTCAAAGCATGTATAGAAGATAAGCTATTGGTGACTGCTGGTTTCTGATAACTTTTATTTTTTGTTCTTTTCTACAACTTTCCAACTTTCACCAATGAAAATATCCTAAAGTCAATTTTGTGAGAGGTCAGTATACACCAAATGACAATGCCGTGGATTGGGTCAGGGGTACTAAAAAATGTGCTGCATTGAGAGCGTTCTTAGGGTCAGAGTTCAACTTCCTCTTATTTGCAGATGAGGAAACTGAGGCCCAGAACGGCCACCTTCACAACAAGCTAAGAATAGAACCCAGGTTTCCAGACTAGGCAAACTCATGACACAAAAGCATGCATGTCTTGCATTTATGATGGTACAGATGAACCTATTTGCAAAGCAGAAACAGAGACACAGATGTAGAGAACAAACGTGTGGACACCGGTGGTGGGGAGAAAGGGGGGTGGGATGAATTGGGAGGTTGGGATGGACATATATACGCCACTGGGTATGAAATAGATAACTAGTGAGGGCCTCCTGTATAGCACGGGGAACTCTACTCAGAGCTCTGTGGTGACCTGGATGGGAGGGAAATCCAAAAGGGAGGGGCTATGTGTATACATATGGCTGGTTCTCTTGCATTTGCGGTTGGGTGTGATGTACTGGTGTAAACCAAGTGGATGAGGAAAGGAGGGAGGGGCTACGGAGAATGAGAAGAAGCCAAGTGCCTTCCAAGGATGCCAGCTTGGGATCCTGCAAGAGGGGAGATCAGAATGGGGAAATTATGAGGCAAGTTGTTTTGATGTGAAGAAGGGTGTGAGTTTGGTTTTGAATGTTGTCAGCTTTGAGACACATCCCAGTGGGTTCTGCCTACAGGCAGTCTCAGATCCAGACTGGGAGCTGGGCAGGGATAAAGACTCAGGAGAGGATGCCATGGAATTAAAAGATGAAGCTGTGCTCAACAAACATTTCAAAGTTCAAAGAATAGACCACAGTGGAAAATACCAAAGGGTTAAGGCTGAGCAGTGAGGGGCAGTTGAAATTAGAAAGGGGGGAAGGAAATGATATTGAAGAAGAGGAATATTTGGGTAAAGGAGCCAGTGGCTTGGTTTCCAGGTGGGTGCAAGCATCAAATCTGAATTCAGGAGGGAGGTCAGGAAAAATAAAGTTGGAAAAAAAAACTGACCATCCTTTGGCTTCAACCAGGAGGAAGCCACCAGCAAATTTTTAAAGTGCTTTCTGAGATGGGAAAAGGAAGCTGCCTGAATCCCTTATTCAAGAAATGAGGCCGGGAAATAAAGGAGGTATTGGATAATAGTTGGGAGAGATGGCAGAGCAAAGTAATGGCTTATTCAAGATAAAGGACTCTATGAATATTTGAAAGCAGAAGGGAAGAGATGAAGGAGAGATTAAAGCTTTTGGGAGGTAGAAGATAAACCTCAACTAAGAGTTCTCAGGAGGCCAGAAAAACAAACAAAAAAAGGGCACGAGATCAAGGCAACATTGGAATCACTAGCATTAAATCCTCGAGACATCTCTCCACCCTGATACCTGGAAAGATGTGAGTTTTAAGTATTTTGGGGCTTTTGGAAGTCTTAAGATATTTTACAAGGGACTTGAAAATTCCACTTACATTCACTTCTCATTTTATAATAGAAACCGTTAATGGCAAACCAAGGATTAAGACCTGCTTCTCCTGGGGTGGGGTGTATATCTCACCTCTGTACTTAGAGCTGCTGTCACTAAATTATCTGTGTCTTTATTTGCTTATCGACTTCTTCCCTCAATTGCAGGAAGGGAGGGTTCACATGCTTTCTTTTAACACTGTCTCCCAGCAACGTGTATAACGTCCCACACATAATAGGAGCCCAGTAAATATTGGCTAAACGGGTGAATAAAGGAATGAATGAACACAGAAAGGACCCATGCATTCAGGGAGATAACTCAAGATTTGCATTCTTCTCTAAAAATGAATCAGACAGTTTAGCAAACAGGTTACCCTTTAAACATCATTTGGTAAATGGCCTTGGGTTTTTCTTGAAGGTATTTCCAGTACCTTAATAAAAAAAATTACACACACCCCAAAGCTATCATCAAAGCCCACAGAAGAATCTATCCTTGAGTACAGATTAGAAGCAAATTTAACTAGATAGTCGGGCAGCATGTGGCATATTTATACTTTCTGTACTGAATCAAGTTAGCATCTACGTTTTCATCTGTGAATGACAGGTATAAACGTAAGAGGTGTTGTGAGGATAATTCAGATTGTAAATTTACAACGGAGTCTGATACCTTTGTTGTGAACTCTGAGTATTATCCCACACTGTACTTCCTCTAAAAGTCCAACTTTGTAAAATGTTTTGATTGTACTGCAATTAGGTTACCGAGTAGGCTTACATTTTTGCACCTTTTTCATCTAAAAACCTTAGTACTCACCAAAAGCTGCTAAGCTCCGAGATCCAGCTGGCATATTACCTAGAATATACTCCATAAATATCTGCTCACTGATTAAATAATGCCTCAAGATTAAAAGTGGCCTAATTGCCATTGCCGTTATTTCATTTCACTCTTGTATCAACTCTGTGAGATGGATGCTCCCTGCCCACCCTGCCCCATTTTACAGATGAGAAATCTAAAGCTCGGGGAGGTTAAGCTACTTTCCCAGCATCACCCAGCACCTTGAACTCTGACCCAAGCCCCCTTAGGCCCTAGTGTAGTCATCTCTCTTTTCTGCTGATGATTCTAGTTCTGATTTTTTTTTTTTTTTTCCATTAGGAAACAATGAGCAGAAGCCCTGGACAAAATGGTTCCTTATTGCAGTTATGGCAACCATCTGCTTTATCTTGTTAATTTTCTCACTCATCTGCAGAATGTAGGTATTCTTTTTATTTGGGTGCTTTCACTGGGATCTAAATATTGGATTTTTACCTTCTTGCCATGCATCCGCTGGATGCAGGGTTCTTGTTATCAGGTGGAATTTACGACATTGTTGTGTCTTCCTGGACAGCCTTTCCAAGATGAGTGTGGACCAAATAAAAAACTGGTGAACAGTAGGTGATTTACAGAAACTGGATACAGGGCACAACACAGCCTTCAGTCGTTAGATACCCCCTTCCTGAATCTGCCCACAGTCTATTCATCTCCGCAAAGGATTTTTTTTTGGCTGCACAGCGTGGCATGCGGGATCTTAGTTCCCCAACCAGGCATCAAACCCGTGCTCCCTGCAGTGGAAGTGTGGATTCTTAACCACAGGAATGCCAGGGAAGTCCCTCTATGAAGGTTTTTACATTTGTGTTTGTTTGATTCCCTGACTGCCTTCCACTCCCTACTTGGTTGCCTCTGTTGAGCCCCCAGGGCATGCTTGTTACGTCTTGGGTAAAGGAAGGCATCCCATTGGATGCTGAACTCATTATGGTGCCTCCTGTGTTATGATCCCCAATTATGAAGTACCAACTCCTACCGTGGCCCTTCGGTCAAACAGTCCCTTACTGGCTGATCATTCCCAGGTCAGACACAGATTCTAGAAGGGTCATGCAGATTTGGTGGCCAAACCTAGAGCTTGCAAACGGCCCCATAAGAACTTCTCATCCCTTCTGGCGTCCGGGAAGGCCGAGTGCCACTTAGGAGGCTGCAGAACATGCTCTATCTTATTAGCTTTTTCATAATTTAGAAAGTGACTTTTATTTTAAACAGCTTCACTATTATAAATGTCTTATCAGATGGCATCTATAGGCTGGGGGGCGGTTGGCAGCTCAAAGGAGAAGAAAAAGACAGTACACCCTGAGAGCTGGCGCCTAGGGGGAGAGGCTGCCTACCAGCATCGTGGGTAACCCTGGGGCCCCACGCACTTGATGTACATCATTTTCAGAAATCAGGCCTGGCAGAACGCACCAACATGAAGCAATTGTCATTCTGTCTCCCTTGGATGATTCAGAAGTCCCATCAGAGCCTTGCAGTACCACCAAGCTCTTCAACTATTATTACAATGTAGATAATTGGAAGTCTTAGTCAATGAAGATTTTGAATTCACAAAACAGCAGGTCCAGGGATTAACTAGGTCAAGTTTTAGAGTAGATATTTAAGGACAAGAAAGGCTGTTCTTGCTTATCTATTTCCCTCCTTTACTCTGTTTTCAGATGCCACTTATGGACCAAGGTGTTTCCACCTGTTCCGGCACCAAAGAGTAATATTAAAGAATTCTTTGTAACCATCAACTATGAGGTAATATTGAAGGTTCTTATGACATGTCATATCTGCCCAGGGTTGGGTCCTCAGGGATCTGTCACTGGGTCATTCGTTTTCCATGTTACAAGGCAGGGTCTTTACCCAGGAGGCCAGGTGCCTTCAGGTTGCTTTTGTCATTCTGCTCTTCTTTTAATATATGTTCATTACAGTCTTTGAATATTGCAAAGGTCCTACTCAGTTATGAGTGTCCTCACCAGTCAGACCTGAACTTTTATTTTCTATCACCCAGCTCTTATCACCCAGACCTTGGGCAATTCCTTCAACCCCATGGGCCCTGACTTCCATTTCTGCACAGTAAGGGGCACAGATGCGATGGTCCAATGACCTGTTTATCTCTGACGTTCCAACAATCAATGTTTCTACACATGGGTACCCCAATCAGTAAAGTTCTTCAGAGGGATTTTTCCTAGTTCCTTAGTATAAAGAACCATAGAAAAGGCAAATGATTTCCCCAGATATGTTTTCTTAGGCGCTGTTAACCATTCAGAGCACTTAGGCTTAACTGAATGCTCACTTACCAATGGCATCCAATGGTTCTAGCATCACATGGTAGAAGTCATCCTTTCCCTAGTGAAATGCCTTGGCATCTTTGTTGAAAATAAGTTGTCCATGTATATCTGTGTCTATTTCTGGACTATTAGGTTTCATTGATCTATTTGTCTATCTTTCTGCTAATATAATACTGTCTTGATGACTAGAGCTTTATTGTAAACTTGGAGGCCAGGTAGTGTAAGGCTTCCAAACATGACTGTTCAAAGTTGTTTTGGTTATTCTAGGTCCTTTTTATTTCCATATAAATTTTAGAGCCAGTTTATCAATTTCAACAAAAAAAGCTGCTGGGATCCTGATCAGGATTGTCTTGTATTATAGGTGCATTTGGGGAGAAGTGACATCTTAAACATAACGAGTCTTCCGATCTGTAAATGTGACATCTCAACTTATTTTTGTATGTTTTCTTTAATTTTTGTCAGCAAGGTCTTGGGATGTTCAGTGTATTGCAGGTTGCTTGTTAAATCTGTCCTTAAATTGAATGGTTATTTAGATCAGGGGCCAGCCGACTTTCTGTAAAGAGCCAGATAGTAAACATTCAAGGGCCAAACGCTTTATCACACGGCCACTGTAGCGGGAAAACATCCACAGACAATATGCAAATAGCTCTGGCCAATAAAACTTTATTTACAAAATCTGGCAATGAGCCAGACTCAGCCCACAGGCTGCAGCCTGCAGACCCTCATCCAGCAATTTTCTTAACAAATTTCATTTTCTCTCTGATAAAGTTACTCATGGTAGGATGAGTCTACTGGTGACTGGCTGTAGGGGCGTTTGGGTCGATCACTCACTCACCAAAATGCATCACGGCAGTAAGAGGTGACCTTTCTTTAGAGTTTGCAGTTCGGGTGTTTGGGATGATTTAGCGGATGACAGTTACTGACCTACTGAAGCAGAGAATCGAGGCTGGCCCAAGAGTCACCCCTACCCTCGGTTCCACCCTTGTGGTCTCCTTTATCAGGGGGACCGCCGGCTTGCTCTTGCTAACCCGTAGCTTTTCTGGAAGGAAAGTGTGCCCCACGGTGAACCTTGTTTCTCTTCCTGTGAATTCGCGCTGTGGATCCCTCCTGGATCTGGCACACGCATGCCTGGAAAGCACGTGTGGTTTAAGCAGCAGACTCAAGTCATCTGACCCAGCCTCTTAACAGCACATTTTAGTGCTGCTATCTCATTTCCCTTCACAGCCCCCAAAGATTTCCTTGCACATTCTGAGGTTGGTAAAAGAAACTGCCTTAACAGCTTACTGGGTAAGTCTGCGGTTTGTTGTTAATTAACATCAAGTCATGGGGACTTCCCTGGTGGTTCAGTGGTAAAGAATCCGCCTTCCAGTGCAGGGAACGTGGCTTTGATCCCTGGTTGGGGAACTAAGATCCCACACGTCGCGGGGCAACTAAGCCAGCACCACAACTACTGAGGTCAGCGCCTCAACTAGAGAGCCCGTGTGCCACAAACTACAGAGCCCGCACAACCAAGACCCGATGCAGCCAAAAAAAAAAAAAAACAAAAAAAAACATCAAGTCATGTGTGCAGAACAACAGCTCTTGGGGTAGACAGGCTGGTTTCAGAATAAGCGAAGGATTTATGTCAAAACCCATCACGGCCAAGCTCTTCCGGACAATGCACTCTCCTCACATTGCAGCGGGTCAGGAAAACCAGATCAGTGAGAGGGATGGGGTGGGGCGGGAGGGCCGCAGCGTGGAGGGGGAGAGTGGGGAGAACTGGGGAAACGAAGGGTCACCTCCTGCCCTCAGTTCTACCACCTCCACATGGAGGAGTAGGTGCCTCAGTACAGAGCTGACCACAGCTGGGCCATGTGCGGCAGTGCCCCAGCCTGTACCTTCAAAGGCAGAGCCTGTGCAACCCACTTTTGGGGCCTTTGCTACAAGGACAACGAGGGGGCCCATTAGAGTTATGGGCAAACCGCCGGGAAGCCTCCCCCTGGTGGGAAAGGAAACCCTCTGCTTTTCATCACCGCTCATACCTCTAAGCTTGATGTTGGTACCCAGAATCCTGGGGTTCAGAGCGTAGCTGCCAACCCAGAGAGGCTGTTAAGCATGTTTTTGCTTGTCCAGGCCTGAGTCAGAAATTGTTCTGTAACGTTCAAGACACAGGTTCTGGTGGCAGGAGAGGGAGGGAGGAAGCAGGGGGATGAGCTTTTTAGTGATAAAAAAGACTCACTGAAAAAACTCTTATTCTCAGCTTTCCATTGGTTACAGACTGGTTTCCAGCCATTCTTTGTTTCTACGCTGGTAACCAGAGAGGGTTCCTTCCGAGATTAAGTAGACAACAACCTATTAAAAGTACATAAGGCAGAGAGCACAGGTGCCACGTTCATCACTGCGTATTCAATGCATCACGTGGTGTCCAGTGCAAAAAATGTGCTGGGACTTCCCTGGCAGTGCAGTGGTTAAGACTCCACGCTCCCAATGCAGGGGACCCGGGTCCAATCCCTGGTCAGGGAACTAGATCCCACATGCATGCTGCAACTGGGAGCCCACGTGCCGCAACTAGGAAAGATCCCCCGTGCTGCAACTAAGACCCAGCGCAGCCAAAAAAACAAAAGTGTGGAATGATTCCTACATGGTTGGTGGGAATGTAAGTTGGTGCAGCCACTATGGAAAACAGTATGGAGGTTCCTCAGAAAACTAAAAATAGAACTACCATATGATCGAGCAATCCCACTCCTGGACAAAACTATAATTCAAAAAGATACGTGCACCCCTGTGTTCACAGCAGCACTGTTCACAATAGCCAAGACATGCAAACAACCTAAATGTCCATCAACAGATGAATGGATAAAGAAGATGTGGTGCATATATACAGCACAATGGAATACCATAAAGAATGAAATAATGCCATTGGCAGCAACATGGATGCAACCAGAGATTATCATATTAACTGAAGTCAGTCAGAAAGAGAAAGACAAATACCATATATTATCACTTATATGTGGAATCTAAAATATGGCACAAATGAACCTATCTACAAAACAGAAACAGACTCAGAGACATAGAGAACAGACTTGTGGCTGTCAGGGGCGGGGTGGGGGGGAGGGATGGGCTGGGAGTTTGGGGGTGGTAGATGCAAACTACTGTATATAGGATGGATAAACAACAAGGTCCTACTGTATAGCACAGGACACTATATTCAATATCCTGTGATAAACCATAATGGAAAAGAATATAAAAAAATAATATATATGTGTACAACTGAGTCACTTTGCTGTCCAGCAGAGACTGGTACAACACTGTAAATCAACTATACTGCACTTAAAAAAATATGAAAAAGATGTGCTGAATGAGTAAAGGGGGTCAAGGAATACAATCTCTTACAGAAGGTATTTTTTTGGTCATGAATTTTGTAATTAATACCAGCATTATCTATGACAGCCCAAATTGGACATAACACCCCTATTTAAGGGAAGACTATAGTCAACTGTGGATGGCATACAATGGAACTATTCAAAATGAGCAGCCAAAGAACATACAGTCATCCCTCAGCATCTGCAGGGAGCATGGTTCCAGGAGGCCCAGCGGGCACCAACATCTGCAGACGCTCGGGTCCATTATGTAGAAGTGCGAAGCCTGTGGATACCGAGGGCTGGCTGTATGGAATTTAAAATAAGATGTGATGCTACGTGGAAAGAAATCCACTTAGAAAGCTCTTCATATAACTGTAAAGCTAACTTTCTATCTAGAAAAAAGGGCTGAAGACAAACAGTGGGCTGTGCTTGGGAGTTAAGTTGATCGGTATTTTTTGGGTTTTTTCCTACTTATTTTCCGTACTTTCTTCAGTGACCATTTACTATTTTCATAAGCAAAACTGACTTGAAACCAATTGTAAAGAAATTCAAAGACTCAGAAAGTTCTCTAGAAGACATCTAAGGAAGGATGATTTGTTTTGCAGAAAACTGATTCCAGTGAAACACAAATTGAAGTCATAAGCTATGCGGAGGAGGCTGGATCTGAGACCCTGGAGGACTCCGTGTTTTGACTGTCCCTGGAGCATTGTCAAAACCAACTCACACTCACGAGCCCCGGGGATAAGAATGGGAACAACTGTTTCTTGGCTAAGAGGAGTTTGGAGTTTACCGAACACTCAATTTAGCTGCAAGGGGAAAAACACCCAGACAAATCCCTAACTCACACAGGTTGATTGATTCATCTGACTGTCCTGCCAGGTCTGATCTCTGCACAGGGCAGCACCTCCTCACCTGCCAGCCTCCTGATCTGCATCACTCACCTCAAACACTTCTGCACGAGAGACAGTTATTAAGGCTAACATCAACTGTGTTTACTCTGGTAGTGCCACGTTGACTGGTTCAACTGCCAACGGTAACGATCAGCTAAAATCTCAGGAAGAAAGCATTTTGCACCATCCTGGAGTGAATAGTGAACTTGGATTGAAGACTGTCTTCCCTATAGCAAGTGGGAGCCATGGTGCTTTTATTCTGAGTTCGGGAATACTTTTTCTTTCAACTTTCTTTTCAAGTAGTGTGTGTGTGTGCGCGTGCGTGCGTGCGTGCGTGCGTGTGTGTGTGTGACAGAGAGAGGGAGAATCTCAAGTTCTACGGGCACAATCAAGTTAGCATCATTTGAGGCAAACTAATTTCAAAACCTAAGAAGCTAACGTATCAGTCCATACCAAAGGAGGGGACAGGATTTTGTTTGAAGATTATATTCTCAAAGCCAGCCTTGATATTCTGGGAATATACTGAGAAAGGCATTGGGTGGAATTGTGTTGGAAGGGGATCACTTAATTAAGAATGAATTTTCTGAAAAGACGTCTGCTTGCAAAGACTTCAGAGCAACCTGTTGGGCATCTGGTCAAGTAGTGCTGGGTCAGCGCTAGCCTTGGAGGTTTGGAAGGGGTCCTACAGGTATCCCAACAAACATGCCAATCTAGACAGGAATTCCTCCTCTAACATCCTCCCGTATGAGTCTGCAACTAGATCGGTGGCCCCCGCAATGGGCCATGGGCTACAGGTAGAACCAAGTACAGGTGTGGCCAGGGCAGAGAGGGGTTAGGAGGGACAGTTGGTACTTGAAGGGATCCAAACAGTGCTGACTGTACACAGCCCTGGAGCAGGAAGCTTAGAACAGGGAAAGGTCACAGTGCTCAGAACAAACTTCCACCATGGCAGACTCTTTACATGCTTTTCATAGTTGATTTAGTCAGTCTGATCGAGGAATGGGGCATGTTGACTACCAAATACTTCCAGGGGTTATGTTTCTTTTCATTTCTTTCTTTCTTTTTTTTTTTTTTGGTTGCGTGGGGTCCTCGTTGCTGCACGCGGGCTTTTCTCTAGTTGCAACGAGTGTGGGCTACTCTTCACTGCAGTGCACAGGCTTCTCACTGCGGAGCATGGGCTCTAGGCACACGGGCTTAGGTGCTCCGCGGCATGTGGAATCTTCCCGGACCAGGGCTCGAACCCGTGTCCCCTGCACTGGCAGGTGGATTCTTAACCACTGGGGAAGTCCCCAGGGGTTGTTTTTCTGATAACCATCCACTGCAAATAGCAGGGACCTGGGCCCAGGATAGTAGGCACAGCAGTCTGGCATCTGTCAGTTACTGCCTATTTCCAAGAGTTATGGACTGAATGCACCCCACCCCCCATTCACGTGTTGAAACTCTACACCTCAATGTAGTGGTAACTGGAGGTGGGGCCTTGGGCAGGTGACTAGGTTGGGATGCTCATGAATGGGATTAGTGCTCTTACAAACGGATCCCAAAGAGTTTTCCCCCCATGTGATGATATGAGAAGTTGGCCTTCTGCAACCAGGAAGAGGACTCTCACCAGAACCCCAGCATGCTGACACCTTGATCTGGGACTTCCAGCCTCCAAAACTGTGAGAAATAAATTTCTGTTGTTTATAAGCCCCCCAGACTGTGGTGCTTCGTTACAGCAGCCTGAGCTAAGACACCAAATGTCAGGAGCTGTACCACACGCCTCCCAGACATCACCTCTAATCCTGAGAAGCCCACATGGTACGATTGCCCCTGTCTGACAGATGCAATCACTGTGGCTCAGAGAGCATGTTAGATAAGAAATGGATACTGAGGGGCTGAATACAGGCACTAGTGACCCCGGAAATGTGGAGGGGACGGTTAGGAAACAAGCTGAAGCCTGCTTAGGGGGTGGGACCAGGAGGGCACGGCTGCAATGACTGGCAAAATAGCTCATCACTTGATGCAGAAGCTCTGTGAATGGTGGTGAGGAATCTGTAGGAGACTTAGGTTAAGCATTCTCAAGCTTGAGCACATCAGAATCACCTGGCGGGGTCATTAAAGCAGATCAGAGCCTGTGACCGAGGAGGTCCGGGGGGCCTGAGAATCTGCTTTCCCCTAAGCTCTCAGGTGACGCTGATGCTGGTCTCCTGACCCCACTTTGAGAACAGCTGCTCCAGGTGATTCCGCTGAATATCAAAATTTGAAAACCAACTGTTTTGTTGCAGGCAAAGCCCTGCAAAAAAAAAAAAAACAACAACAAAAACCCTACCCCTTTTTCGACTTATTACTCCACATGTGATCTCTTTCAAACTGGGGCCTGGAAACCTAGGGCTGTGAAAACGGCCTCTGCCGAGGAGTCTGGACAAGGAGAGAGCCATGCCCAGTGTGGCCAGTTCTTTCTGTTTGGTGAGGTGCTGGCTTCACACCCACCTGCCTCCACCTCAGTAGCAGCCGTCACCCCGGTACTGAGCCCGACCCACTGCCTGATTTGGGGATATCAGTGTCAGGCAGCAGAGAGCAGCCCATGTGTCTCCCTAGAGGGTTAGGCCCTTCCTTTTCTGCCTTGTGGAACTCACAGTCTTTGGGAACGCGTACCCCACGCCTCCTCCTTCGTGAAACCTTCCAAAGCAGAGTTTGCTTGATCCTGCCTCTGGGGCCTCGTTCTGGGCCTCAGCCCCCCTCTTCCACCGGCTGCCCTGTAGGATGGGCCATCCAGGACGATGGGGCTCATGTGAAATGCATTTTTACCTGCAGCCTCTGGGACAGTCCCTGACTCTTAGAAGGGATCAATGCTTCTTGGACCCTCTTAAACCCTCTTCCCACCCCATCACAGTTCCTTGCAAACAGTTGGAACTGAATGCTATCTGGTAGAGATCATCAAGGTCTAAATTGAAAGCACGGAGAGGAAGACGGGTGTCTAGTGAGAACATGATTGGAAATAACCAGGAGGCTCGCGTGTGCCTGGCCATCTGGCTGGTGGAGCCTGGGTCTCTTTCTGCTGATGATGTGACTACGCTACAATGTGTAAATTACTATACAAAAGGACTTGGGTTTTGAGTGGTGTGTCCTGTTTTCACTGCCCTGTCATGGCAAATCAGAGTGTGAACGCTTCACAGCAAATACCCTCGTCAGCAGGTTGATGAGATACAAGCACCCACCTCTTCCCATCTTCCACCAGGACACGGTGGATGGCCACCTCCCTCCCAAGAGCCTTCATGGTCACAGGCTCAGAACAGTGGTTCTGAACGACAGCCTTTCCAATAACGATTTCAGCCCCATGTGAAATTTAGCGTTTGCGATGCGCTGAGCTCGGCAGGGGACGCGCCGGGGAGACCAGAGGGGGAAGGGCAGTTTGCCAAGAGCTCAGCCACCTGAGCCTCACTGAAATGCCTTAAGGCCTGAAGCTGTTGATGCAGTCTGGGGAGGAACTCCGTGTGGGCCGAGAACATCCTGATTAAAAATCCAAACGTTTTCATGGGGGAGGCTCGTATGTGTCAGGCCCATCTGCTGGTGGAATTAACACTCCTTAGGTGCTAATTTGTTAAAGAAAAAGTAGATATCTGGAAGCGAGAACGGAGAACTGAAAACAGTCTTTGAGCGCACGACTAAAGGTGAAAAACCTAATTAGAATAGGACTTCGTGTCAGCTCAAGGGTCTCCATGACGACGACCCCTGTGCAGCTATTCCTGCTTCCACAGCCTACAGACCAAGTTCCAGGGTACCAAGTTTTCAAAAACTATTTCTTGTTAAAGAATTAACAGTGTTTTTTCCCCACAGTATCCCCCTTTTAGGTAATAGATATGAATGTAAATGCAGTTCAGAACGAGAAACGCCGAACAGAATTGACAGTGAATCGTCTGCACGTTGAACAGGAGCACATTTCTCATTTTCCCCCCAAACATTCTCATCCTTTGTCCACACTACTGTCTGCATCATCTCTCAGCTAGGACCAACGCAGCAGCCTCTCAGTATCCTGGCCTCCGGTATTACTTTGAAGCATCTCAGCAGAAGCACATCTACCTATATCACCCCGGCGCAAAACCCTTAAATAACTCCAGCACCTTCAAGTTCAAGCTCCTTTTAAAACAAAGTCCCCTCTGACTTGGCTTCTCTGTAGCTCTCCAGCCACGTCCCCGGGGAGCACCCCTGTATCACAACTACCATGTCCCTCATCCGTCCAAGCCGCTGCTGAAGCTTTCTCTGATGGACAAGCCCTTTCAATATTTTTTTCCCCCCCATCTTGTAGACAGTTTAGCTTCTAAATCTCGGCTCTTTGCCACCAGGAAGTCTATGTTCCCCAAGTACCTTCTGTTGCGTTCTATTTTATCACTTATTATTTAAAAATTTTCTGTCTCCTTTAAAGGAGAAACACTCCGAAATCGAGAAGGCGGCCCTGTTTATCTTTGTGCCCTGAACAACTGCGTAGGAACTGGTTGAACTTATACCACGAAAAAGAAAGTCAGTTTCTTAAGTGGAAGCCAGACTAGACAACTCTATTCAGCTCAGATCGAAAGAACCGAACTCTAGGCAGCACTCTCTTATTAACGCCGTGTGGGAACAGTAGAAATATCACTAGAGTTTAACAAAGAAGTTACAAGAACTCACGGTTGGCGTGGCTCTCCCTTCAGAAACGCCTGCCTCGACCTCAGCGGCCGGCCTGCATCCGGGCTCCCGGAGCCTCTACCGCCCACCGACCTTCCGGGAGCCCGTACCGCCCTTTCTGCTCACGTGACTCACGTGCCTTTTGTTAAAGTTCCAGTGGGCTCTTTTCCCCGTGAAGGTGTATTATTCGTTTTCTTTCAGTTATTAAAATGAAAACCCAAGATTTGTCCCTGCCAGGTGATAAAATGAAAGAATGCATAAGCCTGGGGGAAAACTGTGGGTAAGAAATCAACACTTACGCAACTGGTGTCATAGTTCAAAGGTCGGCCAGCTTCCTCTTAAAGGGCTCGACGACAGTAAACCTTTTCAGCTGTGAGAGCCATCCGGGCCTAGCTCCCTGGACCCACACACACACCCCATCCTCGGAAAGGGGGTGAGAGAGTTCAGCAAACCAAAGAGCTTAAAACAGCAAACCTCGTGCTGGCACCCTCAGAGGCCTCAACCTTCAAAGAACTGATCACACATCGGCAAGACCCTGGAATTTAGCACTAGAAACGAATTACCTCAATGAGCAGGCAACTCCTTCCCTGCATTAAACTTGCCAGATGTAGCAAATAAAAATAGAGGAGGCCCAGTTAAATCTGAATTTTCGGTAAATGTTTCATGAGACATGCTTATACTAAAAAAGTACTAGTTTTGAAATCCAAGTTTAACTGGGCCTCCTGTACTTTATCTGTCTACCCTGATCTTGTAGGATAGCCCGAGTGTGAAAAACAACTCTGAGACACCTGAAGCCAAGTAAAACAAACAAGCAAAGACCCTCCTTTGTAGTTGAAGAAGTCCAAGCAGCTGAGCTAGACCACTGTGGAGCAAAGAACTCACCACACCTGAGCTGTATGGGTTCTCCCTGCAGGAACCCTACACCTGGGAGCCCTGCCCGTGCCCCTGGTCACTTTTCAACAACCCGGTGTACAACTTCCTAGGAAGCTCACTACCCTTCTTGTTGGGAACCGGTATCCTTATCTATCTATCTATCTATCTATCTATCTATCTATCATCTCCCTTCCTCCCTCCCTCCCTGTTGGTATAAATATCTAACTTTTTGGAGAGAGGCCTGGAGTCACAAGCCACCAGCATCTGAATTCCTGGCCTCCCTGGTCAGCTGTGTGACCTGGAACAAACCTGTAAACCTCCCAGCCTTGGTCCCCCGTGTACCAAATACGAATACTATGTGGGAACTAAACCAGCAGGATGACTTGCAGAGACTGGCACATACTAAGAGCATCACTGTTGTCCACAATTACTATTATCATTGCATTACTCTGTATTGTGACAAACGCCGTGGTTGGTCTCTTGGCTTCCCCACCCAGTCTCATTCCAAACCAGGTGATTTCACACCAGCCTTACAGTGTCCCCATCTCCTCCATTCTGCGGCCTTTGTGGGGTCCCCCTTCCTGACTGCTGGCCACTCCCCTGTGCCTAGAACAGGGCCTGGTACACAGAGGGCACTGGGTTCCTCTGAATGGCTGTCCTGTGCCTGGTCCTAGTTCAGAACCCCTCCCCCTCCTAACCTCAACCTCACACAGCTCCCCTCCCCCCTCACCACCGGCTTCATGCTGACTCAGTGTCCTGACTGCCCTCTGGTTGAATTTAAGAGACCAGCTTCTTACCCTGGCTTGTCCTTCGTCTCAGTAAATCCTTATTTCTAATTGTCTGTGTCACCATGGGCTTGTCGTATCACCTCTTTCCCTCCATTTCATGAGTGAAAAGGGGATAAAACCTGCATCTGCTGCTTCTTAGTGTAAAGAGCCCTTTAACACTAGAAAAAAATTCGAGTTATTATTCTTTGTTAGTTAAAATCCTAAGATATACACATTTCCTGGGATAGTTTTGTATTCCTAACAACCGGTAAGAATATGTAGTGAAAGTCCAATTTACGGAGATTGGGAATATCACATTTAAATTACTTCGGCTTTGCAGTTTCCTGACATTCAGCTCTATCATTTGGTTGACATTTTTTAAAAACTGCTTTCTCTCCGTGTGGTCCATATTAGTGGAGGGCTTCTCATCTACAATGGAGCAGACTGTTGGTGATAAAGAACAGAGGCCGATTTTGTTGAAATTGTGAGCTCTGCTGAGTGTTGTAGTTTATCCTTGAGTTGTGGAATTGGAACATTTATTCTGCATAGCCCATTTAGCATGAGGGGAAAGGGGCCTCCTTTCAGAATGGGCAGTCTGACTGGCACATGGTAATCATATCCTGGCAGGAGGGCAGAGCCTGGGGAAGTCACTCTAAATGGTGCCAGGGATTCTCCACCTTCTAGTTTTGTTAGGGTCAGAGATGGGGGCATACGAGCCTGGTAAGAGAAGTTAAGAATCATAGCCAAACTGTAACCCTGAGATACTCTCTGCCTACAGGGAGGGAGAAGACACGAATGCCAGTGATTTAAATACCAGATAGTGGATAGACAGACACTCATGAGTATTCATGACACGCTCTGGAATCACAGAAACGAGAGGTCAACGCCAGATAGGGAAATTGAGAGAGGCTTTGTGGAAAACTTGGTATCTGACTGAGGACCCTACCGCCTAACTTCTTTTATTAACATTATTACATATTTTTATTTTATTAATTTTATTATTAAAATGATTAAATATTAATATTTATACTAAGAAGTGAAAATACTTAAGAAAAAGATGATAATGGATGTGTCAGGTGAGTTCAACTCATTTTGGTTACGGAACGCACCCACATTCTATGTCGGTTTTTTTGTGACTGTCTCAAGTCACTTGGGAAAAAGAACAATGGCTGATTTATAGAATAATTTGCTAGTATTTGGAGAGCTGTGATGCTAGAACTTCACAAATGTTATCCTGTCGAATAAGTGGTAATTGTCTGAATATGTAAGGCCCCCGTGTGTGTCATTTTGTATAGAATAATTTGGGGTAGGTCCAGAGATTGACTCTAAGTCTTTGATTTTTAAAAGGCTTGCTCCTGAAATCACTATGGGTGGCCAGAGGATTCTTCAATTGTCACAAAGGAAAATACAGCCAATTCTTAAATCAAGACTACAATGAGATATCACCTCACACCAGTCAGAATGGCCATGATAAAAAGTCTAAAAACAATAAATGCTGGAGAGGGTGTGGAGAAAAGGGAACCCTCCTACACTGTTGGTGGGAATGTAAATTGGTACAGCCACTATGGAGAACAGAATGGAGGTTCCTTAAAAAACTAAGAACAGAGCTACACATGATCCAGCAATCCCGGTCCTGGGTATATATCCAGAGAAAACAGTTGTTTGAAAAAATACATGTTCATTACAGCACAGCTTACAACAGCCAACACATGGAAGCAGCCTAAACGTCCATCGACAGATGAATGGATAAAGAAGATGTGATACATATATACAATGGAATACTACTCAGCCAGTAAAAAGAAAGAAAGAAGGCCATTTGCAGCAACATGGATGGGACTGGAGATTATCATACTAAGTGAAGTAAATCATCAGACAGAAAGACAAACATCATATGATATCACTTATATGCAGAATCTAAAAAAATGATACAAATGAACTTATTTACAAAACAAAAACACTCTCAGACTTAGAGAATGAACTTATGGTTACCAGGGGGAAAGCATGGGGTTGGGGGGAGGGGTAGATTGGGAGTTTGGTATTGACATGTACCCACTGCTATATTTAAAATAGATAACTATTCATGGAAAAGACTCTGACAAGTACAGGTTTCTGGTAACTGACTATACTGCTGAACTGAATGAATAAGCATTTTCAGAACTCTAACGGAAAACTGATGAACTCATAAAAGTGCTAACAAAAGATCAAGATGAAAAAAAATTAATTACATGGAACTGAGTGAACTGATGAGGATGATTATAATTTTTGTGACTTTCTGTTTGAATAAAAAAATAATAAAATAAAATAGATAACTAACAAGGACCTACTGTTTAGCACAGGGAACTCAGCTCAATATTCTGTAACAACATAAATGGGAAAAGAATTTTAAAAAGAATGGATACATGTATGGGTATAACTGAATCACCCTGCTGTACACCTGTAACTAACACATCATTGTTAATCAACTATACTCCAATATAAAATAAAAATGAAAGAAAAAGAAAATACAGCCAATTCTTGATGATCTGTGTTAATGGAGGTGAACAGTAGCATTGACAATCCGATACGGTGTGCAAAAGTCATCTGGTGGTTGATTACATTAAAATACTTTAAAAATTACATGACATTTTAGTAGCTAATTATGTACTATTTATGTACTTTTTAGAATTCAGCATTCCTGCAGCATATCTGCAGTAAGGTACGGGTGGTGGGAGAGACTGGGAAAAGGTTCATCAGGATAGAAGGCTGCTTCCCAGATGTAAATAACCAAAACTTTGACGGTAGGAATAACTCAATCATTATTTTAAGATAAAAGCTTACGGCAGCTCCCACCTCAGGCTGGAAGAATTCCAAGCTCACCTGAAGATGAAGTTTATCACCCATGTCTTCTGCTCCCGTGGAAAGAAGCTGTTTCGTACACAGGGTCTGTGGGCTTTATAAAAACTCAGGAATGCTGAGAGAATCCACTTATCTGGCAAAATAGAATCTCCTTTTATACAGTTAAATCACAGGTGGACTATTCACACACAAAATGAGCATCAGAGGAAGTGCTGGGGAAGATTAAATAAGCAAAGCAAATAGGCGCTTTTCTAGTGCTTCTCCTTCAGAGTCTCTGTGCAAAACTCCCAAGCAGTAATACATCCCCCCTGCACATATTAACTGGTACTAGGGGTTGGGGAATCCTGCCTGGAGGGCTAAGCATAGAGAGTGTGCTGCTTAGACCTTCTTAGTGTTTATTATCCCATCTTCTAGAAACATCATTTCAATTTTCCTTTAACAAACTCTCTCTCCCTTGAGTGCACGATCGAGATGCTCAGGCGATATGACACCAATTGGATCGATCAGCCTCTTCTAGGAATTTGGATACTGAACAGAGTGGCATCAAAATCAGAAACAGAGCCAATTCATCCCCACAATAGCTCCCCCAAAAGACTTTGCAAAGTTCCTGCAGGCTTGATCCTCGGAGTGGCCTGCTTCTTATTCTCGCCAAGGCTTGGGCATTCAGTGTCTCCTTGGCTCATGTTATCTGACCAGGGTCATTCCTTTTTGTTCGCTCAGGTTATCCAGAGTTGCTTCTGTGGCTTGCAACCAGTGAGCCTAACCTGCAACAACCATGGAAACCAACAAATCAGACACGTTTGGGTGAAGGTGTCCACGGGGCACTTTTAAAAAACATCTTGAGCTCGGTCAGACTCAGCTAATCCAGGGCCTCATGTATCAGATGATGAAGCTGAGAGATTAAAGGACTTTTTCAAGGCATCAAGTCAGAAGCCAGGCCTTCTGACACTTTCTGCCACCTTGCAAAATAGTGACACAGTCTCCTCTGATTGGTTCACTAGGGCACACAGGTAGGCAACTGATGCAAAATGCTACTTCAAAGACCCTTTCGATCAATTAAACAATGATTATTTATTGCAAGGCACTGTGCTAGGCACTATGGAGAGTACATGGAAGATAAGACCAAAGTCCCTGCCCTCAAGGAGCTTACAATCTAGTTGGGAAGACAAGGCATACATACAAGGAAAATTAAGTAACAATACAGGAGTTAAGTTAAAATGCAAGATAACAGTACAAGAGATTTCCAAAAGTAGTACCTGATTAATTACTAAATGAGGGGTATCGACAGGGCTTACAGCTCATTCAGAGGAAGGATGTCACCGAGGACTGGAGTGTGGGAAGGCTTCACAGACGAGCCTACCCTAGGACAGTGGGGATTCAGGTGATAAAGAACAGTGGGGGGTATTTCAGGAAGGGGCAACCAGGTGCCCAAAAGGCACAGAGGTGAGACCAAAAGCGAGCAGTGTTCAGGGGCCAGTGAGGACTCTGTGTGGCCGGGTACAGAGTTAAGCTGTTATTACATTAAGAAGGGCCTCAAGTTTACATTCTATCCTTTTAGCAGCGGGGTTGGGGAAACCTTAAAACAACAGATATAGCCTTAGATTAAATACAGAAAAGACTCAGCTAATGCAGAGGATCTATTCAAGTTTGATCTTCAGGACATTTATTTGTGGATGTTTGTCCCTCTCTACCTCCAAAGAGGATTTGCAATGATGTTTTCAGGGTTGTCAATTCCAAAGGAAGAGCTCTGGGTCAACTAGCTTTGGATCGTGACCAGAGACTTCTGAGTCCCTCTATGATCTTAAATTATAACTAGCACAAGGGTGAGCTGACAAATTCCCTGACAGGCAGGCAGGAAAAATGCTCCCAAAAGACAAGTATCTTTACAAATGACAGAATATTTATTAACAATACCTTTAAAAAGAGATTACATATGCTAGATCACTGGTAGATATTTACACTGGGGTTGGGAACTACCTGGGGTATCTTTTTTTTTTTCATTCATTTTATTATTTTGTTGATTTTTTTTGCATGTGATTTAAAATTTTGTTTTATTTTACCATAGAAGTAACCATATCAAACTAAGAAAGGAACACAGCTTGAAATACTGACAATATTTTTTTTCCAGTTACCACCCTAGTTTTTACACAAGTGGAATCCTGATTATGACTTTATTGGATAACTATAGCTACAAGGTTGAAAAGTTAAGGAAAAATGACAAATTACAGGCAAATTTGAGCTCTCTGAGAAAGAAGAAAAGGTGGCAGCGTGTCTACATGTGAAAATTTTTTTTTTTTTTTTTTTTTTTTTTGCGATACGTGGGCCTCTCACTGTTGTGGCCTCTCCCATTGCGGAGCACAGGCTCTGGACGCGCAGGCTCAGCGGCCATGGCTCACGGGCCCAGCCGCTCTGCGGCATGTGGGATCTTCCTGGACCGGGGCACGAACCCGTGTCCCCTGCATCGGCAGGCGGACTCTCAACCACTGCGCCACCAGGGAAGCCCTACATGTGAAAATTTTTATAGAAAATTTCATTGCCTTTTATATGCACTGTTCCACTAGTGTCAGCTTACAAAACCTCCCCCATTATTACAAATAGTTCTTTTCATAAGAATACAGTTTTGTTGATATTGTCATTTTCCAATGTGTGATTTTAAGACATAGAAGATGAAACTTGTAAAGCAATGAGGCTACCTATTGCAAAACAGGAGCCTCATTGAGATACCACACCATTGTACTAAAGATCTTTTATAGAGTCATGAAAAAAATTCTTTGTGGCAGCTAGGTGCTGAAATAGGAGAAATCTGCCAGACTCCATACATAATTTTGATTCAAAAGAAGGGCTCTATTATTAAAGAGATACACATATTATCTATAAGAAATTTTGTAAAGAAGTTACGAATCCATCAACAGAGAATTACCCTTTTTGTTGTTAAATGTACATTCAAGACAGATACATTTAAAGATAGTAAAATTATCTTTTATCCTTTGAAAGACATGGTTGACTCTATTAACTTTTGGTCTATATTACTACAGGATATTTAACTTCCAATGTCATGTCTAAGATAATGCTACTGCTACAAAGACAATGTTAACTGAGTTGAGGGAAAAGAAAGTCTTACCGTAGGATGCTAAATTCAGGGATGGGAATATTGCACAAGGTGCCTCTTGGGCAAGTTAGTTTAGGTTTTGAGATTGCAGCCATTCCTGAAACCATCTCAGGTTGTGTTGAACAACAGAATTCACAACAGGGCTGGAAAGCATATTGTACGTGGCAAAACGACTTGATTCAGTACATTAGTCATCCCAAGAGTCATTTCCATACAGCAGCCTTGAGTTACAGACCAAGTCTTCAGCTGTTCTGCCACTAGACCCTTATAAAACTGTACAAGAAATCTGCAATGTATTTACCAAGGTGAGTTTCCAACTCTGTCTTTAAAGGAACTATTTTCAAATAATAACCATATGATTGTGTTGCCCATAGCATTTTACAGCAGAGGAAAAAAATTAATATCTACATTTCATGTTAACTTTAAAAAATTCTATAAAACACTAAATATATAATAAAAAATATGCATATAAGGACATATGTAAACTGCTTTGGTAACATCATATTACAGATGTCTTCAGTGCATTGCAGAGTTTCCAAAGAAACTTCAGACAAAGCTAGATTTGCTTTGAGGAAGTACTGTAGAATGCCATTCCTAAAGAAGCAAAAAACATTTTTTTTTCCAGTAATAAGATGTACTTGAACAACAATATTACTTAGTACTGGGTGTCTTCAAAACAACTAGCTAAATGTTGCTTATATTATAAACAGCAAGTCCTTTAGAGAACTGTTGTCATAAACTGGACCTGGCTGTAAGGGAGATCATGATCGTACTGATGGCCGACAGCGTGCATGCGTTGGAAGTGGACGGCCCCGCTCCTCTTGCATAGGCATCTGGAGAGAGAAGAAATTTACTCACCTCGGCAACAAAGGGAGGCGGGGCCCCAGGGCTTTCGGAAACCGAAGAACTATCTGAAGTCTACTGGAAATGACCATCTCTTGTTGACTTTTTTTAGTCTCAGTTCTATGACCCCCTAGCTATGAACCTGGGAGCAGGTGGGGGACATCTCTGGATCTCTGTTTAAGCATCTGTAAAAGGAGGGTGTCCCCCTCTAACATGAGAAGAAACTTCAATATGACTGGTAACATTACTGATAAATACTATGATATCAATGAAGCAGCAAAATAAACATTGACGTTCCCTTTCGAATTCAAGCTTAATGCCGGGCACAGAGCCACATGGCATTTAATTCCTATAAAAACCCTGAAGACCTCTGGTATGGTTATCACACCATTTAACTGCTAAGGAAATGGGGGCCCAGAGAAGTAAGATAAGTCTAAGATTACCCAGTTAGTAAATAACTGAATTGGGATTCCAACTCATGTCTGTCTAAACATACCTTTTTTTTTTTTGCCCAACAAGATAATCTCAATCCTTTTAAAACTTTTTCTTATACATCTTACATTTTTCACAGTAAGAAGTTACCAACTGTCATTTGAGGTTTTATCAAGATCGTAAGATCTCTGACCAACAAAATGGAAAACCTCTTGAGAAAGAGATCATGTTTTGCTCACAGTTACATCCTTATCATCTAATAATTTTACCAATAAACTTGCTTAAAATGTTTTTGTAATGAATTAAACCAAGAATCATCAGTCAGTCTTTAAAAAAAAATAATCCTTGCAATGATAAGCAAGTATGAAGTCAGATTTAAAGAAAGTGAGATAAATTAATCCCAAAACAAATTCTCATCTTGTGTTTTTTTTTGCCTGGAGATAATTTCCACATCTCACCATAAATCTGGTTCCTTCCAACGGAAGTTAGAGTCCTCTTCTGATATGTAGAAACCAATTCTCCCCAGTGTTTTAAAAGACAAAAATGCCTTTAGTGTTTGTATGCAAAAAAGGTGCAGTAAATATAAACCTCACCTGGAAACTGGTAAATTACTCCTGAATTCGGAGCATGTCTTGGGGCAGCCTTGGTTTCCCACCTGAAGTCCTGTTCTATGTCCATTAACATTAACAAGTGCTTATTCAGAAGAAGGGTGAAATGACCATTAAACATTTTGTTTTCTGATTTGAGGCATCCAAATTTTATAGATGTAATTAAAAAGGCTTAGTGGATGCTTTACTAAAACTTGATATCAGCAAGAATACTAGACCCTTTCCTCATCTGAAAACTACTATGATGGACACTTGGCAAAGGGGCTGAAGCTCAGAACTCTGTAGTGAGGGTTGCCCATGATTTAAAATATCGTATCTCCACTGATGGCTTGAAAGTTCATATCTCCAGCCTTCACTGAATCCCTTATCTCTAGACTGTTAAATCCAAAGGCCAATGAAAATCTATACTTAGATACCTAATGGCAATCTTATACTTTTTATTATTGTGGTAAAATACACATGATGTAAAAGTTACCATTTTAAAGTGTACGATTCAGTGACATTAAGTTCACTCCAATGCTGTACAACTGGGACTGTAAGCTAGTTCCAGAACTTTTTCATCACCCGAATGGAAACCCAGTACCCGTTAAGCCACAATTCACACCGCTGGCCAGTCACTACCAGCCACTAATCTGCCTCTATGGATTTGCCTGTTCTGTTTTTTTTCTTTTAATTTCAAATAAATAAAATCATACTACAAAAAAAACCCCCAAAAATAATATGCTGCTGAGATATTTGCAAACATAGTATTTGAAAACTAAGTTGAATGTATTTGGCTCAAAAAAGAACACACTCTTCAACAGTCTTTGTAAACAAAGATAATCTTGACTATCTGTAGACATGTGCATTTATGTACATATGTTACATACGCATGTTCAAAATAAACAGTGTCAAGTTCAAAATATTTTCGGCCAAAGACATTATATTGTGTCACTACGGACACGTTTCCAGAGCATTTTGAAGAACGCTTTGCTTATTCTTCCTGAGTCACGCTTTTAACTTTCTAAGCTGTAATTTTGGGGTTATTGTAGATGCAAACTACATGGGTCCACATGGAGAAGCCTGGGTGACTGATTTGGGGCTGCTTTAACCTGATCTTTGATAGCCAGCTGATTAAATCAGTCAAAACTAGTCAAACTGTCTTCTGCACAAAACTACCTGAGGTCAGCAAATACCAGCGGTCTGAGGAAGGGAGATGGTATCGTCCATTTTTATTTTAGCTTTTTTTTTTTTTTTTCCGGGCTTAATTTCACCCTAGCCCTGACTCACTGGGAAGCTTAGGAGATAGGGCAGACAGGGAGAAGAGAGGCAAAAAAAGACATTCTTACTTGATATCTTTGGAATTCGAATCTGTTCACTGCTGCTGCCATCTCCTCCATCACTGAATGGCTTAATTTCTATTATATAATCTTCATCAAAAGGCAAAGAAAGCTCCACTGATGTTTCATTGGTTTCAATGACAGATGTGCTGCTTTGTCTGCTCCATCTGTACAAGACCTGCCAATATGGAAAGAACAGGTATCACCTGCTGTGCTCACAAAGGCCCCAAGGATGGAGCATTCCTTCACTTTCACCTCCGGACACCAGTGACATGCAGGGACGCCGAGGTTGTCAGGCTGCCCACTTGCATTTGGAAGGCTCATTTAATAGCGAGGGGCATGTCTGCAGCCACCACTGATTTCATTATGAGGAAAGAGTTTAAAGCGTTGTGCAGCATGGCAGCGGGGCTAGCATGAGTCTAACGACGTGCTGTGTGGCCTCATGTAGCCTCTGGAAGGTCAGTTAACACACATGGAGAAGGTGGATGTACAGAGCTCAGTTACGCATGAGGGTCTTTGGCATGAGGACAGACTTGGCTGCTGTGTGACCGTGGTCCACTTACTTTCCCGCTCTGAGCCTCACTGCCCACATCTGTAAAACGGGGACAATAACACCCACTTTTCTGGGAAGTCTTTACAATTGCACAGGACTGAATAAAATGAAGGGCTCAAAGGAAGCATGTAAGAAACAGTATCTATGAAGCCTTAAAAGGAACAAAAGGTACAAACATACACGGCAAAGGTTAGAAGCAAAAAGTAAGGTGTAAAAATCAGGCCAAAAGTTATCATTATTATTAATCCTTTGGAAAGAGGACATTTCAGAACAGGGAGAGCATCTCTGAAAGACAAGCGCTATAACCCCCAGAGGACACTGGACTGCTTTTTCAGCTACACAGAAAAGAGGGGATGTTATGGGGCAATTACTCTCACTCTAGAAGTGTCTGTAGCTTCAACAGCGCCACTCTTTGTTCCCCTTCTTGGTTTCCTCTGGGTCAGAGACTAGGCTGGTAGTTCATGTGAAGAGATAGGCAACTAGCTCTCTCGAAAATACATTCACCACCTGGCATTGCCTACTGTGGTCACCAACAATTCCCACCAGGAACAAAAGATAAAGGCCCAGAGAGGTGCACCTGCCTTTCTGGATATGATAATTGTGACGAGAACTGTCCCACAAATACTTTCTGATGTTTACAATGAGCCAGGCACTCTATTGACATGACCATATTTAACTGCCACAACAACCTGACAGGACAGGCACGGTTATTCTTTTCTGCAGATGAGGAAACTGAGGCCCAGAGATGTCACAGAGCTGGTGAGTGGTAAGAAGAGGGCTCCTAAGCCTGTACTCTTAAATCACCATAACCCATCATTTCTCTTGACAATAAAAAAAAAAAAAAAAAAAAAAAAGGGTTGGGTAACATGAATGGTTCTGGTCCTGTGTGTTAGAAGCACCTGGGGAGCTTGTAAAAAATACTGAAGCTGCAGGCCACTGGTTCTCAACAGGGGTGGGAGCGGGGAGGACCAGTTTTGTTCCCTGGGGCATCTGGCAATGTCTGCAGACATTTTCTGTTGTCACAACGGGTGGGCGGGTCCTCCTATAACGCAGAGGACAGGCCCCACAACAGAGAATTATCCAGCTCAAAGTGGCACCAGTGGGGAGGCTGAGAAATCCTTCTCCAGCCTCGCCCCAGCCCTCCTGAGTCAGGCTCCATAGCAGAAGGGTCCAGGCCGTGACACATGGTTAAGAAAGATCTTCAGGGGATGTTCATTCAGTGAATCATGAAGGAGATCAGCGTTCTCCAACCTGAGCCTGCATCAGAGTTGCCTGGAGGGCTTATTAAAACACAGAACACTGGGCTCCACCCCAGAGTTTCTGATTTAGTGGGTTTCAGGTGGAACTTGAAAAATCTGCATCTCTAACAAGTTCCCAGGTAACACCATTGCCTCTGCTCCAGAGACCACACTTTGAGAACCACAGGACTGGCTCCTCTTTCCCTAAGACCCACTGTAAATTCTGATTGGCTGAGGTCAGAGACATAGGGTTACCCGCCCTACCACTGCAAAAAAAAAAATCAAACACAAGTGAAATTCATAAAAGTCCCTTAAAACGGTTTAGATCCCATTTGTTTCCTGGCATTTCATCACCTTTATTTATGTCTCTCTAATCCAAGGTGGAAAACACAATTTCCTTGAGGTGGAAAGATTCATAAGCGTCCCCCTTCCTTCTCAGAGCATCAGTTGTATCAAACTCAGCATCCCCTCAGTAACGATCAGGCTCAAATAAATCCTGAGGCGCATTCAGGACCGTCACAGCATCTCATCACGGCCCTTCAGGAACATGAGCTGGCTGATGGGATGCAAGGGCACACCTGGCTTTGAGGACTAAATTGCTTCTTTGATTCAGCTCTGCCGGAGCACAGAGGATTCAACTCGTTTCAACTGTAAATCCAAAAGAAAGACTTCCAGGAAAAAACTGCCCTTTTATCAGCATTGCTTATCAGTCTTCTAATGATGGGGACTGCAGTGGCACCTAAATAAAGGCCTGTAAAACCTTTATTTACACAATACACTTGGTTCAGCTGATTGACTTAAAGGCTGTGCTTGCATTTCCTATAATCCAGAGTGGAAGACACAGAGGAAGAGTGAATTTGTGGGAATCCTGATGATAGAATCAAACGTTATTGAATGCTTACTATGTGTTTGAACACTTTATATTCTATGTGCTAATATAGATTACCCCTTGAGGTAGGCACTGTTATTATTCTGATTTTAAAGATGAGAAATCTGAGACCTGGAGATGTTTAGCAATGTGCCCAGGGTCTCATGGCCAGTAAGTGGGGGATCCAGCATTCAAACCCAGGCAGTCTGGGTTCACAGCCTATATTCGTAACTGAGACCAGCTTGGCCACCACTGTGGGCAACTTGCTTCCCCTCTCTGGTCTCTGTCTTCATGAATGCAAAACAAGGGCGGTTAGATCATAGAAAGCTCGTGGCCCATGGGTAACATTTGGCCTGCATATTTTAACTATTGGGCCCTTAGTGGGTTTACATTTTTTTTTTTTGAGTTAGATGTCAACATGTACAAACCAAGAAACTATACATGATAAAGTTTTGGGTTCTACTAAAAACTGGAAGATATGGCCACACTGGTCTACATTCCTGTCTGGCAATAATTGGCTGGAGCTGAGAAGCTGATGCCTATCCTGGACCATCACAAGCTCTGTAACTTATCACACTCTCCAACACTTCCTATTGTGTCACATTGGCATGTATCTACCTCAGGACCTTTGCATATCCTGTTCACTATGCTTGGAACACTCTCAGAGAGCTGCCTATCTTATTCTCTCCTTTTTTCATGGCCCAATCAAAATTTCACCTCTTGACAGAGCCTTTCCCTGTGCTTTATTTAAAATAATGTCTCTCCTATCTATCCCATGGCACTGTTTATTCTCCTCACTCTGAGTTATTTCTCTTGGTGCTACTTTATTACCACTTGATCTGTTTGTTTACTGATGGCAGGCAGAATAGCTGAGTGGTTAAAAGGTGGGACTCTGGATCCACACTGCCTGTGTTCAGAGCACAGGTCTTCAATATACTAGCTGTGTTAACAACACTGTACCATATACTTGAATGTTGCTAAGAGAGTAGATCTAAAATGTTCTCACCACAAACAAGGAATGGTAATTATGTGATGGGATGGAGGCATTAGTAAATGCTATGGTGGTGATCTTTTTGCAATATATAAATGTATCAAATCAACACACGGTATACCTTAAACTTACACAATGTTATACGTCAACTATATCTCAATAAATCAGTGAAAAAAATACTAGCTACGTGAAGTAGGCAAGTTACTAAACTCTATGCCATGAGTTCTTCATCTATAAAACTGGGGCTAATAACTGCACCTACTTCATGGGTTATTACAAAATTAAGAATTAAAACAGTGCTTGGCACGTATACTGACAGTATTCATTGAAAGGATTAAGCTAACTGAATCCCTTTACATAACCTGCCTGGCTCTGTAGACAGTTTAGTTTGTGATACTGAAACCAGACGCTCTCTTTTTAGCTCAAGTATCATAAAGTAGCTTGACACTTTGTGCTGAAAGAATATTTTGCACCTTAAACTTTCTAAAGTCAACTTCTTTTTGAGACTATTTATGCAAGCAGAAATCCCACGAATCTCAACAATTTAGGTAGAAAACCAAAAATACACACACATACACACAGATGTATAATTTTTACAGAACTATATATATCCCTGAACATTAACATTGTATATGTAGCATTTCAATATCTGTAACCAGCTACGTGAGATTCCTTGGGATCTAAATGAGGATGTGTAGGGAGTCTGGCTCCTCCAGTCCCAGCCCTAAAGGGCAGGGAAGGAATTGAGTCGAACTGGAAATCAAAAGTCACAAAGGGCCCTTTACTACCACCTGGTCTAACCTTGTTAATCGTCTTTCCTCTACTGTCAGCACATGTGGTTTCTGCAGCATTTTACACACTTCATACCCAGCCATGAGTGACGCTTCCTAAGGCATGAAATTCCCAACTCGGAGGTGCCACTCTATTTTTCATAGATACAGTTTAGCTCCAACGTGAAAAACCATATTTGGGGGAAAAAAAAAAGCCTAAATCCATGGCTCTTGCTGTGTTGTCTTTTAATTTTTTTCCTGAGATAGTCTGTTCTTTCCTTGATTTCTGGATAGGACTCTATCTTGAGCTGTGGTGTCCTTTTTGTTTCTTTTCTTTTTCTTTTTTTTTAATTAAGTCTGTGGTTGAGCCCTTGTGACGAATATATTAAATAAATACATTTTGGATCCCCCCCATACCAAATTAGCCTATATCACCCCATCTGCAGCTCACATCTGAAAAGGTTCCATGCTCTCCAGCTGTAATTTGTTCCAATGTTTTATTCTAGCTCTATAGAAATAAAAAGTTTCCCCAATCCTCCGTGAAGCCCCAGTTCTTTTCTGGGAGCTGAATACTGCCGTGTTGGTCTTATACTGCTTGATTCCACCACACCTGCCCGATTCTGTGCTGCTCAGGGGAATCTTCTAAATGTCTGCAAGAGTGTCTGTTGAATTAAAAAATATATATATAAGAAGGGCCTCCTTGGAAAAGTGCTACCAAGACAAGCTCATATGAGAGTTTCTGAGAGGGGGCAGGAAGACAAAGAAGTAGCAACTAAATAATACTCATTTTCCAAGTTTTCTTCTAAAAATGCCTATAGTCTTTTAGACCCAGTTCACTGAAGTAAAATTCAGCTTGCATACAGATCCCTGCCCTGTGAAAGCTGAGGGCACTCCAAGTCACTTTACTCAATGGCCTTCGGTTTTCACATCTGCGAAAGGAAGGGCTTTGGCTGAATGATCTTCAGGATTTCTTGCCCGACTAACATTTTGCTTGGTTCCCTGAAGTACTTTAGGCAGCTCCCTGCCTTTCAAATTTATTTCAGCACCAGCTTCAACATGAGCTTAAAATCTAGTAAGAGGTTCACTCATGGAACTTGTGCCCCTCCACAGGGACTCCTAAAGCTTTCTGAATTTTTGTTGTGTTTTCTCTCTCTGTTCTACTGGGTGACACTGGAAGCAGGGAGGAAGACTTTCTCGCTCCCGTTTTTTTTTGTTGTTTGTTTGTTTTTTCACTCTCCTCCTTGGTTTGGTTAAATTAATTCGTCCCAGATCACATCTGCATCTCTCTCGTGCTGTGTTCAGTCCCGGCAGTGTTAGCCTGGGTCAGACCCCAAAGTTGCAAGGTCTGTCTTCACTTTTGCCTTCTTTCTTTGCTTTCTTTGAGCCTACACTCTCCTCTCTCATCTTCCAGCCTACCAAACCCCACATCTCTCTCGTCTTACATAAAACTGATCAGATGAACTCTTTCCCATTATGTCTCATTAAGAGACTAATGATTCAGGAGTTCAAGAAATGAGGGCTCCCTTTAATACCACCATAGTGAATGCATCCTTGGCTTGAGAAATCATGGGGACCATTCAGGCACTGTGCTCGTGAGGCCCACAGTCTGGGGATTCACAATAAGTCATCAGCCAATTACAATTACCCGAGAGGATGGAAAGTACTTTAAAAAAATCTGACAAACAGCGAGAGCTCTGGCCATCAGGGAAGGCTTCTCATCTTAGACCCGAAAGATGAGTGGCTGATTAAGGATGCAGATGCAAGAGGTGGCAGTCCCAGGGAGACGGAATAGAGATGCAAAGGCTCAGGGGAAAATGAAGATACTGGAAGATTTCCCCTTTAATAAAAGAGAAATGCAGTCCCAGAAAGGTTACATGATTTACCTAAAGTCACATAATGACTAGAGCACCAAAATGTGGTCGTTTTTGCTCTATTCTGTAAGACCCTTCCAGAGAGTTTGCTTTTACAAAGGGATCCAGTGAAAGGTCTGAAGATTAGTTCTTAGGGAATGTTTCTCTGCTGGCAGAATACAAATCACTGTGCCACATGGATGAAGGAAAAATAGCCCATAGCAGCGAGGGTTTCTGAATCCCTCTCTAATCACATCACCTAAGGCTCTATGGCCAACTATGTCAACTCCCAATTCCAGCCCTGGCTTTACTAACTGTAACGAATGCCTGACAGCACTGTCACTATGCTACTCTCAACAGCTGCATCCAAAAATGTCACCAGATAGCAGCCTGCAGGCTTGATGCATCCTGCAGACTAGTTTTGTTTGGCCTGCATTGCCTCAAATGTTGTTTAAAAGTAAAACAAAACAAGATACTTAAAATGCCCTTTAATTGTGGCACCAGGGCTACATCCATTTTCTTTTCTAGTTCTTTAAAGTCAGGCTAACATTTATGGGATCAGGCAAACGAACGTCCTAAAAAATCCTTGTGTATATGTATGTATATGTACGTATGTGTGTGTGTGTGTGTGTGTGTGTGTGTGTGTGTGTATACATACCCCTAACAATAGGAACATGAACAAAAAAGATTAACCATTAGTAATAGGGAGAAGTTACTACTGTTGATTAAAAATACCATCAAGACAAGCACAGAACAAAACTGACAGTAGAAATGTTTAAAATGTGGTTCTTCATGATTTTTTGGAGACCCAACCACAAGGTCTTTAACTATTTCTGATTGTCTCTGCCTGAGCCCGAAGTATAGACGATTCTCTAAATCCTGACCAGCTGTCATGGGCTGTTGACAAAACTCAGACCAAACCACTTCGGTGTTTGGGAGAAAGAGGCTGCCAGAGCTCTGTCAGGGAGAGAGAGGACAGGGTTCTTTTTTTTTTTTGCGGTACGTAGGCCTCTCACTGCTGTGGCCTCTCCCGCTGTGGAGCACAGGCTCCGGACGCGCAGGCTCAGTGGTCATGGCTCACGGCACGTGGGATCTTCCCGCACCGGGGAACGAACCCGTGTCCCCTGCATCGGCAGGCGGACTCTCAAACCACTGCGCCACCAGGAAAGCCCCGAAGATAGGGTTCTTAAGATTCATGAGAACAGTCTGTCCCCACTAACAGCAGGAGTAGGTGCCTCTGCAAAAAGAAATTACCCACTTTGTATCCTTTTACTTCCGACTCATTATCCAGGGCCTTCACTTGATCCCAATTCAGGATAATTTTGGAGTCCGATGAATTCCATATGATGTTTCCGGGGGGCTGACTTGGCGCTGTAAAAATTTAAGATATACGAAGTCACAGATTATTAAGTCTCAATGGATTCTGAGGAATATCTCCTTCCTAGAATTCGAGAGTGGAGGCAATTTAACGGGCTATTGCACTAATATGTGTCTTCAAGGTCACTAAAATCTGACGAGATACAGCATTGCAAATGGAAAAAGATTCAGTTGGTCGCCTAACATTTATAGCTAAAAGAAGTGGCCCTTCCCAGTGAGGAGAAAACATTGATCTTTCTGTCCTCCGGAGCAATGAATTTTGCATGGTATTCGGAAAGGTTCAGTTAAAATGCTAAGGTAAATCTGAATTTCCATAATGATACCAATTAGTATGCAAATGATCACTGGGAGGTGGGGATGGGAATGAAC
Source organism: Orcinus orca (assembly GCF_937001465.1). Taxonomy (NCBI): domain Eukaryota; kingdom Metazoa; phylum Chordata; class Mammalia; order Artiodactyla; family Delphinidae; genus Orcinus; species Orcinus orca. Next base: position 12,955,768 of record NC_064568.1, read on the forward strand.
TTGGAATATGTTTGATGAATCTCTAAAATATTTCTGAGCAAGAATGTTCTTACGTGGCTTTCTGGTTGTCACGTTGACCGTCGCACTGGAGGGGCCTGTCCCTGCAGAATTATATGCCTTGACAGCTAAATGATACAGAGCGCTGCCTTTTAAGTTGGTGATTTTTGTTGATGTCTGATTTCCTATTGTTCGTATTTTTCGAGCATTTTCTTCTTTGTCGTCATGTCTCCAGTATTTTACCTGAGAAAATAAAAAGGAAGACCTTGGATGTCATACCTGTTGGGGATATCTCCAACGTCATCAGGTGATTTTTTTTTTAATACAAGATTCTTATGACAGAGTTAATTTTCTATACAGCAAGTCGTAAGCAGAGCTTTCAGAACCAAGAGCTTTGTGCGTGCTGAGAAATCATCGATAATTACAAAGGCCCCCTTTTTGTTCTTAGCTTCAGAGTGAGATGGTAAACTGGCACAGTCATGGTTGGGTACTTCTCCCTTTTTCCCCACCTTGTTTTGAGCCCAAGTGATCCTCGGTGTATCAGAAGTCAAAGCTCATTTTGCCAACCATCTTATACATGCTTAGACCTGCATGTATTTAGACAGAGCTCTCTGGAGAGTACCATGGAAATGGGTAATCTCACAGTGGAATGCTCAGGGCTTCCATTCACGCTCCTTTAGAAACAACGATTCTCTAAAACAAATGCAAACAAATGCCTCTAAATGGAACTTTAGGTCTTTTTCCCATCAGAGGGTGTCTAGAAAGTTCTCATTGAGGGGTAGGGACCCTTTCCCAGAACCAAGGCACCTGTCTCTTGCTTACCTCATACCCTTGTATCCGACCTCTATTCTTTTCCATGGGGGAGGCCCAGAAGACTTCAACATCTGTTGCAGAAAGACTTCTGGCAAAGATGTTGGCTGGTGCTTTGGTGGGTTCTGCAGATAAGTATGGAAAAAGTTATGACTCTATCAGCTGCATCAGAATAGGCTTCTAGATGCAAAGACATCATATGGGCAAAGAATCAATGATTATAGAATAGTCCTTAGTGATTATGATCCAAACCCTCATTTTACAGAGAAACCATCATTAACAGCTGGGAGAGAATGGTGATGGAGATGGTGGTGAAGAGACTTTTTCAGTCTTTGGCTTTTACATTTAGGGGTAGGTGGAAGGGAAGTAACCCAGGACACTTAAGTTTAAGTACCACGTTTCATAGCCAGCAATTTATTTAACACACATCCTTCTTAATTAGCATTTGTCCTAGGTGAGAGTCATAGTCACTGGTTACGAAAATTAGACAGAAAAAAGGAGAGTCAACTGACTTGACTAAGTTTCAGGAGGGCCGGGTGACGGTTCAGTTCTGCACAGACAGCTGCACGTCTTACGAGCTTGGCTGTACAAGTCATTTATGCTTTCTGGGCCTCAACCTCCTCAGCTGCAAAGGAGAGTCTGGACCCAGTCTGTCTCCTAAATTTCAGTTCTTTTTGCCAGATTTTTGCCAGAGCTGTGTACCACTTTTATGTAAAGATTTTCCTTTCAGTGGTCTTTCTTAATGAACAACTCAGGCATGTTGTGAGTTATAACACAAATGAAATCCTGGTTTTGATTTGATAGCTGTATTTTTTTCTGATGCAACTCAAATCAATACGTAAGTATTAAATAATTTTAAAGGTTCATCTAGTACGTTTACAGTCAACTTGTGTGTTCCCTCTGGAATGCACATTCTGTTCCAGAAAATGGTATACATGGAGACCCCTAAGGTTTTGTCTATTTATAACAATGTGTGATTCTATTTATGTGTTAATTCATTCAGTATCTATTAGGGGTCTGTGTGTCATACACGTTTCGACACTGGCGACACAGAGGTAAGAAATAAATAGCCGGCCCTCAAGAAACACACAAAACTAAAATTCAAAATTCATAATACATTGAGATGAGAATTATAACAGAGCAATGTTAAGACACAAGGAAAAAGAGAAGCACCTCACTCCGTGGGCCTGGGAAAATGAGAGAAGACCTTGGCTGTTTGAGTTGAGTTTTGAAGGATGACCATGAGGTCACAAGGTGGGCAAAGCAGGGAACTTTAAGAGAAGGTGAAGCATATACTAGGGGCTCAAGCTTGTTTGGAGAATTGCAAGTCCTTTGGCTATGGTTGGAACATGAAGTATGCAGGGAAGAGGGGCAGGAGTTGAGGCAGAAAAGAGAGGTGGGGGCTAGATCATGGAGGACCACTGAGTCTAAGGGGCTGACTTTTTTAATTGGATGGAAGAATTTATTGCATCTTCACTTACTCCCAAGTCAGTGACTCAACTTTTAATATGGTCTCATTCCGAACATCACCTTTGAAACAATGAAGGCGAGCTCCGATGGAGATGAAGGCCATTAGGAGAGGTATTCTGAGAGCAGGGATGGCACAGAGGCAGTGAAAATGAGTGAGAACCCCTAAACATGATAACACCAGAGATGACAATGAGAGCAATCACACTGCTCTGTGACTTACTCTATTCTTTAATAACAGAAAAATTTTTGAGTACAATGTGATTTATGAAAAAAATCATCTTGAGAGGAAATACAAATTATATTTTGGCATTCACTTAAAGGCATAAAATAAAATAGAATTCTGTTGAAAGTAATGTGATAAATACATAGACATGAAGATCTTATATGGTACCTGAGATTCTGGTCCTTAGCAGTGGAATTACTAAAGGATAAGCATTTGTTTTTATACACCGTGGAGCTGCTATCTTTCTAAGGGACTGGTGGTAGATAATGAATCGTATTTTTCATAGTACGCTTTTCTTGATTCAGGATATGCCTTCAGTTTATGGGTAGAGTGCTAAATTGATTGTACGTCCTAAAGTCAACATCTCAGAATTGAAGCAACATCATACCTTCTTCTGCAGAATATACCACCGTGGTGGGACTGAAAGGGCCTTCTCCTTTATTGTTGAAGACGCCCACTTTAACCTCGAAGGGAGAGAAGGGATGCACGCTCTCATTCCTGAACACGTATCTGGAGGCGTCCGCGGAGGCCAGCACGGTCAGCATCCAGATCATTTTGCCATAAGGCCGGAAGGCCACCACGTAACCAAAGCCTCTGCCGTTCTGTAATTCCTCAGGGACCGTCTGGGAAGAAAGGGAGGCGGTCTTCAGAGGCTGCAGGACTTTGATGCAGATGCTACATTGTTTTATTCCACTCCCCACCCCCATACACGCCCCTGTGTTCATGCTATCTTATTGGGGGCTTTGTCAAGAGTCTTCAATTTGGGATTTGCCATCAGTCTACCAGAGATATTCGGGGGGGATTGAAGCAGGGTTCAAAAAAAATCAATGAAAACCTGCAGTGGAGAGCCTGGCTTCCTGATGGGGGAGACCCAGCTCTGAAACTGTAGGAAATGACTGTGGAAGACACTGGACAGTTGATCTAAAAAGCAACATTCCCAACATGTACCATCTAGTAGGATCCTTCCTCCAGGGTCACACGGACACTCATTGAAAGAGCTCTCACCAAAGAAGTGAGGACCATCCTGGCTCAGGCAAGATCTTCCCTCTCAGCCCGGAAGTGCTGGGCTGGAAGGGGTGAGTGGTTTCTCTCACTGCTGGGGCTCTGGTTAAATGACAGATTGGAACTTCCGCGGCTGTTGCCTAGAATCCTTCAAAATCATTGTGGACTCTTTCTGAAACTCTGACCTCCTGTCTCAAAATCAATTTTTAATAAAGTGGTGACTAACACACCTCTACGTGGGTGAAAAAACACTTTACACAAGAGGGCTCCTGCAGCAAAGCCAATCTTAGGAAATTGTGCTGGTACACGGAGTCTATTGTGGGCAGATGTTTTAAATCAATTGGCCTTGCAGTAATTCAGGAAAAAAAGAAAAACTGGTTTGCTCTAAACCAGCCTTCTTTAATGTGCATATTATACATATATACATTTTTTCTTACGTTCTCTTCCCTTTCATGATTGTTTTTCCTGTGACCAACTGAATTAAAACTTGACTCCACAACTGACGGGGAAGCGCCATCTTTCCCTGCTAGCCATTCACGCGACAGCGGGTGTTTGCACTCAAACGGATTTTGGCTGTTAAAAACAGAGAAGGCGACTTCCCATATACGTTTAACACAGAGTAAAATGATAAAATAGCCTAGGCTAATGTATGTTCCTTTCGTTCTGCGATTCATTTACCTCCCAGGTTATAACCAGTTCAGATTTGCTGCCTCCGCCTCCACTGACGTTAGCTGGGGTGACTTCGGGGACTGTTCAGGAGACAAAAAAACAAGTCATGTCAGGCGGCAAAGGCCAAGAGGGCCGGCAAGGTTGCCGGGCTGAGGTGACTCAGTTTAAACAGATCCTCGGATGCACACAGCTCTGAGATGAGAAATTGTATGGTCGAGGGTCCCGAAGCATCAGCTCGTGGAAGTGAAACATACCCAGGAAACTGCTATGAGTTACCTCTTTCCCATTCAACAAGAGGCACACCTGTTATCTGACGTGACTGAACAAAGATTCAGCTCCACCCCTAGAGGCCAAAGTTCAGGGGGATGAGGAAAGGACTGAGGTTCTGGTTCTAAGGCTTGGGTAGGCGTTTATGAGCCACGTGGCGGTACACAAAGAAGTGATGATACACACTCTGCCCGTGCAGAGCTCACAGTCTAGCTGGAGGGTGGGAGCACATGCAGGACGATTCCAGAGCGATGTCGACAACCAACAACATGCGGCACAGACAGAACGGAGGAGTGCGGAGGCCATCTGAAGCGCAGGCTGGGCTAACGGCTTCTCAGAGGAAGGTGAGTTTTGAGCTGGGTGTTGAAGGAAGTGGTGGACAGAGGTTGACCCCTGGCTCACCGTGCTTAACCTCTTTGACTCCCAGTTTCCTCTGTAAAAGAGGGCAAATTATGCTAGCTTCCCCCTCAGGATTGCTGAGAGGAATTCATTAAATTACGATTTTGGAGGGGAAAAGGAAGCATGCGGTTAGCTATAGTATCATCCTGTAAATGAAAGACTCCAGACAGAATCTAAAAATGTCCGGCTGGGGTATAGATTTGGTGACTGGGAATGTCCCCTTGGATAAAGCCAACGAAATACAGCCAGATGGATTTGTGTCCAAGAGTAGGGTCAGAGTTTCCATTTGCTCTGGGGCCTTCCTCTTCCTTCAATAAACATTTGGCCTCATTGCAGCTGGGACCTTCACACACACCCACACTAGGCCTCCCACTCTATGTGAGACAAATACAAGGGATGCAGGTGAATTTATGTTGTTCTCTCACCGTGCTCACCCAAGCTGCGTACACAGAAGTCCCTGTAAAACTGCCGACCGGGCTTGCGTGAATTACTAGGATGTTCCTAATCTTAGCTTTTGGGAAGGGTTTATACCCTAAGAAGATTTACTGAACATTTCTGAAGAACTTATTCTTTGCCACTTGACATTTCTGTGAGTTGATTTCATTTGAAGTGTGGGTGTGCATTTGAAAAAATAATAATCCTGGTAGGAGAGTCTTGGTGACAAAGGAACCAGTGAAGAAAGACGTGGTGTTTGAGAGAACGAAGCAGAGTGTCTCGCCCTGTACCAGGGAACCCAAGGAAGAGTGAGAACATAACTCTGGATTGAAACTCACTGCTGGGACTCACAGAGAGAGAGAACAAGCTAGTGGTTACCAGTGGGGAGAGGGAAGGGAGGAGGCGCAGTGTAGGGGTAGGGGAGTAAGAGGTACAAACTATTACGTACAAAATAAGCTGCAAGGACATATCACACAGGGGAATATAGCCAATATTTTATAATAACTATAAATGGAGTATAACCTTCAAAAGTTGTGAATCACCATATTATACACCTATAACTTATATAATATTGTGCATCAACTATACTTCAATAAAAGTTAATATATAAAAATAAAAACAAAAACACCAACAAAATAATGAAACTCCCTGATGGTAAAGCTGAGCATCTATTGGTCTCATTTCTGATGATCACAGTCACTCAGGGAAGGGTGGGCTAGCACAGAGCCTCGTTAGGGCTGAAGAGCAGGGAGATTCAAAGCCTTTCCCTAAGGAACAGGAGCTCCTGCATCCTTGGTGCTACTCACGGGCCTCTTCTGTCCTCCGCTTCTCAGAGGGCTGACTGGGCTCCCCAATCCCAATCACGTTGGCTGCAACTGTGCGGAATTCATATTCGACCCAAGGGTTCAAACCCACCACAGTTGCTGTGAATGTCTTCCCATCAATGAGTTCTGGGACTGAAAGACATCAAAAGGTGACCATGTTTCATAGGATTCCATGTTAGGAAGATGGGAACGTCTATCCATCATCATCACCATTACTGTGTTCGGGGCATTGCTGCAGATCTGAGGGTAGCTGCACAAACAGCCCTTGCAGGGAGGTCATCCCAGACCTCTCTGTGCCAGACTAATAAACTCAAATCACACACCAGCAGATGACATCACAAAAGACAGTCTTCGAAGCCCAAAGCTACTTGACCATAATCACTATTGTTCTCACCTCACCTGTTTTTCAGCATTTACTGTATCGGGCTGGGCATATTGTTTAATCCTTCCAACTATCCTATGAGTAAGGTGAAATTATTCTCTTCATTTTTATAGATGAGGAAAATGTACCACATAAAGGTCAAGTGACTCGCCCAAGGTCATACTGGATTTGCACCTTCGTCTGACTGCCTGGCTCAAGCTCTGTAACTTATTATAACAATGGAGTAATAATGTTATAAGTCCACACAACTGCTGTTAATGAACTGTGTTAGCATACCAAAAGAAAGACTCTGTAAACATAAACGGAACGGCCCATGAAGAATAGAAAAAGAGTCAGAGAGGCAGAATTTGATAGTGTTCATCCAGCAGGATTTGGGGAAGGCCTCCCTTCACAGAGGACAGGGCCCCCTGCTTGATGCCACAAGCCATGGAGCTCTGGACTTGGCTTCTATGCTCACGGCACAACCTTTTGGGTTTTGAATTAATTGCTATGAAGATTTCCCAATGGGCCCAGGAGACTCAGAGGGACGTCCCCTGTGACAAAGCTGAGGCCCCTGTGACTAGGCTTCAGCGGCTTCTAGCCTCCTTGGGGCCACACTTTTAGAGTCCTTCCCTCCAAAGTTGAAGAAAGTGGGTTCTGGAGTCAGACAACCTGGATTCTAGCCCTAACTCCACACTCAGTAGCCAAACGACCTTGGGCAAGTTGCTTCACCTTCCCATGCCTTGGTTTCCTCACCATAAAATAAGGCTAATAACAATATCTATTCACAGTGCAGTTGAGAACACTCAAGAAAAGCACTTAGCAGAACATACGGCACATAGGAAGGGCTTAACCAATTCCAGCTGTTTTCTTTTGTAAACCATCATTATTATCGTCATGAGAATCAGCATCTTCATCCCACTCCTGTCCTTCATTATATTTATTCAGCAATTTATTTTTTTTAAGTATCACAATCATTTCTGTATGGGGTCATAACAATTCTTATTATTCCCATTTAACAGAAGAGGAATATGAAGATGTATAGAAATCTACTGATTAGCAAAGTCAGGACTAGAATTCTTATCTCCGTAACTTCCAGATTTTTCCTTTCCTTCCTTCCTAAAACACTCCTGTGACTCAGAAGAAAGTCAATGATTCAGCTGGAAACACAGAAACCCATTTCAGAGGTTAGATAAGCTAACATGGAAAGACCAGAAGAGTGTGTAACTTGCTTGCAATAACTACTTGTTTGTCCATATTTTCCTCAAATGAAACCTAAATAAAATAACAACACGAGTCAATTTGGAGGTGTAGACAGCAGCAGGGATGGTACGGCCAACACATGTATTCTTTAATTTTACAAAATCTCATGCCTCTTCATGCCCAAATATATCCATCTAAAAAAATGGGCAGCAAGTCAAGAGGCTCCACGCAGCCCTTAGATACGGGTTTCTTGAAAGCTGTGTACAAACTTTACAAAGACTGTGATTAAACAGTAACATAATCCACTGCTTTTCAAAGTGCCCCACTAGTGGTACACATATGATTTTAGGCAATGCACAGATAGATGATGCTTTTTATTTTTATAACTAATGTATTTTAAAATGTGTGTCAAAAATATAACACAACAGACCTACTATAATTGCAGACTTATTGCTTAGAACAAATTAACAAACAAACAAATATGAATCAGTAGAAAGAAAAATATCAACTAGTATACTGGTTGAGGTATAGGAAACACTGCCATAAAGTTTCATCTGTAGCTGTGTCTGAATGAGAACCTAGACGCCTCTCGGCTTCTGCCACAGAGCTGTGTCCATTCTGCTGAGTTTCAGAAGCCCCTGTGAGACACCAGCACCAGGCATCCAACATGGTACCTGTATTAACTGCTTGCCAGCCCACGGAGAACGGAGTCCTGGCTTGAATGACATACATGGTGATGGGGCTGTGGTTGTCAGGCCCGGGTCTCCAGGAGAGCTGAGCAGTGGTGTCTGTAATTTCATCTATGGCCACAGCCTCTGGGGGGCCTGGAGGACCTGAGAAAGAGCAAGACCCTCAGAAGTTGAGCAGAGTGTTCAAATGTCCAAGGATGTGACCACTTTGTTGAACGGGGCACTGACCTATTCAACTGTTGATTCATCCACCCACAGATTCATCGCTTGTCAATTACTTTTTGAATAGCTATTAGGAGCCTGGCTTTCTTCTAGGCTCTGAAACTACAGAGATGAGCGAGACGTGGCCCGGCCCCTTCCTTCCACAGCTTCACAATATAATAGGAAAAACCAGTAGGTATACAAAGAATTACAATAGGATATTTGTTCTAGATGTCAAGAGAGAATATTGTGGTACCACCAGGGCCCAAATTCATTAATCCATCCATCATATATTACAAGTTCCTACTATGGGTTGGACACTGTTATCTGGGTAAGTGAAGACTGGAGCCTTCTGGAAATGGTCATTTCTACCCCTGATGATGTGAGCGAAGGTGACTTTAGAACTCTGGGGGTCTCAGTGCTGCTCTGTACATTCCAGCTGCATTGGAATGGCCACGTAAAATGCCAACACACACTTGCGTGCCAGGGAACTGCTGTGAAAGTGGCCTGTGTGCATGAGCCCCAAGACTGTGCCTTCTTCAAAGCGATTTCAAAATCGGGTTGAGAGTCGAAGGACCACATTGGCAGTTTCTGTAAGTTTCACACCTGTATTTTCCTCCTTCTGCTCTGGATGTGCATTGTTTCCGCCATTGTACTTAGACCATTGAAACGGGCGGAAATCAGTTTTAAATGAAGGCTTGTAAATCATAAAGAAACGGAGGGCTGGAAAGTGGTTGGTAAGCAAACACAAAATAACAGCAGAGCCAGAGCAAAGACTCAAAGCTGTCCTTGATTCCAACATGAAACGCTCTTAGCAGGCGGTTAAAGGCATTTCTAACAAGTGACCACCCGGGCAGAGAAGGTGAGTGTGAGGGACACATAACGACACAGCTTGTGTCCATTAGACAGGAGGAAGGAGATCCTCCTGGGAGGGATGTGCTGAGGCCCGGGACAGCAATCACATGTTCTTCCAAAATACTACGAGGCCACGGCGCAGGGGCAGGGAAGAAAGAGACCTTTCACAGAGTGCTGAGAAGTTAATGGCAATTTCTGGAAGTAACATTTTGTTCTGGGACTCACTTCCGCACCCTTTAAGTGATGCCCTAAATTTCTCTTTCCTTTTTTAAAAATCATTTCTTATAGACCCACAGATGAGACTAAATTTATCTTCTCCCTCCTACTCCTGAATGAAAGGTCTGCAAGTCGGTATGCTGGCACTGATTAATTTTCCATAGTGACATTTCAGCATGTCAGTCTAATGCCACCTAGATAGAACTAAGGTAACCTCTGGTCTTCAGGACTCTTATTAATCAGAGAAAAGTCCAGAAGACAATATAATCTTTTTTTTTTTTCTCACCAGCTTTCTCATCCTAGCATTCCCATCCTTTCTTAAAATAGATGCTCCTTCCATGGCCTTTAGAATCAAAGTACCACAAGGAGAAAAGTGTTCCTCTCCACATTCCTCAGTGAATTAAATTGATAGAGGAAGATCTGAGCCCACTGTTGGCAACTAGGAAGAAGGACATGAAGGGGTGGCATGAAGTTGGCCAAGGGGGGTAAGATGGTACTTTCACAGCGCGGTTTGCTGTTTGTTATGTCCCTGCTACCAGCCCCACCCAAGTGTAGATATGCTACACCCTGCAGAATGTTTACCACCTTTGTTTTGGGGAAGTTGGGTCTCTCTTTCAAAATGACAAAATGAGCAAATGTTTATCCTCTGAGCAAAGTGGTAACATGGTCTGGGGCTCAAACAGTTTGTGTCACAGGCAACAGCAGAGGGAATGCAGGTGTTACACCTGCATCCCTGTTTCTTTCTCAGGGAAGGGTGGCCTTTGTAGCTGCTGTTCGAGTGCTCTAGATTAAATAAAGTAGATATCAGAGAATCAAGGAAGCCAGAGACAAGACTCAAAGCTTTACTAGTTTCAGACACAAAAATCTGTTACATGTCAGTGCAACGCATACCAGCCTTGCCTCTGCAACACGCAGAAAAGCTGAAAGGGCAGAGCTAGGAGGAGGTTAAACAAAAGATGATGGTTTAAAATGGCATATTAATTTATTGGCTTTATTAACTGATCAGGCTAGATGTTCTCTTAGACCGCATTTGCAAATTCCTCTTGGTATTTCATGTTATTTTCTGTGAAATGAAGTATACAATATCATTTAAGAAATTCAACTATTACTAATTTAAATATTTATTAGTCTAATTTATTGGCGTTTAAACTGCTGATCTGAACATTATCCTAATGAAATAGAGGATACATTTTCAACAACAGAATTCTTTTGGTCCCCAGTGGGAGAGCAGACCAGCTCTGGTGTATTTTAAAATGGAAATAAACCCGGTCCCGTAGGTTATACTGTGGGTAGCTCTACCCAGGTTGGAAGTTCTTTCTCTTCTCTGGCCCTTACTCCTTCCATTATAGAAAGTTTTTTAAGGCGATTTAGAGGGGAACCAAAGCAGATCTGATGGAAAAGCTTTTTTTCTTATCCTCTCTTGACAATCCGTTTGAGTTGCTAACTTCCACACACCTCCCCCCTCATGTTATGCCCACAGGACATAGCAACACTTTTTGTGGCTTCCAATAATATCTTATTCTCTGTGTACTCAGATTCATCCTGCCTCCAAATGTGACACCTCCTGTATTTGCTTGCACTCAAAATTCTGCTGGCCAAAGATTCCTAAACGCCAATAGTTAGGGTTCGAATGAAGGAGATGCTGGCTAAGAGATTATTTGGATGTTCTGATTTGGCTTTACATTTAACTTTAGCAAACCCCTGAGCATGCATCAGTTTGATTCTGGCATGTACACTGGTTCACAAAGACTTGAACTTTAATTTAAAAAATAGTTCTTAAAAGTCCACTTACTGTTCCTTTAAACATTGGTTTGTTGAAGCTCAGTCAAGTCATTCACAGCCATTTGGATGAGGTGAGGCCATGTCTGTCACATGCAAGAGAATCTCACCAATGTCAGTTTTGACATCAACTTCCTGCGTATTGACTATATCCCAGGCAGGAACTATTTCCTTCTAAAGCCATATTTTATTTATTTTTTATTTCTTTATTTTTTTTATTTCTTTATTTATTTTTGCGGTACGCGGGCCTCTCACTGCTGTGGCCTCTCCTGTTGCGGAGCACAGGCTCCAGACGCGCAGGCTCAGCGGCCATGGCTCACGGGCCCAGCCGCTCCGCGGCATGTGGGATCTTCCCACACCAGGGCACGAACCCGCGTCCCCTGCATCGGCAGGCAGACTCTCAACCACTGCGCCACCAGGGAAGCCCTAAAGCCATATTTTAGAAACTGGACAGAACTATTAACTTTAGGGGAAAAAAAAATGGGAAAAACTGGTGATGATTTTACTTAAGCCACTGTTACATCAGTGACCTAACTCACTACAGTAAGTCCCCTACATGCGAATGAGTTCCATTCTGAGGGTGAGTTCGTAAGTCCAATTTGTTCCTAAGTCCAACAAAGTTAGCCTAGGTACCCAACTAATACAGTCAGCTATATAGTACTGTACTGTAATAGGTTTACAATACTTTTCACACAAATAATACATAAAAAACAAACATAAAAAATAAAGAAAACATTTTTAATCTTACAGTACAGTACCTTGAAAAGTACAGCAGTACAGTATAACAGCTGGCATACAGGGGCTGGCATCAAGTCAACACGCAAGAAGAGTTACTGACTGCAGGAAGGAGAGGAAGTGGGAGATGGTAGAGTTGAAAGATTGTCAACAACAGAAGACGGAGGGCAAGCTGCAGTTTCACTCACGCCTGACGTTGATGGAACCCAAGTTTGCATCTTTGAAAGTTTGCAACTTGAAGGTTTGTATGTAGGGGACTTACTGTAATTTGGTTGAGCCCAGACGAAACAGCAAAAGGCACAGTTTCATCCTTCTTTAAGCTATTTGCTTTTCCTAATCTAAAGTTATTCTGTTCTAGTTATTCTGGTGTTGAACTCCAACACTATAAATCAGAGTACTGGGAGCATTTATAGGAGTTATTTTCAGTACAGAGTAACTGAATTTGCTCTGCACTTTCTGATCCCCTACGAGAAATAGCTGCACACAAAACTTCTGTAGACTCTTAACCACTGTTTACAATGTTTACCTTCTATCGTCTTTTCCCCTGTAATTCTAAACCACTGAGGTTTTTAGAACTCTGTGCAGGAGCAGATATCACAAATATATTTTAAGAACAAAACCCAAAATTCCCATACCTCTCACAATCAGGTCAGCAGCGGCAGACAGCTTGTCTACACTTGTCTGGACCATGCAGACGTATTTCCCAGCATGCTTCAGCTGGATGTTCCGGATCATCAAATCACCAGCTGAATCCTGCTGATAAAGTAGGGGAAAGTGGCCACAATTACTTTTTAATGAGCTCTAACTATCATTATCACATGAAGGACACTGTGACTAATGGATTTATTTTACACTGGCTGATGAAAACATTAGTGATGCAAGCCATGGCCTATTAAAAATATGTGAGCCTGCCTGAGAGATAACAACAGCAACATCTTCAGAACACACCTAGGACAAGACCTCAGGTGTCTGGCTTCTCTGTGTCTCTGGAGCAGTTTGCCATCCATGCTGGAAGCACTTAAACTTACGTAATAAAGCAGCTGCTGACCTAGTCCTGTGGGTTTCTTCAGATATGCCCTCAGCCTACAGCCTTCGCTGGCACTGAAGTACTTGGGAACTCTTGATTTAGAAAGGGGAGGCAAGCCCACATTTGGAAGCATCTGTATTTTACTGCACAACCCTGTCTTATAGGCATCATTCTGACTGCTCCCAGGTTTGAATTAATGAATTATGAGGACCAGACTCTCCAAGGACATCTTGCATCACCTACTGTGGAACAGTGCTAATTTGTTTTCCAATGCCAAATGTATGTTTGATCAGCAGATGAATAGGACTAATTACATCCCGGTACGGATGTCTATGTGCCCTAGAAATATTTCTACATCATTCACCAGCACGGGACTTTTAATAATTGTGAGGAGATGCCTCCACAGGCCATCACAAAGCTGGCATTTTAACTGAAGAACACTGCTACACCTTGGAGTTCGGTTTCAGAGCTCTGTTCATCAAACACTTGGAGAACAACTGCTTGAGCAAGCGAACACCCAAGGGTTCAGAGTCAGGAAGCTATTCTTATTTCTAAACCTTGATGGATGACAAGATAACATAGGTTATTTTGGCCCTCTTGTTATGCTTCTAAATGACAATAATATTGGATAATACTTAATGGTACTTAATATCTGGCAGGCATATATTACACCAAATACTGACATGTCCTGTGAGGTAGGTACTTTTATTATCCCTCCTTTACAGATGAAGAAGCTCAAGCACAATGAGGTTATTCGTCTTTCCTAGAGTCACTTAGCTGATCAGTGGCAGAACCAGAATGTGAGCCCACAGAGTTTCAGGCTCCAGTCCCTACTCGTTACCAGACTGCTGTCCTATCGGCTGGAAAGATCTTATTCTCATTCTAAATGTGTACTTAGTTTTCCTCCTTGGTTTCAGTACAGCATATTACATATTTACCCACGGCAATGAAAGACACAGAACTGCCAAGAGTTGTAAACAGGATTAGAAGAAAGGCAAAAGCATGTCGTCAAGAGAGAGCTTAAGTTTTGGGACTTAGTTGTCTGGGGCGGATCCCTGCTGTGTGACTTCCTGTGAGTCTCTTAACGTCTCTGGGCCTTAGTTTATTGACCTGTGAAAGAAGGATGCATTGCCTACCGTGCTAGCTTGTGAGAATCAAATGAGATTGTATGTGTATGTGAAATCCGGAAAACTGTGAAGCACAGGGTAAATTTAAACTAGTATTACGGACGGCTACGATCAGTTTTCCTTGTGAAACAGTTATGTCAAAGACATTAAATCTCATTCAAGGAGATCTGTGAATTTCTTTTTTAAACCTGAAATCTATATTTCATTTATAACACTTGGGTTCTCATCCAGATTCTACTATTTACTAATCAAGTCTTATAATTGCTAGTAAAATAGGGTAATTGCTACCATATTTCACAGAGATTCTGTGAGGATTAAAGAGCTGATATATAGGAAAATGCTTGATAAATGATTAGGCACTTTGCAAATATAAGTTATCATCATCATCATGATTATTAATACTACTTTACCTAAGACATTTCATGCGCTAGGACTTTGAACAGAGGCTTAAACAAAAAATATGCCTCACAAGGGGGTATGTGCAGGGAAAGTGGGAAGTCATAGTGGTTTAAAGGAAATGGCTACACTATCTCAATAATTTGTTTTATTCAACAAGGGCTTGAAGGTCAAAGAAACCAGTTGTAGCCAGCAGATTTCAGAGCACAACAATCCATTAACAGAATTTTATGACTGTGTGGTTTGGAGTGTGCTCTCCTTATTTGCAGATTTTGACCACATTTGTGTTTTTAACGTAAAAGTGAAACAACAAGAAAAATAAACTTGGGATTGAGGTATGAGTCTCACAGAAGCAGACCCCAGTAACTTTCTCTTTCCCTTCAAAGTCATACAGACCAAACTGTTTACTGAGATCTACATTTATGTTCCTACCAAAGAGAACAAAGCAGCTCTGTTGTCTGCTCTGTTCCTGACCCAACACTCAGAGCCGCTCAGAGGACAATGAAATAATAACTCTTCCGAACACTGCAATAGGTCGGCTCTCCCAAGCATCGTCTGTACCACACTGACACAGGAAGCAGAAACTGAGAAATGGGCTTGACTTCAGAATTGCTTCCTTACCTCTTCTGTTATCCAGCGCTAACTCTATAGACACTTATGATCCTGGTGGCTAATACACTTAGCTCTCACAATTTGTAGCGCTGTCCCACATTTTGCAGTTACTTCTTAGCAATGGTTGATTGGTGCTAGTACTGGTAACACAAAAGAGACAAACACTTCCCATACAAAAGGCTAATGAGAGTGATTCCATGGACAGAGGTCTCGACAAAAGGCGGTCACTAGTGCTTGACTCCATCACGGGTATCTCCATCTGTGCCTCAGCCCTGGCTGACGTGCAGCCCGTCCAGCATGAAGTGCATATCTGTCTGATTGGCAGGACATCTATTTTGATTGCCCAAGCATCTGTTCTGATTGGTTGGTGCCCGTGCCATTCTGAGAGATAATATTTTTATTTTTTATTATCTCTTATGCCCAAGACATTTATTTTAGTCTGAAAACAAATATTCTGCTTAATCTATGAAGGTTTTCTCAGTATATATGCTCATGTTATTAGAATTAATGTTACCCTCCTTCAATGAATACAACCGTTAATGTTTCTCACATACTTCTTTTGTGGTAGGCATTGGGCTATGTAGTTTTCTAGACCTGAAGGTATTTAACATCCTCAATGCCTTTGTGAAGTAGTTAATGTCACTCTCACTTGGGCAAAGTTATTAGGCTGAACCGTATCAAAGTGGTTCAGAATGGTTAATAATGGCAATTTCATCCAGCCTTCCTCAACCAGGACTCCAAGAGAGAATTACTAATGACTCGAGTCATCCACTGATGTAATGAATTAACTTCTGTCTCATGCATCTAAAATGGTACCAGTTGTATACGATCCTTGGGAGAGTTGAGAAAATAGTTACTCAAATCATTTTTGGTGTTCTGTAATTCAATGGAGAGGTACTGTTTGACAAAGGCAGCGAGAATGTAAATAGAGGAACAGCATTATCTTTGAGAGGAACACAGGCCCTCCACATATCATACAGATAATCTGTAAGCCTTAGCCCATTTATTCCCAACATAACGGATGGGGGTAAGATGAGGTGAGTAAATCCGATTCCTGTGGGAGCATGAGGGATGGGAGGGCTTTTCAACACAGACTCATGCTTACATTCTGCTGTCTTTGATTGGACTCCTCCATGATAATAGCAGCCAGAATGAACCTGTTTTTTTTTTTTAATTTTTATTGGACTACAGTTGATTTACAATGTTGTGTTAGTTTCAGGTGTACAGCAAAGTGAATCAGTTATACATACATATATCCACTCTTTTTCAGATTCTCTTCCCATACAGGTCATTACAGAGTATTGAGTAGAGTTCCCTGTGCTATTCAATAGGTCCTTATCAGTTATCTACTTTATGTATAGTAGTGTGTACATGTCAATCCCAATCTCCCAATTTATCCCCCCATCCCCCGAATCTTCATTGCTAATAGGAGAGTAGGGCTATGTTAGGGTAGAGCAATTTTTTTTTTTAAGATTTTTTTGATGTGGACCATTTTTAAAGTCTTTATTGAATTTGTTACAATATTGCTTCTGTTTTTTTTTACGTTTTGGTTTTTTTGGCCGTGAAGCATGTGGGATCTTAGCTTCCCGACCAGGGATTGAACCCGCACCCCCTGCATTAGATGGTAAAGTCTTAACCACTGGACCTTCAGGGAAGTCCCAAGGGCAGAAAAATTATTTTTGAGAATGATTGTGATAGATTCAAACTGTTTCCAGAGTTAACCTCTTCTTGGTGTAAGAGTTCAATGATGCTATGTGTATTTTATGGAAAGTAAGGCATTTTGAAAATTCAACGATTAGAATTCAAATTATCTGGAGATATTAAATAATCTGATCAGACTTTTAGATTCAAGAAAGAGAGCCCTAACCTCACAATGATAAGTCTTCTACAAGAGCCAAAG
Organism: Orcinus orca; assembly: GCF_937001465.1. Taxonomy (NCBI): domain Eukaryota; kingdom Metazoa; phylum Chordata; class Mammalia; order Artiodactyla; family Delphinidae; genus Orcinus; species Orcinus orca. The sequence continues at coordinate 12,972,965 of NC_064568.1, forward strand.
GGTGTTTAAACAGCAGCCTAAAAGCATCTCAGTAAACTGTCCTTAAGCTATTTTCTTCATCAGGTTCAATGGCATATGGTACAGTATGGGGCAGAAAACTTGGGATTTGAAGTTTGAAGCTGATTTCTGCAACTTAATAGCAGTGAGGGCCAGGTAAGCCACATAGCTCCCATTAGCCTCAGTTTTCTCATTCATACACAGTAATGAATAACTAACCTATAGGGTTAAGGATTATGAGGATTAAGAAAAGGCATGGCCTATAGGTGGCTCAATGAGCAGGGCTGCAATCATCACTCAAAAAGGAGCAGATATTAACCAAGAGTTTTTGGAAATAAGGTGTTTGAACAAAAGTTAGTCTAAACGACTCATCTGAGTCAGTTTGGAGACCTTCAGTTGCTGACTGCATTTCCTGGGGATAGTTTGATATTAATACTTACCCCTCCGACTCTTTCAAAGTGGTCCCCGTCTTTGTCAAAGTCTATCAGGTGTCCATTAAATGACCAAGTAAACACGATGTTTAGCGAGTGATCGTGGGTTACCTGGCATGGCAGAACGATACTTTCTCCAACAGTGACATCCATACTGGAAGGGGGTACCATTACCCTTGTTGGATCTGGAGAGTGAAAACAAAGCAAAACAACAAAGTCTGTGAGCTGGTGTGGAAATAAAACGTAGAATCCAAGTGCAGGATGAAATACTAAGGAGTTTTGCTTTATTTTGTCTTAGTCTGTGCCCGGCAAACCTTAGTCATCTGGGAAGCTCAGAGTCGGGCCAGGAGGTCATTTTTAATATGAAAAGATGAAAACACTTATTATATGAACCTTCACAGAGCAGCAGAACTCAGCTGGGGAGCACTGGGGTTAGCTCTCTTAAGACACTTATGGAAGGGCCTACTGCTGGCAGACTGCTCTGAAATTATCTCTTCAAAAAGGTTTTTAGATCTCCCCAGTTTCACTAGAAAGCAATACTACAGCTGAGTGCAAACAGGAAAATCCATGTTAATTTGAAGTTTGTTGGGGTTTTTTTCTATTATAAATGTGATACATGTTTAGTATAGGGAATTTAGAAAATTCAGGGAATTTGAAAGAAGGGACCAAAACAAAACAAAACAAAATCCTACTTAGTTTCTGACTATCCAGATAAAACCCGTATTTTCATTTTAGTATAATTTCCTCCTGTCTTTTGGATTCATAATTTTTCAGTTGTCTTGTTTTGCATTATTGTAAACATGCTACACATGTGATTTTCCTTTTTTCTCTACTTAATATAGGCTTATACCTTTATCCACATATTTTTATAATCTGCATAATATGCTGTTAATAGTTTCAATCACTTTGAAACTAGTAAACATTTTGGCAAATTTTATTATAATTATAAATAATGCTGTAATGAACATCACTGACAAAATTCTATGTATATATAACTTTTTTTATTGAACAATAGTTGATTTACAATGTGTTAGTTTCTGCTGTACAGCAAAGTGATTCAGCTATACATATATATACATTCTTTTTCAGATTCTTTTCCACTATAGGTTATTACAAGATATGGAATATAGTTCCCTGTGCTATACAGTAGGTCCTTGTTTATTTTATATACACAGTAGTGTGTATCAGTTCCTCCCAAACTCCTAACGTAGCTCCCGCCTTCCCCTTCGGTAACCATAAGATTGTTTTCTATGTCTGTGAGTCTTTCTGCTTTGTAAATAAGTTCATTTGTATCATTTTTTTAGATTCCACATATCAATGATATAATAATATTTGTCTTTCTCTGTCTGACTTTACTTATATATTACTTTTTTTTTTTTTTTTTTTTTTTTGCGGCACGCGGGCCTCTCACTGTTGTGGCCTCTCCCGCTGCGGAGCAACAGGCTCCGGACGCGCAGGCTCAGCGGCCGTGGCTCATGGGCCCAGCCGCTCGGCAGCATGTGGGATCTTCCCGGACCAGGGCACAAACCCGTGGTCCCCTACATCGGCAAGCGGACTCTCAACCACTGCGCCACCAGGGAAGCCCCACATATTACTTCTTTAAAATAAGGACTACTAATTCATTTTTAAATTCACCCTTTACATTACAGTTTTAATTGGGAACAGAAAGGACTTGCTTAGCCAAGATAGTTTATAAACTCTAAAACTACATTCACACATAGGTAGTCTCTTATTTCTCACTGAAATTGGCTTTCATAAATGGTGTCAGAGAATAAAATGGTGAAAAGCAATTTGAGTTAAATAAAAAGGTCATATAAATGCCTAAGGAATAAAATGATGAATTCAGCCATATTCCAGAAATTTCTCTGTACTAAACCAAGTCAAACAAAACCAACCAAACAAACCATAATAAAGAAGACAGATCAAAAGCAAACAAAAACAATATAAAAACAATGGTTAATCCCCTTCAACATTCACAGGATTGTGTTTCACACGCTGTGTGGCACATAAACATTTACTGAATGTAGCTCTTAGATTAAAATCTCAGCTGAGAATTTTGTAATGGAGTTTCATAGAAGACTTTTGATTGGTCTTTTTTTTCCAACAACCCACCCACTAAAATTTCCTCTTTAAAGAGAGTATTTAAAACAGTTTTTCTACCCTTTTATCCAACTGTGGAAAGCAAGCATCTCAGGTTGTTAAAAAAGGAAAGTCTGTGTCCATAAATAGATTATAATCTAGTGGAGGGACATACTTTTGCTGTTTTCTGAAAGTAGGTAAAGCTCATGATGCGTGGACTGGTGTGCTTTTAGTCACTGCTGAACGAATGATGTCCATGAAATGAGAAGTGAAAAACAGGTACTCCTAGCTAAGAGGTAATGGGAGACAAAAGTGTTTGTTTCAAAACCTGAGGCTTTTTGCAAGTCACATAATCAAAATATACTCCATTGGTTAACTGACCCACAGGAAAAGATACAGACTGAGATTTTTTTAAATGAGCGAAGGAGTTGAGAGCCAATCACCTTAGTATAATGCTAAGCAGAAAATCTAGGAATAGCTCCATTTGACTTAACATGTCATTTATCACTTTTTAATTTAAATTTTCACCTATAAAATGAAGATTGGAACATATAATTCCTGGACAAAATGATATATGTCTGTGGTTTGTATTTGGCAAGATGTCACCTTATTCTATTTTAAATAGCTGTCCACTGATTTCACAATTTAGATTTTCATTTTAATGTACCTTCATTCATTTGTTGATCTATCTACCAAGCACTCATTAGGTGTTATAAGGATAACAGTGCCCTAGTACCAAGAAAGATAGAAAAAACTTATTTGTAAAAACTAATCGAGCCCCTCACATTCCAGATACCATGTTACACGCTTGACAAGGATTGTTTCATTTATTCTCAACAAATACGTAGTATTATCGGCTATTTAACAGATGAGGGAAACTGATACCTAAGGGTGGTTGAGGAATTATCTATTGTGCTAAGCTGACTCCCTTCATTTAGCTGAAAACATGATATCCATTCACAAATCATCCATGCAACAAGGCTAAGGGCATAATATAGCAATTTGCACTCTTGATTACGTGTAGTCAGCTGAGGATATGTAAATGCAGAAGAAAGTCAAAGAAGGCCATGGGGTGAAGATGGTTTCAGAGGGCTTCACTGCAAGAGTAATCAAGTTACTGCCTTAGACAGGTAAAAAGAAGTGATGATTTTATGCCTAAAATGCCGGCTCTAGCTATAAGCTTACACATCACACTGATGAGTGCAGAGTCAAATGTCCAGGTTCAGGTCCTTAAAAATGTCTTGCAGTTGGCACCTACCCTAAAGCCTAGAGTCATATACAATTCTGGCTGACATTTTTAATTGACATTTGTTTCCTAAATAAATGTTCATCCGTTTATGCACGTGTAGCTATCTGGGACAGATTTTATTACTGGTGAACTCAGTTGCCTGTTAACCAAGGACCAGAGAAGTGCTCTATGCTGGCACAGTTGCTGAGCTGACAGCTGCTAATTCATTACCTTAGCACTTGTCACCAATTCACATTTTGAGCCCTGAAGTACCAAGAATCAATGCAAAGGAAGACAAGCACTGTACACACACCAGAGAGTTCTCCTTGGCACTAGAGAAGATTAAACTAAAGAGGTTCAAAACCTCATTAGCTACTTGGTTTTCTCAAATTGTATGCTTGTTCAGTACTCCTGTTTTCTGTGTTATGAATTCTGATGCTTTATACTTGATGAATTTCTTGAAATTTGAATACAAACACTGTACACAAATAAACAGATGGCTTCTTCAAAACAAAACTGTCTCCCCTCCTTTGGTTTTAATTCATTAAGATCAGGAAGAACCTATATTTACAACTTCTGTTCTGAAGAGTCACTCCAGCTATTGTTCTGTGCACAGACCTCTCAAAAGCAATTAGAACTCAAGATGTGAATTGATGTCTGGGTTTGGATGTAATTAAATAGCAACAATAAATAGGAGCAACAACACTCCTAAACTTTCTAGCTTGTGGTTGGTTCATCCCACAGAGAATGATAAATTTAGAACTCCAGAGGATTGATGCTCAAAATATAAATATAAATATATATATATATATATATATATTTACCAAGTGCTTAACCTTCCTAGAGTAAAAAAAATTCTTTTATGCTTTATAGTGTTTTCTATAATATCAAGAGGTCAGAAAGTAAACTATGCTTTGTTCTAAAGGTCAAAACAACCATGGAAGGGAGATTTAATTATTAAGCACTCTGTTAATGATTAGGTCAACAACTAGATGCATAATTTCTTACATTAACAATGAAATATCAGAAAGGGAATGTAAAAAACAATACCTTTTAAAATCATATCAAAAAAATGCCTAAGAATAAACCTGACCAAGGAGGTGAAAGACTTATATGCTGAGAACTATAAAACATTAATGAAGGAAATTAAAGAGGATTCAAAGAAATGGAAAGATATCCCATGCTTTTGGATTGGAAGAATTAATTTTGTTAAAATGGCAATACTACCCAAAGCAATCTACAGATTTAATGTGATCCCTATCAAATTACCCATGACATTCTTCACAGAACTAGAACAAGTAATCCAAAAATTTATATGGAACCATAAAAGACCCAGAATTGCCAAAGCAATCCTGAGGAAAAAAATAAAGCAGGAGGCATAACTCTCTCAGACTTTAGACAATACTACAAAGCTACAGTAATCAAAACAGTGTGGTATTGGTATAAAAACAGACATATAGATCAATGGAACAGAATAGAGAGCCCAGAAATAAACCCACACACCTACTGTCAATTAATCTTTGACAAAGGAGGCAAGACTATAAAATGGGATAAAGACAGTCTCTTCCACAAGTGGTGCTGGAAGAGTTGAACAACTGCATGTACATCAATGAAGTTAGAACACACCCTCACACCATGCACAAAAATAAACTCAAAATGGCTTAAAGACTTAAACATAAGACATGACACCATAAAACTCCTAGAAGAGAGCATAGGCAAAACATTCTCTGACATAAATTGTACCAATGTTTTCTTAGGTCAGTCTCCCAAGGCAATAGAAACAAAAATAAGCAAATGGGACCTAGTCAAACTTATAAGCTTTTCCACAGCAAAGGAAACCATAAAAAACAAAACAAAAACAAAACAAAGCAAACAACAAAAAAAACCCCACAAAAAATGAAAAAACCTACAGAATGGGAGAAAATATTTGCAAGTGATGTGACCAACAAGGGCTTAATCTCCAAAATATACAAATAGCTCATACAACTCAACAACAGAAAAACAAACAACCTGATTGAAAAATGGGCATAAGACCTTAACAGACATTTCTCCAAAGAAGACACACTGATGGCCAGAGGCACATGAAAAGATGCTCAGCGTCACTAATTATTAGAGAAATGCAAATCAAAACTACAATAAGGTATCACCTCACACCAGTCAGAATGGCCATCATTAAAAAAATCTAGAAACAATAAATGCTGGAGAGGGTGTGGAGAAAAGGGAACCCTCCTACACTGTTGGTGGGAATGTATATTGATGCAGCCACTATGGAGAGCAGTATGCAGGTTCCTCGGGAAACTAGAAATACCATATGATCCAACAATCTTACTCCTGGGCATATACACGGACAAAACTATAATTCAGAAGGATACATGCACCCCTATATTCATGGCAGCACGATTTCCACTCTATCGACATGAGTGGATAAAGAAGGTGTGGTGTATATATCATACTACATGAAGTAAGTCAGAAAGAGAAAGACAAATACCACATGATATCACTTATATGTGGAATCTAAAATATGGCACAAATGAACCTATCTACAAAACAGAAACAGAATCACGGACATAGAGAACAGACTTGTGGTTGCAAAGGGGCAGTGGGGAGGGAGAGGGATGGAGTGGGAGTTTGGGGGTGGTAGATGCAAACTATTACATTTAGAATGGATAAACAACAAGGTCCTACCGTATAGCACAGGACATTATAACTAATCTCCTGGGATAAACCATAATGGAAAAGAATATTCAAAAATGTATATATGTGTATAACTGAGTCAATTTGCTGTACAGCAGAGACTGGTACAACATTGTAAATCAACTATACTTCAATAAAAAAATGTTAAAAAAAAACCTCACATACATTTAAAGCATGTAATAAAAATGTGGACTCTAACTTAATGTTTTTTGTAATCTCTTAAATTTAGAGGTTTTTTTTTAAAGAAAATTATCTCATATTGAAGAAACACTTTATGTTCACTGTACTTTCTTTTCCTATTAATTTTAGCTAAAATTTAATGTTTAATTTTCATTTTTGTGTTTTCTGCTTTGTTCAAATTGCTTAAGGACAACATGTATACTTTTATAAAAACAATTATTTTTCTTAAAAGATATCTGGCTGCACATATTCCAAGATGTTAACATTGATCAATTCTGAGGAGCAGGAAAAAAAAAAACAATTAGATGTATAAGTTGTAACATATTACTCAAGTCATATTATATTCTGACTTTCACTGTTGGAAGAAAAGCTTTCTGATTTCAGGCTTTTGTTATCTGTAACAACAAGTGCCTATAGTTTATGGGATAAGAATTCCATTTTGATGTTGCTTGCCTTTTATTACATCAACGCTTCTGTTTCAATTTATAATTTCTTTACCTTTCCCTCACAGTGCCAAGCTATTCACTTGGTGCCTATCAAGGAAAGTGTTTAAAATGTGTGTTTTAGTCATCTTCATTCATGGGAGGTATACATCTCCTTTTGTTAGTGAATTTCTTAACTGTAATGGTTTTGATGATGCCTCACAGTCAGGTTGTGTCTTCTTTTTTACATTAAATTTTGTAGGGAAACTTTAAAAAATGGGATCCTTCAAAAACAAGAGTTAGTGAAAGAGCTGACAGTCAACTCACCTCAAATGACACCAAGGGGGATTGGATAGAGAACTATTTTTAATAGTCGTTAAAGGCCACAACAAAGACAGTTGATTAATGATCACAATCAACCTGGAGGGAGAATCTCTAGGGATGGATTTAAGCTCTCTGGTTGGTCGTATTTTTTTTAATAAAAACAAAACCAGTGCTGGATGTACTATTTTTCATCGATTTTGCATAAAACACACATAAAAAAGGGATGCCCTACCCATGAGATGAGACTCAAAATTCCCAGTGATTTCAAGCTGGACCAATTCTTTATTTAGGATGAGATCTAGTAGGGGTAAAGCAAAAAGCTACACTTATAAAATCAACTACATAGGTTCAGGCTGGGGGAAAAACTGGGTTGGCAGTTCACATGGAAAACACTTGAGCATTCCAGTCTCAACATGGCCCATGCTGCTGCCAAAGAAAGCTAATGCAATCTTAGGCTGCATTTAATAGCATGTGGTATTCCATCTTAGAGAGGTAAAAATCCCATTATATTCTTCATTAATGAGACCACAGCTTACTAGGAACATCCTTTGGATTCACTGACAGATTAGTCCACCTAGGTTAGTGAAGGAGCTAATAAATCTGTAACAGTTAAAAAAAATGAAAATGTTTGACAGGAGTAAGAGAAATGAGAGGAGACATGAGACTGGTCTGCAAATATGTGAAGGGTTTATAGGCAGAAGATGAATTGAGCTTATTTTGTGTTGTCCCAAAGTAGAAAGCAACAGTACCTACAAAGAGGCACAGTTTGGCTCTACATAAAAGAGAACTTTCCAAATAATCTGATCTTATCAACAGGAAAATGGGCTGCCTCAGGAGAACATGCATCACTATTTCTAGAAGTATTCAAGTGGGGGTGGGCTCCATCAGAGAGGGTGTGTCAGGAGACACTGAAAGCCAGCCAGGGTAGATGAAGCCTGTCATTTCTCCTGAGAGTGTATGAATCCAAACCGCTTTCCCAATGCTTTCCTGACCACTCTCCTCACGGGTGATCCTTTCCTTGTGTAAAGCTTGTCAGCGTTAACTGTCTGTTCTATTTCTTCAACATTAAGCTTGAGCACTGTTGTGGAATAGCACTGACATATATCCCGTTTCTTCCTTGTAATCACGTTCCTGGGGGTCGGGGACCACATCTTACACTTTTATAAATCCCCCGTGCCTAGCTCTGTCCCTACTCATGAGAGTCGGTTAAAGATTAATTGGGTGATGACCCATGAATGGTAGTGTTGGTGACTAACCAAAGTAGGGACTTGAACCTTGACATGCTGTACATTGGGAAGCTGTTGTGCTGTATTTCCTATTATTTATCCTGACTTAAATTGGCTACTGAACAGAAAAAAGTAGCTATCTAAGGGCTCAATCACTGTGCAAACTCTGACCCTTTGTCTGTGCTCATTGCTGATTTTTGCCTCCAAGGCCACATTTAGAATTTTTTCTTGCTTTTAGAAAATAATTCATTTGAAAAGTAATTTATTTAAAAAATAATTTATTTCGAAATAATTTCAAACTTATAGAAAAGTAGCCAGAAAAGTACAAAGAACTCACCTTCGCACAGACCCCTCCACTGTTAATATTTTATTGCATTTGCTTATTTCCTGTTCTTTCTTATATATAATAAAGATATGTAATATATATATGGTATTATCTATAATTTATATTTACTTATTATCATTAGTCTTTTTCTGAACCTTTTGAGAGCAACTACAGACATGCTATCTAATGGGTAGACATGCTACCCTTAAACATTCCAGTGTGTATTTCACCAAACAAGAACACTTTCTTAATAACCAGCACAAAATCCTCCGAATAAGGAAATCAACCCTGGCACATCATCACTATGCAATTCAGGTCCCATTCAAAATTTGCTAACTTTCTCAGTAATGTCTCTTTATCTTTTGGTCCAGGACCTTACCCAGGAATAAATGTTGCAATTAATTGTCATGCTTCTTTAGACTCCTTCAAGTTAGAACATTTCTTCAGTCTTTCCCTATCTTTCAAATCCTTGACAGCTTTAAAGAGAACAGACCTTACATCTTGTGGGATGACTCTCAACCTGGATTCATCGGATGTTTCCTCATGACCTGATTTAGGTCTGTATTCTCAGCAGGAACAACACTGAAACGCTGTGTGGTACCTTCAAAGTGTGTCAAATCAGGAGCTGTGTGATGTGATGTGAACTCATCTCAACACTGACCAATGACCATGATAACTCTAATCATGGGTCATGCTGGCGTCTGCCTGGCTTCTCTACTTTGTATTTAGCATTTTCCCCCTTGCAACTGATTAGCGTCTTGTGGGGAGGTATTCCAAAATTACACCAATATTTTGATGCTCATCGAACCTCCACCTCCCAGCCTTAGGATCCACTGAAGACTCCTGCCTGAAGCAACCACCTCTCCAATGTTGCAAAATGGCAAATCTCCATCATTTCTTCTACATATACTAGATGACATTCTACTTTAAAAAAGAGCTTTCCTGGGACTTCCCTGGCAGTCCAGGGATTAGGACTCCGCAATTCCACTGCAGAATGAATATAGAGAATGTATCACTTTACTAAAATTGAAACACTCTGAGTTCCGCATTTCACACCTGGGTGAAAATTTAAGTCAATACATTTATAAAATACCTAAGGCATTACTTAAAATTAATTAAGCTTTTGGAGAATAATTCATTATTAAATAGAATAAAATTTAAACTTAAATTGTCCAACGATAGATGAATGGATAAAGAAGATGTGGTATGTATTTACAATGGAATATTACTCAGCCATAAAAAGGAATGAAATTGGGTCATGTGTAGAGATGTGGATGAACCTGGAGTATGTCATACAGAGTGAAGGAAGCCAGAAAGAGAAAAACAAATACCCTATATTAATGCATATATGTGGAATCTACAAAAATGGTACAGATGAACCTATTTGTAGGGCAGGAATAGAGATGTAGATGAAGAGAACAGACATGTGGACACAGTGTGGGGAGGGGAGGGTGGGACAAACTGGGAGATTAGGTTTGACATAAATACACCACTATGTGTAAAACAGATAGCTAGTGCGAACCTGCTGTATAGCACAGGGAGCTCAGCTCAGTGCTCTGTGACCACCTAGATGGGTGGGATGGGGGGAGTGGGAGGGAGGTCCAAGAAGGAGGGGATATAGGTATACATATAGCTGATTCACTTCATTGTACAGCAGAAACTAACACAATGCTGTAAAGCCATTTTACTCCAATAAAAAAAATAAATAATAAATAACAGAGATTTAAGGCCAAAAACAAGGCATTACTTAATATTAATTAAGCTTGTAGAGAATAATTCATTTTTAAATAGAATAAAATTGATTACTATTCTAATTATTCTTCTCTGCTAGGTCATTTGGCTCTACATTTGAGAGCAGCTATCAAAACAAAACAAGAGCATAGCTTCCGGTTTGTTCTTTTTCTCTGACTTACTTCTTAGAAATCCATTCTGTCAGGGAGTCAGGTAGGAAGCAGGGAAGGATGGGGTAGGTAAGGTCATCCTTGAGAAATCTACACTACTTAGTTAAAAGTCCTTTTGAGATTGCTCCATTATTGCTACTTTTGAGAGTGTGAATTCTTCTCTTTGTTGTATTTGCCAACTATCTCTTATGGGGGCAGACTTCCTCACTGTCTTTTTTTTTTTCTCCTCTGGCTGTGGCAAGCAGGGACTGCTCTTGGTTGCGGTGCACGGGCTTCTCATTGTGGTGGCTTCCCTTGTTGCAGAGCACGGGCTCTAGGCGCGCGGGCTCAGTAGTTGTGGTGCACGGGCTTAGTTGCTCCGCGGCATGTGGGATCTTCCCGGACCAGGGCTCGAACCCGTGTCCCCTGCATTGGCAGGTGCATTCTTAACCACTGCGCCACCAGGGAAGTCCCCCCTCACTGTCCTTCTAATTTTGGTTTGGAAGTTCATCTTATAAGGGAGTTTCTCCCTCCTCGTGAACATTCCTCCCTATGTGTGGTTGTAAAGCCCTGAACAGGTTATGGGAAGGGTTTTCTGTTTACACCCCATGGGGGAGCAAAATATAGGGCATCCCACCTTATATTGTACAGGCCTGGCTCTTGTTTCCTTAAGTGGCCTTGCTGCTCACTCTGGCCATCAATAAATTCCCTTTAAAAGTTCTTAAATCTGAGAATTCCCTCTCCCCTACCCTGCCCCTGTTTCCTGGCAGGGAGCCAAGATCCAGGCCCTGACTTAAGGCTTAGGCAGCTTTACCTGCCAAAATACCCTGATGAAAGAAAATATATTCAGTGTAAAATCATCTAGATAATATCAGGCATCTATGTATTTGGTATTTGTTTCCAAGTCTCCATTTTGGTTATAACTACTACTCTTTTGGAAATCTCTTAGACACTTGATTTCTTTTAGACATTTACTTTTCACTTAGATGTGTTTTGTACTGAGCAGCTAGGTCTGTGAAATGAGAATTTAGAAAATTTTAAGACAAACGGAGACCAACTCTCTTTGTTCATCTTACCTCTCTTTTTGTTAACACAATTTAAATCTGATTTTGTTGAGTGAAAAAGTGAAGGGCCCAGCTGAAAAGAAACCAATGATTTTATCTTGGCTGAAGACAAGGAAACCTTCCCATTTTTGGTGGTGGAAAAACCATAGCAATGGCATAGGGCACTTCAACGAGTCACGGTTTTTATGCAATCCATGCCAAGAAGCACTGCCACGTAGTACTGTGACCTGGTTCTTTGAACAACTTGTGCACCTTGACAAACAACACTGGAAGAAAACATAAGGCAAATTCTGACCCCAGTCGGATTGAGCAGAAACTGGAGCCTTCTGTAAAGCAATTTACAAATCACCCCTGAGCAGAATGCTTACAGATCTATTTTCAAGGACTAGGGAAAAAACACAAAGCAGAGCTGTTTAATAATCCTGACTGCCACAAACGGAAGCTGCTACGCACGAGTCAATTGAGGGTGGCCAGTTATAGGTACTTGGGAAACAAGCAGTCAAATGATAATCAAACTTATTAGATTTGCCTGGTCAAAATGTGTAGCGTAAAGCACCTACTTAATTATGCAGACTGCTCTCATGCCACCCGGTTGCCTTTCAGGCTTCCAAGTCAGTGACAATGATTAATTATGACTTTCTGTTTTGTCTTGTTTTGTTTTAAATAACCAAATTATCATTTATCTTAAAATCATTCATGGTCATCTTGATTGCTCTTTTTTTACCTGCCACCAGGGCAAGCCACCCTCCTGGGTTTGGATTTGTGCCATGTTTTAGAAGCAAGATTCTCAGTTGGGATGTCTTTCTAAATGGAAAGAACTGTCTGCAGGTGTTTAAGTGTCCACTATGAATAAGGATATTCCGCAAGCAAACTAGAAGCCGTCACAGAGGTAGAGTAGGATATGCTAAATTTGCCCTCTCATATTTTCTTTGTGATGCTTTCTTTAAGATTTAAAAGGACTGATCTAAACAGACTATTAGAAAAGACTATCCTCATTGACAAATTAAATAAATTGCATCTTCAAGTCAAGATATAATTAACATTAATTACTCTATGACATTTTTGGGACTGTGACTGAAGACGAAAAAGAATGATAAATGGGAGTTACAGGTATCTTTTAACCACGGAGAAACATTTTCATTATATAATAATTAGTTCTCTTTTTGAGATGGAGAGATTATAGGCCTGTTGTTTTGTAGCTACTACACATGAGTAACTCTCCCTTATGAGTCATTGGGTAAAAATTTACAAAGAAATCCCATTAGTGTCAGTGAAAAAAAGTAAATCCCATCGCATGCCATGCATAAGAATGGTGTAATGAGGTCTTTGCTGATTAAAGAATATATAATTGTACTTGATGGGCATCTGGCTGTATCTACCGGTACAAGGTAAGAGAATATTTACCTAAATTACAAAAGAAGTGAAACGTACATCAGGAGGCAAGGGCAACGACTTCCACAGACAATGCATTCCGCTGTCATTATATGCAAAATAACAACTAGTGCCCCATTCTTGCAGTTTGCTACACGGGGAAGAATTAGGATCTGGTCAGTAGGTGGTGCCAAAACCACAGCAGAAGGAAAAAGCATTGCATCTTTCTGTTTATCTGGCTCCTGTCAGCAATTTTCTACGTGTTTTCAAATTCCTCCACTTAAGAACTCTGCAACTTGGAAAAGAGGCAATAATTCTCATACTCTAAAGTGGTATTTCTTCGTTTGTCTACTGATGTAAGAGAGGGTCACCGAGGAGTATATGAAGCTTAAAAAAGAAGGTATGACTATCTTTGTGGACATGACTAGGCCCCTCCCTCTATGTGGTGCAGGAAGGATTGATGTATAAAGCTTTCTGCACAACAGAATCAAACAAGCCACCCACCCTAGCACCTGGGCCACTACTGACTAGCTTGTCTGGAGGCTTGTCCATAATTCTAAGTGAACTTTTTCCCGAAACCCTTCAGGATGGACAACTATTAATAGCTCCCAGGTCCCTTCAACTGCTGAGATCTCCTGTGTGCATGGCAGGTAAGACACCCTGAGTTGAGCTAACAGGTTCCTCTCCCTGTTGCACTGCCTGCTTCAGAGTGTGATCTGTATACACATTCCATGAAATTTAAAGGAAGAAGAGGGAAAATGAGGACAGTCCTCAATGAAGATTTTGTTACTGCTCTTCACTGGAGGAGAAACAGGCAACTAGCTGGGAAACACACTCCTGGTGGGAAGAACTCATTTCTGGGGTAGATTTTGAGGGTCACTGCACATTTAGTTCAATCTTCCACACCAGAGACAGGGAAAACTTTTCTTTCTATTGAGAGTTGCTGACCCAAAGAGGGAAAAAAAAAATCAGTTGAGGGTCAGGAAGTAGAAAGCAACTTAATTTAGTTTATTTTCAGAGAGATGTTTACAACTTTTCATGTCTTTCCAACTAGGTACAGGGAACATGAAACTCTAAAGGTACATCAAATAATTTAAAACTTACATCTAATATCTATAAAGGATAGTGGAGATGAGGGCGAGTGGGAATGCAGGGAGATGGAGAAAAGATGAAAATACAGAGAAACAGCAAGAGAGACAGGTAGAGAGCGGCAGAGTCGCCTTCTCCACAAACACCAAAGAGACTCCGCGCTGAATCAAGGACACAAACACCAAGAAGAAGGCACGCAGAAGCAAAAGAATTTTTGGAAAGTGAAATAGCAGTCTTTTGTGGAGCAACAAACATTCCATCCTTTGGTTTTTAGGCTATCAACAGAGAAAACCTTTGTTGGGAAAGATGCAGCTTTGTAAATTTAGTCATTTACAGATAAGTTCTGGAGGGGAGCAAAATCTGCTACCCTGAACTGTGTCTCTTTGGCATGAAGATTAATTTAGGTTAATTCTTTTTAAGAAACAGAAGACTCACAAAGTCTTTGTTTTTTTTTGGCTGCACTGTACGGCATGTGGGATCTTAGTTCCCTGACCAGGGATCAAACCTACGCCCCCTGCACAGGAAGTGTGGAGTCTTAACCAATGGACCACCAGGGAAGTCCCAGAAAATCTTTCTTTTTACCTCCACCTTAGCTGCCTAAAGAATGTAGATAGAGCACCTGTTTCCAGAACAGGGCCATCACCAGAAACATCTGCCACGAATATGGGCTAGGTGTGGCAGGGGAAACTCAGCAGGGCCTAGAGATCAGAGCCGCTCTGTGTCCCAGTGTCTCTGCCTGGCCCAGCAAACATCTGTGTACCCAACATTTGCTTTCCCGTTTCCAGGTCCATTGCCTTCCTTCTTTTTGAGTCCCAAACCAGTACCCCCAACATCCTCTTTTGTTCTTACCTGAAGATGGTATTTAAAGTGAGGGTTTTGGCCATTTGGGGGAGTTATTCAGTTTTCCTGGGTCTCTCCCATGTATACCTATGGTTAAACTTTTGTCTGATTTTCCTCCTGTTAATCTGTCTCATGTCAATATAATTCCTAGACCAGATGGAAGAACCTAAAAGTGTAGAGGAAAATGTCTTCCTTCCTGAAAGTTGCATCTTGCTACTTGCACCTAAAGTGTGCTTGGAATTTAAGTCAGAGTTCTAGTTTGACCCAAAGTCCCACATTTTCTACATATTCATTGACTGTCCTCTACAATGACAACTGGGCTTTGCCGTGATGATTACATGAAGCACTGCAGTGTTAATATCATCTAAATATACTGAGTCATGATCAGCATTAAAAATTGGTGAGATATTTTAGAAAGGGATTTATTAAGGGCAAAAAGAGAAATTGTTTTCTGGCTAGGTCTTGGTTAACTGAAAAAAAAAAATTAACTACTTCCTCATTCCAGAAACATGTTAATTACTTGAATTAAAACCAACAAACAAACCCCCTAAAAGTATATGTGTGTGTGCATGTGTTCAAATGTCCATTCTTCAAATCCTTTTAGACTTTACAGGAAATGTACTCATTTCCTATACTATCCATTAGAATCTAACAGCTCCTTTCTGGTAGGGAAGATAGTACGGCAAGACCCCAGCACAGGTTACAACAAATACAAACACATTATTTGTATGACTCGTGCCAAGTCCCGAGGGTATCTCTCTGGGCTGTGGTGCAAAAGAGTGAACAGAGTTTTGCAAATTGCTGTAGCATCAAATAGACCAAAACTCACAGTGAGGTAAGTAAGAAACATCAATTCATTCATTCATCCAAGCAAGCAAGATATATAAAGCACATGGCCCTTTACGTTTGGAGATCATTCTACAGTTTACAAAACAGTTTCTCACCCATTTCCACAGCTCTCTTGAACCTTAACTTAGACTCCACTGGGAGTTATTTCTGTATTAGGTAGAAAAGCAAACAAGCTCACAGAGATCGTCTTGCATTTGGCCACTATACCAGGATACACTACCTTGCTTAACTCCAGAGAGGACCATTTCTGCAATGTTACCTTGTGCAAGACAGCAGCCAGCAGAATGCCCTGTCATTTCTTCCCAGTCTGGAAGCTCCCAAACAATGCTGGGTGACCAGAATCAAGCTGGATGCTCATTTCACTGCAAATACGCCCAATCCCAGAGCTTGCCTCGGAAATGGCACCTGGGAGTTATTTCTCATGGAGTAAAATACCTTCTTTGAGTGATTCTTTGATGTTGACATAGGTTTGGCTAAAAATGTCAGCATGATAAAATGTAAAAAACACTTTATTTAGTGCCTTAAAAATCTCGTTTCCAGGTTTGGCCATACATCAGTGATTAGGTATATAACCATCAAGAAGTCATTCGACATCTGAGCTGTAGTTTTCTCATCTGTAATTTCGAAGTGACGGTATTTGGCATCCCAGCATGACTATGAAATTCAAACTGGGTTAATGGACTTTCATATGCTTCATAAACAATAAAGTTCTACCTGAGTGTGAGATACTATTATTACCATTACTATTGATGCCGAAGATTTGCCTGGGAAATAAAGGAAAAGGAGAGACCTATTTTGAGGATAAAAAGAGGGTGACATTCTAAGGGAAAGAGCTCACTGTTGTAAGTCATAGTTCCAAGACAGCTGCTGGCTGCTTAATAAAAGCCAGTGAAGATGACAAAGTAATTTCTGGTTCAAGCATGAATGCTCAAGTATAGGCGTTTACTTCGATTGCCAGATGCTTCCAGCTAGCAGCTAAATCCAAAGACACCAAAGACACTTCACGCAACGACAATATCCTGGCCTCTCACGTCAGAGCACTGCATAAATGCACATCCCAAAAGGAAAGGGTGTCACCGGAAAATTACCCGGGAGGAAGAGTAATTGTGAAACTGAAGAGAAAGATGTCAAATTCCACAAGAATCATTAAACTACTGGTTAGAAAAGGAAGTAAAACATGAATAGGGAGGGACTCTCCTGGTGGTCCAGTGGTAAAGAATCCGCCTTCCAATGCAGGGGATGCGGGTTCGATCCCTGGTCAGGGGAACTAGGTTCTCACATGCCGTGGGGCAACTAAGCCCATGCGCCACAACTACTGAGCTCGTGTGCCTCAGCTAGAGAGCCCATGTGCCACAAACTACAGAGCCCATGTGCTCCGGAGCCCGCTCCACAACTAGAGAAGAGAAAACCCGCACGTCGCAACGAAAAGCCTGCACACGGCGATGAAAGATCCCACGTGTCGCAACTAAGACCCGACACAGCCAAAATAAAATTAAAAAATAAAAAATAAATAAATATTAAAAAAACATGAATAGAGAAAATGCAGCATCTATAGTACTGGGTGATAAAAAAGATAACACTGTTGTTTTCTAACGATGAAGATGACCATCCTTCTCGATGCTGGAAGAGGCTACATTCATTTATAATTTTTGGAAAGACTTTTGGAAATCTGTCAACGGAAGATTTAATGTGGGTGATTTAACAGAAATTGTTAAAATGTTTACCTGTATTACTCTAACCGTAAGTTAAGACTGTAGTGTATTTATCAAGGTGATAAGTAATGTGTTAATGCAACCTTCTCCCTTTTGCTTTGCGGTTACCTGGTAAATAATTTATCTGAGGGGGAAAAAAAAGAAAACAAGTAGATTTATTATGGTGCCTAGTTCTTGTTGGCTGGAATTATCATTTCAGGTTCTTGGTGAAACGGTGATGATCATGCTGGCCACAGCACCATCCTTAAACACCATCATCATCATCATCATTGCAGCTTACATACACGATGGAATATATTTACATAATGACAAACATTATATTCACCATGTGACAGGATCTGTGCTAAACACCTGCATTTATGACCTCACTAAAATTTAAGCATTGTGAGGGCAGGGAACATACCTTTCTTGTTCAGCATAGATACCTTGTATGTAGCATAGTTAATGTCAAAATAGGTGCCCGATAAATATCTGTAGCAGTTAAATGAATCACCAGCAGTTAAACCTCACTACTCTACAATAGGTATCATTATTATCACCATTTAATATACAATGAATTTGAGGCTTCCCTAAAGAGGCTAAATATATTTCCCAAGGACACAGACCTAATTAGAGGGAGAAAACAGGTATTCAACCCCAGGGCTGGTTGACTGGAAAGCCCTACATGTTACTGATTTCCATTCCAATATGACTTCAGCTTACCGCTCACTTTAATTCATTTTGAAAGAGGCGTTTGGGTGGCTGCCAACGTTTAGGTATAAATGAGCTTTGCCTCATTCTCTTTTTTATTCTGATAGAGTGTGACATGATGTGTTGGAACGAGAGGTGGTTGCAGGAGTGAAGTCATAAGAAGGAGGAGGAAAGAAAGGAAATCCAACGGAGCCCAGTGTGATGAGGTGAGAAAAGGATTCAAGAGAAGAACGGCAAGAATCAGCTCTGGAAAAGCCAGAAAGGAATCATTATGCTTTATTTCAAATGCTCTGAAAGGTAGTAATGTCCTAGTTATTTATGGAAACCAGCTCCATAAATGAAGGCTCAGCTCACGAGGAGGAAAAATATATGGATATAAAGTATTTCCAAGTTAAAAAAAATCATTGCCACATATTATATATTGGAAAATTGGACTCCTTGAATGATGGACAATTTTGTTTACAGATTAAAAATGTGAAGAGTGGAGCCAGACTTCCTGAGTTTTAATTCTAATTCAATCACTTACTGACTGTGTTGATCCTAGGAAAATTATTTCTTTTCTCAGAGCTTCAGTTTCTTCAGATTTAATGGGAATAAGAACATATATCTGCTACTTTGAGGATTAAGTGAGTAAATTAATATAAAGATTTGGAAACTGAGCTTGCCACATAATGTTAGCTATTAGTAAGACTCTAGCAAAAACAAAGATGCCTCCATATTTCATTCTGAGTAAATGCTGAAATCCGTATCATGGCCAACAACACCCTACCTGACCTCAACTGACACTTTTACTGAAGATAGAAATCTGAAGAACCTCCTTCAGGTGTAAAGATAAATACCTGTACCATGCATATCCAAAATGAAAACTGCTGTGTAGACGCCAGACAAGAAAAGAGGGTGCAGATTCTAGGTAGACAGCTGCACGTACAGACAAGAAGTGGGTAAGAAACTGAGCTGCGGAGTCAGAAATATCTCTCCCGCTTACTAGGTGACCGATTGCGGGTAGGTCACTTGACGGTAAGTCAGTTAATTTGTTTCCTACCTTTAGTAGTCCTGTGGCTACGTGGAATAGGACTAAAACGTGGTAAGTGTGTGATACAAGCTATCTCTCATCATCATCACCATCTTCATCACTGAGCTTATTTGTGCCTGGGTTCCATGCATTGTAACTGCAAGAACCTTCAGAGAATATCAGCGTCCTCTAACATGTAGAGATTGGGGAGGGGGAGAGCAAAATTTAGTGAGAGAAAAATGTCCCCATAAATCTCCAAAGCAATACAGTGGGTCTCTAAGTTATGACAAAAATCTGCCTCAACTTTACACGGAAGCAAAAGAGAAAGCAAATTGACAGCTACTAAAAGTGATGACGGATGCGCAAAACAATTTGCTGCTAGTGGAAGTATCATAAGGAAATTATCATTGTACATAGACATTTCTTTGCCAGAACAGTGTACAAACACCCAGATAAATAGCACAGGTGCTGTCTTGTACACTTGCCAGGGCCACGCATCAAGGCTGAAGACGTTCCCCGGAATGACATCAAGTCAAGAGATTATTGTGCTTGTTGTATTCACATTCCAGGACCTGCATTAACTCTCTGGATATCATCAGACACTGTGAAAAATGCTGAGACAGGACAATATGACCCTGAGCTGAGAAGATTAATAAGCGGTGAATAACTAAACTAGCTCATTGATAGTTTGATATGCTGATTTCTACAGCTATCTTAAAGGATTATTTGAGTAATTTATGGGCCATGGCCAAAAATATACTTTATTGGGGGACACGAAAGGTCTGAGCAAAGCCTAGGTGAGTGCCACCTTTAGCTTTTAAATACAGAATCTTTTAAAATCTTTGTTTTCTCCTCTTGTCCTCTATTTCATAATTTTCCAGAGGCCAGAAATCACGCAAGGACTAAGCATCAGCACAAATTCCCAAAGACACCGTAAGATTGCTCACCACACAGGGTCACCCTGAGGCATACTGCTTGACTCTGTACAAGTGATACACGTGGGGAGGTGCGGTACCAAACTTTCGAGGGAATTCCACTCTTCGACAGAAGTCAGTAGAATCAACTAGTCATTAAGAGATCTGGATTCCAATCCAGAGATGGACTTACATGATGCTAAACACAGATTTAGAATCCTCATCACGCTAGTGGCTGAGTGTCACACACTCAGTCCCTACTTCTTTCACAAGCTCAGTCTGAATCAAGGCTATACAGATAATCTAAGAACAGTGGCAAGTGGGACTTGAATAAATCAGATAAATTACATAAGTCTTGATTTCACAGGGCTTTCCCTTTCCATGCTCTTTGACTACAGAGAGCTGGCCAAAAATAATTTACATACTGGGATGATTTTATGAGAATAGAATAATAAAACAGCAACAAAAAGTAATCACTATGATTATATGTCAGTTACTGTGCTAGCTTCTCTCCGTAAGTGACCTCATTTCGTCTTCATAATAACTGTTAGGATTCTGGGACCTCTCTAAAATCTCTTTAAACAGTCGCACAGGGATTGTTTACAAAAGGGCATAAACTGTAAGGATAGAAGAATGGTTGCGGATGTCGGGAAGCCACTGGATGGTCAGCAGACAAGAAGCCCTGATCCTAAGCTGGTAGTGGGGAAACAGAAGGAGCAGCCTGACTTACTCTTTAGACTATCCCCCCAAAATCCAGGAAGTGGTGGCCTCAGTTGCCACCAGAGGTGCAGGTGATAGAGCACTGGATGAATGTTGTTTAGAATTAGTTAAGTCCCCGGTTACTTTTCCTCATTCCATGCAGCCAGATGACTAGCTTCCCTGCCCCAGAAGGATGCTGAGATTTTACTTTCTAAGCAGATAACAGAGGAAGGTTTCTGAACCGGAGGATACCAGGTTCAAATGAGGGTAGCAAGCATTTAGTGAACATGTGTTCTGTGAATGTTGGGGTTCCCAGCTCCCTTCCTCAATATGGCTCCCCAAACACTGGCAATGAGATATCTGTCTCTAGGGACTGTGATGAATTCAAATGCAAACACCTAAAAATACTGACATGGGGAGGGGTTTTCTCCCCAAAATGGCTCAGTCATATTGAACTCTGAGTCAATAAACTTGACCCACAGGTTCCTGGCTTCAAGTTAGCATGTTAGTGCCTCCCTCTTCCATATGAGCCAACAACTGAGACTAGACATCTGAGGACAGCTTCTAACATCAACGATCAAGTCCAAGGCAAGTACAGAAAATCTATCATTAATATTTTCAGAGAAACAAGAGAGATTGAATTCATGCACAGACAAAAAAAACTTCCCAATATCCCAAATTAGGGAACATTCAGAGACTAAAAGAGAGTTGCTAGAAATTTAAGCCATGGTAATTGAGAGGTAAAGGGTAACTTGTCTAAGACTAACCTCCTGTGGGCTGGCCTCCAGGAAGGGAGGAGATTTTTTGCCAGGCTCCATGGAAACTAACCATGGCCTAGCGTTTAAGGCAATTAATCCTAGTCAACTCTAACACTGGGCCTCTAGTCCCCAGTAATGTCAGTGTTCTTCCCCAGTCGTGAACACTGAGGTGGTGTTCCTGCACTAGCTCAAACACTAGGAACCACAAGGCTTGGCCTCTGTTCTGCAAATTGTGCTAAGAAAGAAGCCGTGCTTCCATAATCGTGCAGTTTGAAGCCCTATAGCCCAAGGTTCAGCACCCCCTTTTGTCATGTGACAGTTAGCTTACTTCATTTCTGCGGGTCGCCCTAGAACGCTGTGGACAATGGGGGACTTGTATTCCTACTAGTGCTCATGTTTCCATGAATTTCTCCCTGGGAATGCTGCTTCAGCAGGTGTGATGTGTGTACAGCCTGGATATTTGCCTCTGTTAGCCTGGCAGTGGCTGAGATGAAAATTAGTTGGCAGAGAAATCTGAGGAAAGTTTCTGGAGGATAGAACAAAAACAGAAAGAGATAAAACATGGGAAGAATGAAAGAGAAAATTACAGGAAAAAGACAGGAGAGAAAGGAATTCTTAATAAAAGAAAACCCCCAATTTCCCAGAAGAAAAGGACATCTGTTTCCAAATTAAATAGGCCCATTGAGTATCAAACAGAAAAGAGAAAATTAGATTTCACACCAAATCACTATACTGTAACATTCAGAATAATGGAAATGAAGAGAACAATCTGTACGTGTCTAGAGAGAGACAGAGAAAAACAAAACCAAAAACAGGTCACATGCAAAGGAATAGAAATTAGAACTGTTTTGGACTTTTAAACAGTAATGTTGGAATTTGGAAAGCAATGAATCAATACTTTCAAAATTCAGAAGAAAAACAACTTCTAGCCTAGAATTCTATTCCCAGCGAAAGTATCATCATGTGTGAAAGCAAAAGAAAGAAACTGGGAGAAAAGCAAGCTGTTTTTCAGGAAATCAGTGTAGGATATGCTTCAAAAAATGAAGGAATACATGAGATCCAGGAAATAGGTGATCCAAAATAGGAAAGAGATGATAGAAGTTTCCAGGAGGATACAGGATGGTGAAGTAACATCCTAGAAGGATAGTTTACAGTAAATGTTTAATCACATCTAAAAATTTTTTTGAAAGCTGGCCAAAAGTTTTGGTTCAAATTTATGTTATAGAAATTAATGTACAGAAACTAAGTAAATAAACAAAAAATAGTAGAGAAATAAAAAAGATGTGAAAAGAAAATATTCAATAAAAGGAAATTAATCACGGTTCGTTCCATTGCTCACTTGGGAATAGCTTTGCATAGTCATAATTATGTAATCATGGATTCATTATCTAACCAGGATTATGATTTGTTTATAATAGGAGGACATGGGCAATAAGAAGGGTATTGTGTAGGTATGGGGTGTGTGAAAGAGAGCTAAAAACTCATTTTCTATAGTAAGTCAAAAAATAATCCCTAAAATGGGAAAATCAAGCCATAGCAAAGCAAGCATGTTATTTAAAGATATAAAAAGCCGTACAAAACCAAAAAAAAGTCCCCCCAAATGAAAGTGGTTACCTCTAGGAAAGGGAAAAAAGGCAACAGGAGAGTTTATCTTTCTCATATTAACACTCCATATATAACCCTGGAGAAAAAATTAAAACTGAGAAAACAAAATTTTGTCAGGTGGACATTGCTATGCCTATTTCAAAGATGAGGAAACTGAAGCTCAGAAAGTCACACAATTCATAAGTAGCAAAGGGGAAATTGTAACCCAGATCTGCGGTTGTTCTTAACTAGGATGGTGAACCTAATTGCCTCTAGAAGGGAAAAGACCCATCATTTTGCAGACTGTCTTTTATGCGTCAGGTTGTAGGCTAAGTGTTCTGCATAATGTACCTCACTGAGGCTCATGATAACTTGGAGCGGTGGGTATTTTTCCCGTTTTACAAAGGCAGAATCAGAAGCTTCGAGAGGAAGTGGTGAGATCTGGATTCGAAGGGAGGTTTCAAAGCCCATGCTAAGGAGCCCATAGCACTGAATATTTTAATTCTTCCCATCACATTGAATAAGTTGGGGATATTGTCAGTCTTTATGTAATATTCCTAAAAAGTTTTCTCAATGTAAGCCCTGCTTCTTTGACCTGCTATTTTTGAATCAAAAATTCAACTCTGATGTGTTTGTTTTCTTTGGAGGATCTGTACCAGCTAAAATGTTACCCGACACATTTCTCATTCTGTCACCTAACGTTCATTTAGGAGAAAGGCAGTTTTCTGCTTGACTCATTACACCTCCAAACAAAGATTTTGGTGTGACACATGTGCATTTTCTCTAAACTGACAACAGAAAAGGATCTTAGTGCAGGCAGAAAACTGTCCAAACTTGATATAAGATCATCCTTCCCAAGAATTAACAGCTCTCCTCTCCTAGCAGGAGCCATTGTCTCAAATACGGAAAAACGCACATTCTCTACATGGCTGAATAGTAAGTGATGGTTAATCTATATCACCAAGGACTCTCCTCCGAGAATCCAGAGGAGTACACCAGAGAAACATCGTCAACCCCAAATATCCCAGTTACTTAACATGACAAGGGTCAGTTCTGGCTTATCTGTGTTGTCCAGTCTCTCAACAGCATTCTACTTTGGATGAAAAACTATATAATAGTCTACAGATAATTCATTGTTGCCCCCATTTTTGTATGCAGGAACTGAATCGACTGCATCCCCTACTCTTTTCTTGCTCCCATGCCAACCTATGTGTTACCAAGCCAGTCCTTTGTAATGGAGATGGACAAGGTGGCATCTTACCTTCTTGGTATTCTCGCTTTCTAACAGGGTATCAACCAGAAAACAAGTACGCATTTTCCTAACTTAATGCATTGTTCTACATACTGTTTTTAAAATAAAGCTGACTTAAATCCCAAGGTGCTTTAAATTAAACCAAACATGACAAACGACAGCACCGTTTTGGTCAGATATTACAGATAACCACGGGCAGATCCAGGTGACATCTGCGTAAGGTATTGATTAAAGGGAGCTGATATCCATCTTTCCAAGCACAGAATAATCCTCTGGCCTTACAGAAATGATGGCAATCTTACAGAGGTTACTCAGATACATGGGAAATCACATCTGCTCCTCGAGAAAGTACAAGTCACGCAGAGATCAGTCAGACACCAGGCACCCCCACCGTCCCTCAGAAAACAGAATTCAAGGCAGGCGGATCCTGGTTTGTAAAACACCTAGTACGAAACAAGACATTCTGCAGGTCTGAACAGTTTTGCCTGCTGAGAGCATCGATTTGTGGGTTTTATAATACATGTGCCATGATAAACAACATAAATATAAGAAGTAGATAAAAAATAACGATTTACTTTTTCTGAGAAGAGAGTGACTAATCTCTCAGACCTCAGTGCTGCTACAAAAACACTGCTGGATTTTTGGCACAGTCGTAGGGAACCTTAGTAAGACACAAATTTAAGCACTTTGAGACAGTGCTCTTGAATCACTGTAGTGGAGTTGATGGGGGGGCAGGCAGTGAAAGGAATACAAGCACAATACTACGGACTGTCAATTAAAGGTACCTACTAAATGCCAGGGGCTGTTCCCTGCTTTACACAGAGAATTTGAATCCTTACAACAGAGGGACTTTCCATTTTATAAAGAAGACACTAACACTCCTACAGACTTATTTTTTTAGGTCAGAGACGTGCCCAAAAGTGTTGGGCTTGGTACATGAAACCAGGCTTTCAGACACCAAAGCCCATATCCCTTTCACTGTGCCCCATCGACCTCTACTTTCCCCTAGTCTGTTGCTTATTAATTTCCTTAGCCATTGCTTTAATAACAAGAATTTGGTGAGCTCCTTTGGGAGGCAACATGAAAGAGTAGAAGGAAGAACAGGCTATTGTACCTTAGCTTGGATATGTAACTTGCCCTTTCTAGTTGCCTCTACAAAAAGAAGGGGCTGGAAGAGATGATCTACTCTCTTCCAAGCATCTCAACGGGTTCTTTCAATTGGGTGAATTCATGAACAGACTGTGAGAATAGGATGATTTTAACATGCTATAAAAGGAGTCTTAGTTAATGGGGTCTATTCCTTCGCTCGTTTGTTCATTCATTCATTCAAGAGATATTACAGAGCCTCTAATATGGGCAAGGCAGGTGCTAAAGACTGTGGTTACGGGTCGGTAGCTCCGATCCTCATGAAGCTTACATTCTAGGTAGGGTGATGGATGATGGGCTTATAAGTAAACAAAACCAAAAAATACGTTTAGATGTTGAAAAAGTGTTTATGAAATCAATGAATAGGGACCATGTTAGAGAATAGGAAGAAACTTCTTTTGATAAGATGGTTAGAGGAGATTCCTGAAGGAGACCTGAGCTCTGAAGGATGACCAAGAGTCAGCCACAAAATGGAGTTAGGAAGTAAGGTGGTAGGAGGAGAACTTTATGATATAGAGAAAAATGATCCAAATATCTCATATTATTATAATTATAAGAAAGACAAAGACAAACATGCAAGCATACTTGCACGAACACACACACACACACACACACACACACACACACACACACACACAAATAGACCCTACTTCTGGTAGGTATTTACATCATCAAAGCCCACTGGTAAAACAAAAAGAAAAGCAATAGAAAACACATAAATACATAAATAAATGAAATGGATTCACCTTGTCTTTTAGATGAGGAAATTGAAGCTCAGAGAGATGGTGAATTTTGGTCCTGGTCACCCAGGCTGAGAAACTAAATAGACAAAAGTTAAGGTTGTTTAATTAAGCCCACTGGGAGCAGACTCTACCATGTACCATAGCATCTAAGGTTTGCCTCAGTCAGCGTAACTGGTGGGATTTGTAATATCCAGAGTCCAACACACAAGTTCTCCTTGTGTCTCACCAAGATGGCCTCAGGTAATCAATTCAACCCAGTGACACAGCCAGCAACGTTAGCTACTGCTCCAGGCTAGCTTAGGGGATTTCATAGGAGATTTTTCTAGAGGCTTCAAACTTTAAATTGCCAATCTATACCATAATGACAATACTAATGACACCTAATGTTTACTCTATGTTTACCACATGGACAGGTAGTGTACTGAGCATTTGAAAGAATTCTCAGTTAATTTTCTCAACATCTTTATGAGGTAGGCACCATTTTTACTTTCATTGTATGCTTATCTGACTCAAAGACTCAGAGATAGTAGAGTATAATGGAAACAACAGTGGACATTGTGTTTTAAGATTGGATTCTGACCCAGGATTACAATTTGCTATAGCTGGGTATCTGAAATATGTCACATTACATTTCTGAGCCTCAGTTTCCTCAATTTCCTTAAAAAATGGGGAAATAAAACTAGTTTCTATTTACCTCACTCAGTCAAGATGGTGTGTGTTCTGTGTTACGTGAAGTGTGTGAAGGGGCCAGTATTATTTTCTTGTAGATCCAGAGTCATCTCTTCATTTATTTGAATAAAATATTAGTGGCAGATGACACAGGAAATCACCCAAGCTAAACTGTGTGAGCAAAGCCTGTAAGTGCCGTTTGTCTACAGGACCCAGCGGGCATGGATCTAAGAAATGTTAAGTCAGTCAAAATGCTAAAGAAGGATAGCGGTTGGCTCCCTTGCCTCCTTGGAGCAGTCCTTCAGAGTTATTTGAGACGCTGGGCTTAAAGTCCTAAGAATGTCTGCTGAATAAAATGTAACTCTCAACTCAAAAAAATCAAAAAACAAAAAGGATAATGGTTGGGAAGGAAGGCAGAGGGATGGCCTAGGATAGGAGCACATAAGTAGATTTAAGTTTCTGATAATAATCTAGTTCTTAAGTTGGTCATGGGCCTATAGATATTTGTTATTTTAATACAATAATAAAAAATTCAAAGAAGAGTTATAAACATCCAAGGGAAATAAGCGCCCATCATTATTGGATGTCAAATAGTTGGGAGTTACTTCTTCACCAGAAAAATGAACTATGCCTCATTTCTCATTGATTTATCAAAATTTACTGAATAGTATGCTTGGCATTAGAGATTCAAAAATGAAGAGGAATCAAGGGGGAGTCATAACTAGATGGTTACAAAAATGTGATAGGTGAAATGAGAGAGATGTTCACAAAGAAAGATGGGAGTAGTATCAGGGAGTAATAAGGGTAACTCCCCATGGATGGTGCTGCGACCAAATGAAAGAGAGCGCTCAGGAGGAAGTGCTAGAGCTAAGGGAGAGGACAAGAGAGCTAACGTGGCAGAAATGCTTTATTTGTGAAGCCAAGTACGCAGAGGCATAGCCAAGATGTTTGTAGAACATGGCTGACTGGCCAGGTGCTGGAGCTCTCAATTGGTGGGCTGTGAACAGTAGTCAGAGAGAAGAGGAAAAAAATATATGAATGCTGGTATGTGCTAAGGAATGGAAATACGTATCGAATTTAGTCTTCCCAACAATCCTGTGTAATAGGGTCTGTTATACCCATTTCACAAGGTCACTCTGAACAGCTTGGAAATGATAATGCTGGGATTTGAACCTCGTTTGTCTCTCTGCAATGCTTGTATTCATCCCCCTTTAATATATTAGTAGAGAAGGAAAGAGGTGGACCATATTGGACATACCAGAGACCTTCTCTACCCAGTTACTCTGCTGCTAATATCTGGCATGGTGTCACAGCAATAGAGAGGATGCTGCAGAGCTACAGCGGATGGAAGACGTGGCGAGAGTACTTCTCCAACCATGTCTTCAGGAGCAGAGTGGAGGGCTGTGATCAGAGTAGAAGCAGGATCAGGAGAATCACCTAAGTAACTGAGAATCATAAAGCTGGAGATCCCTAAGAATGTGTCAAGCTCTAGGAATTATATGACACCTGGATATCAGAGTTGGTATATTTATTAGTCCCTTTTCTTTTTCTTTCTTTTTTTTTCAGTGTCCAAAATGGATCATAACTTATTTTTTCCTTTTAAAATTGAGATATAATTCACATAACATTCTTCTTTTAAAGTATACAATTCAGTGGTTTTTCTATATTTACTTTTGTGCAACCATCACTACTATCTAATTCCATAACGTTACATGACCTCAAACAGAACAAAACAAAACCCTGTGCCTATTAAGAGTCAATCCCAATTCTCCCTTCCCCTATCTTCCGGCAAAAGCTAATCCACTTCTGTTTTGAGGAATGTGCCGGTTCTTGACATTTCATAGGAATGACATCATACAATACATGGCCTTTTGTGTTTGGCTTCTTTCACTTAGCATCATGTTTTCAAGGTTCATCCATGTATCAGTACCATGTATCAGTATTTCATCTCTTTTTATGGATTAATAATAGTCCATTGTATGGATAGACCACATTTGGTTTATCCGTCCATCAGATGATGGACATGTGGGTTGTTTGCACTTTTGGTTATTATGAATAATGCTACTATGAACATTCATGTACAAGTTTTCATTGCTTTCTCATACATCTACACAGGGCTGTGTTTTAAAGTCAGTATGTAAAACAAAAGTTTTGTATATTGAAAATTGCCCTTAAAAATCAAAACATTATTCAAATGAGCCAGTTTTCTCACTATCTCTCTCTTTGACTATGAGCCTGTTGACATGGCTGGCTTGTGTTTGGTGGCCATAATGTATAAAATCAACATGTAGTCAAACACTGGAATCCCATTCAGTGCAGTGAAGTGATCATATTTTCAGAAGTATATGAAGATTGAGGCACACTTAGCCCAGGGTCCTTTCAGATCCCAACCTCATGACCATGCATGGATGGACTGGTTGATAAAACTGCCCACACCACATAATTTTCATTTTTTCTCTTTCCTTCAGGGATTATAGCGTGAACTAAGAGAAAATAGATGTTTATACAATGCAAATCTCCTGCGCACGAAGATTTCATCTCATTTTCTTTGAGAGCCTGAGTGAGAGCACCTCTGGATAGATTTTTTTTGTTGTTGCCACTGAGTGAAAAAGAAATCGGACATTAGAGGGCTTTCATGCTGTATTCCAACTTAAGCACTTCTTTATCAAACCACAGAACTTCAGAACTAGAGGAGGCCTTAACTCTCTCTATTCAAGGCTCTTCATTTTACAGGTGAGAAAACTAGAGTCTGAGGCAATAAGATCCAAGTAGCGTCACCCACTTGGCCACTAAGAGATCTACAGGACCAGAACCCAGGTGGGCAGGACCTTGCTCACGGTTCTTTCCACTGGATGGCAATCATTCCCACATTCACAAAATTTAGGAAAAGTAAGCCATACCTTCTGAAGTTTTTTTTTTTTTTTTACTGTTCACAACCTTTATAACCCAGCACATTGTCTACTGTTTCCTTCTTTCTCACTCTCTCTCTTTTTCTCATGCAAAAGCTGAACTCTAACCCACCTCCAAGCTGCCAGGGGTTCCACGAAGACAAGTTAACCAAGGGAAAGAGCTATTTTGCCTATAATTTATGGCTTTTCCTTTATACATACAGAGCTTTCCCAAACTTACTGGCACATTAATGACTGCAGCTGGAAGATGGTACCCCGATTTTCTGGAGCTGAAGCTTAGCACCAATTTTGTCATTCAAACACAGTAGTCACATCAATTAGAAACATTCATGAACATGAGAAAATGGGTTTGTAGGTATTTCACGACCACTATTTTAGTACCATTAAGCCACATTTTCCCTATTTCTTTGGCAGTTGACAGGAATCCTCAGTCAGCAGCTAGAGAAAGCAGAGTCTTTTGTTTTTGTTTTTGTTTTTTTTTGCGGTACGCGGGCCTCTCACTGTTGTGGCCTCTCCCGTTGCGGAGCACAGGCTCCCGACGCGCAGGCTCAGCGGCCATGGCTCACGGGCCCAGCCGCTCCGCGGCATGTGGGATCTTCCCGGACCAGGGCACGAACCCGTGTCCCCTGCATCGGCAGGCGGACTCTCAACCACTGCGCCACCAGGGAAGCCCCGAAAGCAGAGTCTTTTTAAAGACAGTGCTAATTTGTTTCCCGGTGAGAGGCGACAACCTGCCTCAATTTGCTTCAGATTTCTCAAAGATAATGACTTATGTTCTCTTGTCCCAATTAACCACTGGCTGCTCCTGAGAAGATCGTGTCCATTCAGATAACTGAGTTTCTATTCCCACTGATAACCTCCTGGTAGAGATATGGGAGTGAAATGCAGATTTGGAGTAAAATCTTGTACAGAATTATAAATAGAAAGGTTTGAAACATTCCCTTTTCCAGTCTTCTTTCTCTTATATTCCCACCATGGTCAATTTATATCGACTTAATAATTTAATAATTGGAAATAATCAAAAGGCTGGTCTTCCCCCCAGAGTCATGAGACCCACTTAATTCTGCATGTCAAATGCTTACAGAGGTCCTGGCAGTATCACCAAAGTGTGATTAAGAGATACGAGACAATAAGGAATAATGAGGTCTGAGGTCAATTTAGAGAGCACATGCCCCCCTGTCTAAAAGCATCCCAGTTCAAAAGTTTTAAACACTCTCACAGCCAAAGAAAACCAGTCTGTGGGTTCAAGTAAAGTCAGCCACGACAGCTACCAGTTTGCAACCTCTGGTCTACAGCTGACTTTTAGAGACTCTTGATGTTTCCTAACACTCCTCTTCTCTCTCCTCCCCTGCCTCAGTCCTTCTCATTCAGTGGTGAGTCTGGGAAAAAGCAATAAAGAATTTCTGGCTCCATGCCTTTCTTTCTCCTGCAAGTGTGAAGGAAGCACATACAGTGGTTTGATTCTCCATGTTGCAAGGTTCAAGGGAGAGATCTGATGTTGTACAGTGGCACAAGTCTACCCAATTTGGAGTTCAGTTTTAGGAAGCGCACCATTGCTGTTTACCCAGTCACATTCTTTTCTATACGCTGTATGACTTACAAAGCTGACATCTGATTGCCATCTGCCGGACTGCCTTGGCTTACCTCTCAAAGGGTTCAAAACTCAGGCAATGAACAAAGGTATCATTTACTGAACACTCTCAAACTGCAACATAAAATTAAAGAGAAAATTCATTCTTTTATAGGACTCTTATTTTAAGAATATGCTATTCATAATTAGCAGAATAACCTTTTCAACCCATGCTGCACTGCTGATTATGGATAAATTCATGCTGGGAGAAAAAACCAGAGTCTGCCATAAGAAAATAAAGTCAACATGACAGAATTCAAGCTAGTGGCAAAATTTTTGCTCAGGGCTAGAAAAACACACAGGGCAGAAATAAGTTTTTAAAACCATAAAATCAAAGAACGATAACATTTCAGAACTGGGAGGTTCACGTGGATCCAGGTTTACAAGGTCACCTAAGTAGACCATGAAAATGCTAAAATGACTAGGAAATGCCCCTTATAGTGGTCCACTCAGACCACACACTGCCACCTGATGTGTGAATTCTTTATGCAGTGTTTCCCCGGAGTACTTGTCCGGTCTGGAAATGAACATTATTGATAATAGAAAAATCGTTAGTTTCATCTTCTGCATGGTCTAATTATTTGAAACTTTTTCATCTTATTGAACACAAATGATATCCTGTGCTCCAACATTTATCACCCATCTATTCAGGGACTGCCTTTTGATACCACATAGAGTTTGACAGCTCTTTAAATGTGTGAAAACATTGATTATCCCTCCCCTTTCACCCTACCTAAATCCTCTTCTTTGCCTTACCTCCTTCATCTGTGTCTCCTATCACCGGCTCAGTTGTCTTCTTCTAGGCTGATTTTAAATTTTAATGTCAGTCTCAAAATAAAAACACAATCCTCCTCCAGTTATACTTTCATCAGGTCTACTGTAGGTTTTTAGATTGTCCCTCTCTTGTTTCAGGTCCTCTATTAAGGTATAGATGTAATTTGCTTTTTTTTTTTTTTTTTTAACATCTTTATTGGGGTATAATTACTTTACAATGGTGTGTTAGTTTCTGCTTTATAACAAAGTGAATCAGTTATACATATACATATGTTCCCATATCTCTTCCCTCTTGCGTCTCCCTCCCTCCCACCCTCCCTATCCCACCCCTCCAGGCTGTCACAAAGCACCGAGCCAATATCCCTGTGCCATGCGGCTGCTTCCCACTAGCTATCTACCTTACTACGTTTGTTAGTGTGTATATGTCCATGACTCTCTCTCGCCCCATCACAGCTCACCCGCTTTTTTTTTTTAAAGCATAGAATATTGTTAACTCACCTTTAACACAGAGCCTCACCCTAAAATTTGACTCTTTCAACCTGGTTTTTGGAGACAAGTGAAAATCTTTACATTCGCCACTATTAAAATTAATCTTGTTACATTTGGTTCACATGATTATCTTTTCAAGGTCATTTTGGATACCGACTTTGTCATTTCATCTATTCCCTAATGGTTCATGTGATCAGAAAATGTACTCAGCGTATTATTAGTAACATCATGTGTCACTGATAAGAAATTCCAATAGGAAAAGGTTGAGGAAAGTGCAGAGGGATAGTTCAGGATCTCCCCTCCAGGTTGACATGAATGCCCTAATCAATATTTTAACCAGTCCTGCAAATTATCCTCCAGTATCCTCTCTCCATCTTGCCCACACAGGTATCACAAGAGAGTCTTTTTAAAGGCTTCTTCCTGATGCTATTTTGACTAGCAGGAGAAAGAAACATATTTATAAGAAAATAAGGCTAGTACTTATTTCTTGTTCAAAAATCTATGCTGGCAGAAAGCTATTAATGACAAAAGAAGTTATAAAACAGTGTGTATAGTATAATCTTTTAGTAACAAGGATATTTATTTACAGGTTAGAAGACAGACATAGGGACTTCCCTGGTGGTCCAGTGGTAAAGACTTTGCCTTCCAGTGCAGGGGTTGAAGGTTTGATCCCTGGATGGGGAGCTAAGATCCCACATGCCTCAAAGCCAAAAAACCAAAACATAAAACAGAAGCAATGTTGTAAAAATTCAATAAAGACTTTAAAAATGGTCCACATCAAAAAAAAAAAAAAAGACAGACATAGATTTAAACATACACACACACGTATATACACATACACATATTTCATATATATGCATGCCTAGAAGTAACTCTGGAAGAAAACATAAAGATTATATGGATCTCTCTGAATGATGAGATTATCTTTTCCCCTAATATTTCTATAAATAATATGCATTATCACTTACTTTAAAAATAATTTTAAAACTCCTCTGTTGGTGATAACTGCTTTTCTTTTTAAATTCTCTTAGAAGATGTAAAATTTCCCCTGAAGTTGGTGTCAAGATCATTTAGGTACAGTTGATGGAACCTGTTTTCTTTGCATTAAAAAGAAAATCAAAATGTTTGCCTCTCTATTGTCCACAGTTGCTGAAATGTGATCGATAGTGTTTCACGGGCTGCCTCTCTGGAAGTGTTCTCATCTCACCTTTCAAATATATTTTTTCTGAACTTGCTGGGGATTTTCATTCCTCTCATACATTAGATAAATTTCTTCTGCCTGCAATTACCTTTATATTTTTTAACCTGGTGAACTTATTCATCTTTTTTTTTTTTTTTTTTTTTTAATTTTTGGCTGTGTTGGGTCTTCGTTTCTGTGCGAGGGCTTTCTCTAGTTGCAAAAAGCGGGGGCCACTCTTCATCGCGGTGCGCGGGCCTCTCACTACCGTGGGCTCTCTTGTTGAGGAGCACAGGCTCCAGACGCGCAGGCTCAGTAGTTGTGGCTCACGGGCCTAGTTGCTCCGCGGCATGTGGGATCCTCCCGGACCGGGGCACGAACCCGTGTCCCCTGCATTGGCAGGCAGACTCTCAACCACTGCACCACCAGGGAAGCCCCTCTTATTCATCTTTTAATTCCCAGTTCAATGATTACCTTCACTCCCCTAGTTAGTCACTCACTCTGTTTTCTTCCTCCCTCCCTTCCTCCCTCCCTCCCTCCCTCCCTTCCTTCCTTCCTTCCTCCCTCCCTTCCTTCCTCCCTTCCTCCCTCCCTTCCTCCCTCCCTTCCTCCCTCCCTTCCTTCCTTCCTTTCTCCCTTTCTCCCTTCCTTCCTTCCTTTCTCCCTTTCTTCCTTCCTTCCTCCTTCCTCCCTCCCTTCCTTCCTTCCTTCCTCCCTCCCTCCCTTCCTTCCTCCCTCCCTTCCTTCCTCCCTCCCTTCCTTCCTTCCTCCCTTCCTCCCTCCCTTCCTCCCTCCCTTCCTTCCTTTCTCCCTTCCTTCCTTCTTCCCTTCCTCCCTCCCTTCCTTCCTCCCTCCCTTCCTTCCTCCCTCCCTTCCTCCCTCCCTTCCTTCCTTCCTTCCTCCCTTCCTCCCTCCCTTCCTCCCTCCCTTCCTTCCTTCCTTTCTCCCTTTCTCCCTTCCTTCCTTCCTCCCTTCCTCCCTCCCCTCCTTCCTTCCTTCCTTCCTTTCTCCCTTCCTTCCTTCCTCCCTTCCTTCCTTTCTCCCTTCCTTCCTTCCTCCCTTTCTCCCTCCCTCCCTTCCTCCCTTCCTTCCTTTCTCCCTTCCTTCCTTCCTCCCTTTCTCCCTCCCTTCCTCCCTCTCTTCCTCCCTCCCTCCCTCCCTCCCTTCCTCCCTTCCTCCCTTCCTTTCTCCCTTCCTTTCTCCCTCCCTCCCTTCTTCCCTCCCTTCCTTCCTATTCCTTCCATAGTCTGAACACAGCTCTATTTCTTGGCTCTTGGTATGCATCCTTAGACTGTGAGCTCCTAGGTTTTTGACCTTTGATGTATGCAGGTATTCCCTGGGGAACTTACTAAAAATGAAAATTCCTGGGTTGCACCCCTGGAGGTTTTTATTCATCAGGTCAGGGGTCCAGGAAGGTGCATTTATTAAAAAAAACAAACAAACCCCCTAGACAATTCTGTGGCTTGTGGGCCAAGGCTCACAGTGTTCTAGGGGGAGAGAGATGGCTACATATTTTGTGTCTTTAACTACTCCCTCATATTCAGACTGCATCAGTGTCCCCTCATCATCTATACTGGTCTTTATAATTCAGTTTCTTTTGTCTTATTCATCAAAAAGTATTAGCACAAACAGCACCAGATGTTTTCCTTATGCTGTGGGCAGAGACAGTGGAGATAGATGTTATATCAGAAGACATGTGGGCTAGGATTATAAGAGTAGGTATGGAAGAGAAGGCACTTCTGACTGGACCCTTTGGATCCCCCTCTTTTAGGCCAAGCCCAAGCTTGACTTATATTTATAAGCAGTTCTACTGCTGAAGAGAGAGAAAGCCGGGGGGGGGGGGAGTTAATAGGATAATAGGGAATATGTTTTCCAGTTCGGGAAATTTTCAAAGCAGACGTTGCTAATCTTCACTAAGCAACATGTCTTGCACTTTTGCACACTGATTATAGAACTGCTAGAAGGCCATGTAAAAATCCACTGTTGTTCTAAATGTTCTGCTTACATTTCTTCTCCCATAACCAGTAGCCTACTTTCAGCTCTTCAGATGGCTGCATAAAAGAGATAACCATGTTAACCTTTTAGAAATAGATCTTGCTAGAGTAAATCAGAGAGAGTTGATGGAAATGTTAATTAACTTGCTTTCATCTTGGTCAGGTTCTGTATTTAACCTAAAGGCCTACACAGTCTTTTGGATGGTTTTCTCAGATGTGATTGCCTATGACAGCCAGAGAAAGTCAATCATGGTGTGGTGAGGTTACTTGTTTGGGAGGGCAATACCCCTCCTGCCTCTGGCATAGAGAACAAATGCCAAGAAAGGAAGGTAGGTGAGAGTCACTCATGAATTATTCTGACACATCTCTTTTCTGGTTCAGGGTTTGTAATAGGCCACATTTTCCTTTTCAAGGTTGGGAACCAAGTGTTGGCTTCCCCCATGGGGCTGCCTCTGAAATACAAGGAGCAGGATGATGTGAAACACACACACACCCCCCTCTGCTTATGAGAGAGCACGTCCCTATGAAACCAGTCTGCATGAGAAAACATTATTCTCAAACCACAGGGAGCTTCAATATTTGGGAACAGAAGATAAAAGTGCTTAATTTTACTTTTCTCCTTATTGATAACACAATTAGCCATTCAAAATCCATTTCAACATTGGACATTATAAAAAAGAAAACTCACTATAGTTGAAAACAAACCACATGGATCTTGAAACATTTTATCACTGAAAAGCTCAATGTAAACCATTTTTTTCCTTCAGTAGGGGACTAGCTGTATGGCAGGATACAAGAGGACAGACGTAACTTAAAAGGACGTACGTGAGAAAGAGAGGATTTTTATTTACGTATTTGAAAAATATATAACTTTAATAATGCTGGGCATGTGTTCAGACGTGGTAGCAGAGGTAGGTCAGAGATCTATGCTTTTTAATATCAACCTCCTCTCAAGTAAGGATTTTTTCACATTTATAGCTAAATCATACTGATTGTAAGACAGCTGAAATGAGGCAATTAGTATGGCCTATGACAGCCGTGAAGAATGAAACGTGAGGTTTTCAGGGCAAGCCAGATGGATATCTTCAATATACTTCTTATTATCTGCTTGTGGTAATAAGTTCAATTAAACTGAACCAGTACAACACAAGTCTCTTTGAATTGCAGGGAAAACAATTAATTATGTGCTTCACACTTAATGAAGCCAAAGAGTCATATTCTGTTTGCCTTTTTATTTGTTTTGTTTATTTTGATTGGTAAGTACTCATTAGGAAATAACCGTTTATTTCATTCTACAGTAGGGTTTTTTCCTTAAAAGAAAATACTTGGATTAAACGGGTTAAATATCACTAGGAATAAGGTCTTCTCTATGCTACAATGTCTAGGAGAGAAGGAGAAAATCAGAACCATTCTCTGGATGATTTTGACTATAATATCTGACCACCTAGAGGAATTCTGACCTGAGGTTTTCTTTTTAACTAGAGATATCACACATGTAAAACTACAAAACATGTAGTTTACTGATACTCATATTCCCATTTCTAGAATTAACAGTCTTTAACATTTTTCCCATAGATCTCTAGCCTTTTCCCCCTGAATATACATTAAAAATTTACCCCCCAAAATATTATCAATACAGCTAAAGTTCTTTCATGTAACCTTCCTCCAGATTCCCTCCCTCGCAAATATAATCACGAGTTAGCGCTTATGTTGAGCATGTATTTGTATGTTTAAACATTATATGGTATTATTTTTATTACTAATTCTCTATTAAATCATATTACATGCATTATATGAAATACTACCATATGTATTATTCTTTAATTTGCTTGCTTTTTTTTTTTTTTTGTCATTGCAAACAACATAATGAACATCTTTGCAAGTCTACCTCAGAACACGTGTAATTTCCTCTAGAGTAAATACCCTGAAATAGAATTGCTGGGCCAACTTTACTTGTTCTCCCCAGTGACTATTGCAGGTCACATTCCTACTCATACTGTGTGAGTACCATTTTCTTCACATTCTTACCAACAAAAGGTTTGGTTAGATGTCTATCTTTTGCCAGTCTTATATATAAAATGTCATATCACACTGGTACTTTAATTTGCATTTCCCTGATTACTAATGAGGCGGACAGTTCTTCAAAATCTTGTTGATCCACACGATGTCTTTTATACTAAAGGCAAGTACGTGAAAGCTGCTTTCAGCATAGAGGCCTTCCTAGGAAAAGGGCAGAGTTGGCGTAGAGAAGCACAATAGGTAAGGAATTATGTCTTCCCTCTGGACTAGGAATGGAGAAATGATGGGTAGGATGGAGTCAGGGTAGACTGTCCTGACATACAGTCTTAATAAATTTAAATCTCGACATTATAAAAGGAGAGAAGCTCTTTTACAGAGATGATCAGACAAGAGGACGATCATACCCATGACTGATACTGCTAAAGGCACACTATTTAGTAAATCTATGTGGCCCTCATTAGGGCTCACAAGAATCTCAGGGGAAATAATTACACTCTGTTTCATTGAAATCTTGGCTTCGTGTCTTTGTATAAAGAGAGTTCTAGGTTATGTCATGCTCCGTGAGCACAGGAAGGACAAGAGGCCCAATCATCTACCCTTTCTTTAAGCGTCTGCTATTTGACTTAGCTGCTGCAAACTCCAGTGTGGTAGGTCTTCTCACATCTAACAGGATGTAGTACTGAAATGTTCTGGCCACTGTTCTTCTACCAGGAAATCTAACATAATTAGCATTTAGCACTTCTAACAACAAACTTTTCCTTCCTATTCTAGATGCCTTGGGTCAGAATTTGTGTCAGTCCTATTAAAAAGACCCTTAATTATCATCTTGAAATAACTGGTTCCAGTAGAAGACATCCAATTAGGTTGAAACGTATTCTGTTGTAAGGGCCCGATGTTAAAAGCTTTTGTTGTGGGTTAGTAGCCAAATGTCATTGCTGGTTACTGATTTCTGATTGATCCTCAGTCATATATGGATAAAGCCTTGAATAACTTTACATAGAAGATGTAGGCTGTTTCAAACTCATTTTCAAAAAAGGTTCCAATTGAAAAGACTCTACATTATCGTGTTGGTCATGCCATGCACGGAAAGGCTGATATTTCTGAATTTCCTACAGTTAAAACAGAAGAACAGTTTTTTATAGTGCACTGTAGTAATGTTGCAGAAACTCTTTGGTGTTGGTAAGAAAATTCCTTTCTGTCTGCTACCTGTATGTATAGGATACTATCTTGTCTTCTGAACATAAGTAAACTCTTGATGGAATAGACAATGAGGACT
Organism: Orcinus orca; assembly: GCF_937001465.1. Lineage (NCBI taxonomy): Eukaryota > Metazoa > Chordata > Mammalia > Artiodactyla > Delphinidae > Orcinus > Orcinus orca. The sequence continues at coordinate 13,012,411 of NC_064568.1, forward strand.
AATTCTGACAAGGAAAAAAATGAATTAAATGTTCAGGAAGCCAAAGGAACATCTTCACTTTGCAGGGTTACAGAATGAGAACACAAAATAATCTCTTATTAGGAATATATATGGTCTTAGTTAAATACTACTGAGAACGCTTTTTCTATCAAAGACAGTTAAACTACAAGTTTATTTTTTTCTTAAAATAAAAGTAATTCTGTGCACTGAATAAAAATTTAAAAAAAGAAATATACATTTATTCAAAAATTTTAAAAATTTAAATTAAATTTATTTATTAAGAAATCTTTTAAAATCCAGATGGAATCAGGATAAAATTTGTATACAGAAAAACTTCAAAAGAAAAAAAAGAAATTATTAGTAAAAGAACAGCCTGCAGCCTGAGAGATGTGTATTCTACATGTTGGACAGTTCAACTGATTTAGGCTGATGACAGTAGGAAGTTCAGGAAGAGATTAATACCTTGGAAAACCTCAGATGACATGTTTATATGCTCAGCTGATACACTTTAGGATTCTCCCTGGCATAACAGTCTGGTTCTAGCAGTGTGAGGGTTTCTCAATTCCTGGACAGTCAGAGCGAGTACACTGTTCTAGTGTCTGCCAAGGTTTTATCCTCCACTTTCTCAATCGGTGATCCAATTGCCTCTCCTCTGGATTTTCACCTTACATCCAAGTACTGAGATCAATCCTTTTGATACTGGGGTGGGGCTAAGGGCCTAGGAAAGAAATCGCCCTACCAGGTCCAGCTTGTAATCAGACTCAAGGAGATGTGAAAATTTCCAGTTGTGTTGTCACCTGACTAGGCTACACCTTGGAACAAATTTTGATGATCTGTCTGGGGAAGGAAAAGGTTATCAAAAGAAAGGATTACTAAGTATTTTTCTGTAAAGGGCTGAATAGTAAACGTTTTAGGCTTTGCTGGTCAAGAGGCAAAACTGAGGATATTATGTAGGTACTTATATGATCTCTGTCATGACTGCTCAACTCTGCTGCTGTGCAAAACCACCATCATTAATAGGTAAACAAATGACACAGCTGCATTTCATTAAAATCTTACTTATGCACATTGAAATAAGAACTTCAAAAAATTTTTACATATCTGAAAGTATTATTCTTTTGATTTCTTTTCAACCAGTTAAACATGTGGAAACCATTCTTAGCTGCTGGGCTGTACAAAAATAGATGGCTAGCTGGATTTGGCCCGTGGGCCATAGTTTTCCAACCCCTGAAAATGCAGTCTTCTGAGACTTTGGTGTGTATGATGAGTTTATTAAAAATGTAGGGTTTTCAGGTCTCATCCCTAAAGATACAGATTTGTTAGGTTAGGGGTGAGGCATTGGGAATCCACTGAACTTCCACTTAGAAGGTGGCATGTACAAAGTTCTTTGATGTAGGATACAGTTTCTCAAAGCATGGTCTGGAACCACCAGCCACAGAGTTACTCAAGGTCACTTTGGATGTAGTTCAGCTAGATAACAGCACAGCTTATAGCCCTGCATTTCATTTTGAGCCCTGGAGGTGATCAATAAGACCTAGGGCTGCTATTACCATAATTATCTTGATGAACTATATCCCAGACAAAGAGAAGTCACTCATCTTGAGGACTGCTACTTAGAAATATCCGTTATAGGAAACCTGTACAGTAAAGACACTGTGTCATGCAAAATGGCATGCCTTTAACTCTGCTCTAGAGATAAAAATGAATTAGTAAGTACAGTACTGCATGGAAATGTGGCCTGCTTACCATATAGTTCTTAACAATGTTCACAATCGCTAAAGCACTTCTTCCATGAAAGGTCAAATATGATGCTTTCTGTTAGGATCCAAGGGTCTGACTTGAGAACTCTTCTTGCTTAAAATGAAAGAGCAAACCAAAATTCCAAATAGACGCTAACTAGCTAAAAAAATTAAATCAGTCAAATTTAGAAATTCAGATGATGGGATGATAATCAAGAGCCCCCTGGGCACCTGTCAGAATTCTGCAGTTTGGAAGCCTGCTCATGCATAATCTGGGTATTTCTCCATTTTGTGGTTGCCTGCTACAGATGTATTTTAAACCTACTGTACCTGCTGTAGTGGATTTGTCCTCTCTTTCCCTGCCTCTACTTACTGTCCCTGTGTTTGACAGTATCTTCAGCTTCTCTCTAAAACACTGGGGTGGGGGTCGGGGGAAAAAGAATTGGATTTTAAAAGTGTTGTTAATGACAGAATTATTGTAAAAAGGTTAGAGGAGATGTGTTCTCATGTCTGACCTTCACAGTGTTTTAATCTGAGACATGGGAGGAGATCAAAACGAATACAAGCACATTTTAAGGTTAGAGTGCAACCTCTCTGATAAATTAGTCCCTTTGTAGATCTCTAAATTGAATTAAAACACAGTGCTCCATCTATTTTGGACTAAACTGCTACATTTACATTAAAGGTACAGCACTCAAGTATTCTGACGTGAGATTCAGGACCTGGCACAGTTCATACAGAGTTCAGAACGGTTTTCTCTGCCTTTACTGTGCTTTACGGGGCAGATTTCTAAACTGTATTTCTCCATTTATATTAATGTCCTTCTCGGAGACCTGGTGGTCTGGGTGCCCCTTTGCACACTTGTGTACTTCCCACTAATGCTAATGGGACTCAGAACCAAGTAATGGGAAATAAATGTTCTCTCAAACATCTTCTGACCTTACCCAAGCAACAGGATTAACCCTGTGAACAAATTAACCAGATAAAGCTCATATTTCTTTGTCCCACCTCACCTGGAAGAATAATATAAGAATCAGAGGGCCTCTGTGGAGAAAGTGACTACAGTTGAATACCAGAAAGAACTCTGCTTTGAAACAAATGAATTCCCCCCACAATCAGGTGGGGAAACATCATACTTTGACTTCACAGTTCCTGCCTACAGATCTCTGCCTTCCTCTTTTCATAGGCCACCGGGCTCTTCTGGTCCCATCCTTCCCACTCTCCCGTCTACTACAAAATCTCAGTTTTTAAAGTACTCATTTGTACAGATGAATCTATTTGCAGGGCAGGAATAAAGGTGTAGATGTAGAGAACAGACATGTGGACACGGGGGGATGGGGAGGGTGGGACGAACTGGGAGATTAGGTTTCACATAAGTACACTACCATCTGTAAAATAGATAGCTACTGGGAACCTGCTATATAGCACAGGGAGCTCAGCTTGGTGCTCTGTGACCACCTAGATGGGTGGGATGGGAGGGAGGACAAAGAGAAAGGGGATATACGTATATACCTGATTCACTTCACTGTACAGCAGAAATTAACACAACATTGTAAAGAAATTATACGCAAATAAAAAAAAATAAAGTACTCATTTGCCTCATCAAAAAGTAGTATTTTCCAAGCCCAATCCACCAGAGGGCAGACAGCAGAAGCAAGAAGAACTACAATCCTGCAGCCTGGGGAACAAAAACCACATTCACAGAAAGACAGACAAGATGAAAAGGCAGAGGGCTATGTACCAGATGAAGGAACAAGATAAAACCCCAGAAAAACAACTAAATGAAGTGGAGATAGGCAGCCTTCCAGAAAAAGAATTCAGAATAATGATAGTGAAGATGATCCAGGACCTTGGAAAAAGAATGGAGGCAAAGATCGAGAAGATGCAAGAAATGTTGAACAAAGACCTACAAAAATTAAAGAACAAATAAACAGAGATGAACAATACCATAAATGAAATGAAAACTACACTACAAGGAATCAATAGCAGAATAACTGAGGCAGAAGAACGGATAAGTGACCTGGAAGACAGAATGGTAGAATTCACTGCTGTGGAAGACAATAAAGAAAAAAGAATGAAAAGAAATGAAGACAGCCTAAGAGACCTCTGGGACAACATAAAATGCAACAACATTCGCATTATAGGGGTCCCAGAAGGAGAAGAGAGAGAGAAAGGACCTGAGAAAACATATGAAGAGATTGTAGTTGAAAACTTCCCTAACATGGGAAAGGAAATAGCCACCCAAGTCCAGGAAGCACAGAGAGTCCCATACAGGATAAACCCAAGGAGAAACACGTCAAGACACATAGTAATCAAATAGGCAAAAATTAAAGACAAAGAAAAATTATTGAAAGCAGCAAGGGAAAAACGACAAAAAACATAAAAGGGAACTCCCATAAGGTAAACAGTGGATTTCTCAGCAGAAACACTACAAGCCAGAAGGGAGTGGCATGACATATTTAAAGTGATGAAAGGGAAGAACCTACAACCAAGATTACTCTACCCAGCAAGGATCTCATTCAGATTCGATGGAGAAATCAAAAGCTTTACAGACAAGCAAAAGCTGAGAGAGTTCAGCACCACCAAACCACCTCTACAACAAATGCTAAAGGAACTTCTCTAAGTGGGAAACACAAAAGAAGAAAAGGGCCTACAAAACCAAACCCAAAACAATTAAGAAAATGGTCATAGGAAATACATGTCGATAACTACCTTAAACATGGATGGATTAAATGCTCCAACCAAAAGACACAGGCTCGCTGAATGGATACAAAAACAGGACCCATATGTATGCTGCCTACAAGAGACCCACTTCAGACCTAGGGACACATACAGACTGAAAGTAAGGGGATAGAAAAAGATATTCCATGCAAATGGAAATCAAAAGAAAGCTGGAGTAGCAATACTCGTATCAGATAAAATAGACTTTAAAATAAAGAATGTTACAAGAGACAAGGAAGGACACTACATAATGATCAAGGGATCAATCCACGAAGAAGATATAACAATTATAAATATATATGCACCCAACATAGGAGCACCTCAATACATAAAGCAACTGCTAACAGCTATAAAAGAGGAAATCCACTGTAACACAATAATAGTGGGGGACTTTAACACCTCACTTATACCAATGCACAGATCATCCAAACAGAAAATTAGTAAGGAAACACAAGCTTTAAAGGACACAATAGACCAGATAGATCTACTTGATATATATAGGACATTCCATCCAAAAATAGACTACACTTTCTTCTCAAGTGCGCACGGAACATTCTCCAGGATAGATCACATCTTGGGTCACAAATCAAGCCTCAGTAAATTTTAGAAAATTGAAATCATATCAAGCTTCTTTTCTGAGCACAATGCTATGAGATTAGAAATCAATTACAGGGGAAAAAAACATAAAAAACACAAACACATGGAGGCTAAATAATACGTTACTAAATAACCAAGAGATCACTGATGAAATCAAAGAGGAAACCAAAACATACCTAGAGATAAATGATAATGAAAACACGACAAGACAAAACCTATGGGAGGCAGCAAAAGCAGGTCTAAGAGGGAAGTTTATAGCAATACAATCCTACATCAAGAAACAACAAACATCTCAAATAAACAATCTAACATTACACATAAAAGAACTAGAGAAAGAAGAACAAACAAAACCCAAAGTTAGTAGAAGGAAAGAAATCATAAAGATCAGAGCAGAAATAAATGAAATAGAAACAAAGAAAACAATAGCAAACATCAATAAAACTAAAAGCTGATTCTTTGGAAGATAAACAACATTGATAAACCATCAGCCAGACTCATCAAGAAAAAGAGGGAGCGGACTCAAATCAATAAAATTAGAAATGAAAAAGTAGAAGTTACAACAGACACCGCAGAAATACAAAGCATCTTAAGGGACTACTACAAGCAACTCTATGCCAAAAAAATGGATGACCTGGAAGAAATGGACAAATTCTTAGAAAGGTATAACCTTCCAAGACTGAACCAGGAAGAAATAGAAAATATGAACAGACCAATCACAAGTAATGGAATTGAAACTGTGATTAAAAATCTTCCAACAAACAAAAGCCCAGGACCAGATGGCTTCACAGGTGAACTCTATCAAACATTTAGAGAAGAGCTGACACTCATCCTTCTCAAACTCTTGAAAAAAAATTGCAGAGGAAGGAACACTCCCAAACTCATTCTATGAGGCCACCATCACCCTGATACCAAAACCAGACAAAGATACTACAACAAAAGAAAATTACAGACCAATATCACTCATGAATATAGATGCAAAAATCCTCAACAAAATACTAGCAAACAGGGGCTTCCCAGGTGGCACAGTGGTTGAGAGTCTGCCTGCCGATGCAGGGGAGATGGGTTTGTGCCCTGGTCTGGGACGATCCCACATGCTGCGGAGTGGCTGGGCCCGTGAGCCATGTCCGCTGAGCCTGCGCGCCCGGAGCCTGTGCTCCACAATGGGAGAGGCCACAATAGTAAGAGGCCCGCATACCACACACACACACACAAAAACAAAAAACTAGCAAACAGAATCCAACAACACATTAAAAGGATCATACACCATGATCAAGTGGGATTTATCCCAGGGATGCAAGGATTCTTCAATACATGCAAATCAATCGATGTGATATACCATATTAACAAACTGAAGAAGAAAAACCATGTGATCATCTCAATAGATGCAGAGAAAGCTTTTGACAAAATTCAACCCATTTATGATAAAAACTCTCCAGAAGGTGGGCATAGAGGGAACCTATCTCAACATAATAAAGGCCATATATGACAAACCCACAGCAAACATCATTTTTTTTTTTTTTTCGCTATACACAGGCCTCTCACTGTAGTGGCCTCTCCCACTGCGGAGCACAGGCTCCAGACACACAGGCTCAGTGGCCATGGCTCACGGGCCCAGCTGCTCCGCGGTATGTGGGATCTTCCCGAGCCGGGGCACGAACCCGTGTCCCCTGCATTGGCAGGTGGACTCTCAACCACTGCGCCACCAGGGAAGCCCTAAACATCATTCTAAATGGTGAAAAACTGAAAGCATTTCCTCTAAGATCAGGAACAAGACAAGGATGTCCATTCTCACCACTATTATCCAACATAGTTGTGGAAGTCCTAGCTATGGCAATCAGAGAAGAAAAAGAAATAAAAGGAATACATATTGGAAAGGAAGAAGTACAACTGTCACTGTTTGCAGATGAAATGAGACTATACATAGAGAATCCTAAAGATGCCACCAGAAAAATACTAGACCTAATCAATGAATGTGGTAAAGTTGCAGGATACAAAATTAATGCACAGCAATCTCTTGCATTCCTTCCAACAAACAAAAGCCCAGGACCAGATAGCTTCAAATAAACAATCTAACAAAATGCAAATCTCTTGCATTTTTCACTAATGATGAAAAATATGAAATACAAATTAAGGAAACACTCCCATTTACCATTGCAACAAAAAGAATAAAATATCTAGGAAGACCTGTATGCAGAAAATTATAAGACACTGGTGAAAGAAATTAATGATACAAACAGATGGAGAGACAAACCATACTCTTGGATTGGAAGAATCAATGACTATACTACCCAAAGCAATCTACAGATTCAATGCAATCCCTATCAAATTACGAATGGCATTTTTTACGGAACTAGAACAAAAAAATCTTAAAATTTATATGGAGACACAAAAGACCCTGAATAGCCAAAGCAGTCTTGAGGGAAAAAAATGGAGCTGGAGGAATCAGACTTCCTGACTTCAGACTATACTACAAAGCTACAGTAATCAAGACAATATGGTGCTTACACAAAAACAGAAATATAGATCAATGGAACAGGATAGAAAGCCCAGAGATAAACCCACGCACCTATGGTCATCTAATCTATGACAAAGGAGGCAAGGATATAAAATGGAGAAAAGACAGTCTCTTCAATAAGTGGTGCTGGAAAAATTGGACAGCTACATGTAAGAATGAAATTAGAACACTGCCTAACACCATACACAAAAATAAACTCAAAATGGATTAGAGATCTAAATGTAAGACCGGACAGTATAAAAATCTTAGAGGAAAACATAGGAAGAAGACTCTTTGACATAAATCACAGCAAGATCTTTTTTGATCCACCTCCTAGAGTAATGGAAATAAAAATAAAAATAAACAAACGGGACCTAATGAAACTTAAAAGTTGTTGCACAGCAAAGGAAACTACAAACAAGATGAAAAAACAACCCTCCAAATGGGAGAAAATATTTGCAAACGAATCAACGGACACAGATTTAATCTCCAAAATATATAAACAGCTCATGCAGCTCAATATTAAAAAAAACAAACAATCCAATCCAAAAATGGGCAGAAGACCTAAACAGACATTTCTCCAAAGAAAACATACAGATGGCCAAGAAGCACATGAAAAGATGCTCAACATCACTAATTATTAGAGAAATGCAAATCAAAACTACAATGAGGTATCACCTCACACCAGTTAGAATGGGCATCATCAGAAAATCTACAAACAACAAATGCTGGAGAGGGTGTGGAGAAAAGGGAACACTCTTGCCCTGTTGGTGGGAATGTAAATTGATACAGCCACTATGGAGAACAGTATGGAGGTTCCTTAAAAAACTAAAAATAGAATTACCAGATGACCCAGCAATCCCACTACTGGGCACATACCCAGAGAAAACCATAATTCAAAAAGACACATGCACCCCAATGTTCGTTGCAGCACTGTTTACAATAGTTAGTTCATGGAAGCAACCTAAATGCCCATCCACAGAGGAATGGATAAAGAAGATGTGATACATATATACAATGGAATGTTACTCAGCCATAAAAAGGAACGAAATTGGGTCATTTGTAGAGACGTGGATGGATCTAGAGACTGTCATACAGAGTGAAGTAAGTCAGAAAGAGACAAACAAATATCGTATATTAACGCATATATGTGGAACCCAGAAAAATTGTACAGATAAACAAGTTTGCAGGGTAGAAATTGAGACACAGATGTAGAGAACAAACGTATGGACACCAAGGGGGGGAAGTGGCGGTGGGGGTGGTGGTGGGATGAATTGGGAGACTGGGATTGACATATATATGCTAATTTGTATAAAATGGATAACTAATAAGAACCTGCTGTATAAAAAAATAAATTAAATTAAAAAAAAAAGAAATTTGTGCAGATGTGAACCAGATCACAGGAACAAAGAGGAAAAAAAAACTAGCATTTTCCTAATATACACTGAAAGAAATAATTACTTAAATTAAAAAAACCCAGTTTAACTCTGGATTGCCTAAAATAATCTGTTATATCATACATGCGGAATCACTGTTTACATTTTACTAGAAGGCAAAAAATGAAGTGTTAAGTTTCTTAACATAGAAAGAAGTTACTATGTCAGCAACATTTACAGCCACCCAAGTAAGGAGGCGATCATTGTGCATTTCATCACTGGTGTCTCTCTAAGCTTTGCACCATAATTCACTACAAGAGGAGCAGCAGGGAATTCTATGCATGGTTAAGAATGTTTTTATCCTGGGGCTGGTGGTACTCCTGGGAGATGGACTCTGATGGGAAAGAGAGGACTTTCCTTTCTGCCAACTATTTTGAGAGCTGAGGAAGTCAGGTTTATGAGAAGGATACTAACCAAACACAGGACATAACTTATTCCTACATGTGAAAATACCCCAGTTTGAACAATACATAACATATATATGATGTCTCTGCTCAGGTGTTCATAGTCTTTCACAGTCTCAGTCATGTCTTTGTGGCAGGCTCCCTTCTCTTTACTGATTCTCCTAATGGGTGGAAACTTCATGAATTTCCATTTCAATAAGATTTAGAAGGTATGTAGAGCCATTTTGTTAAAATACAAACAACAACAGCAAAAGCAACTACTAGTATTTCCTAAGTGCCAAGCACCATGTTAAGCGGTTCACACGGATAATCTCAGTCATCAAAACAACCCGATGATGTCAGCACTGCTATTATCCCCACACAGGTTAATTATCTCATCCAAGGTCACGGAGCCAGTAAGTGGGAGAAATAAGATCCAAAGCCAGATCTCTCTGACTCTGAGCCCAGCCTCTTCATCACTACTGAAGACTTCTGCCTACTCTTCTCTTTCATCTCCATAACTAGCAAATCAACTATAGTTAGGTGTCAGCTCTGTCATTGATCAGCTCTGAAACCTTGCGGTTCCTCCTGGTCCTAGTCCATCACTAAGTTTCCTTTTGTAGCTGAGAAAGCTATACATTAGCAAAGACGTCTAGCTGAAATTTTGTTTTACAAGTCTTACTAACTTCTTTTTCCTCTGCCCTGTGAAACAGAACAAACACATAGTCACATACCCACACTATTGCTCTGAGTGAGTAATAGGTTGAAATAGCTGGAGTCCATCCAAATACAGATTTACGTCTGACTCTTGAACTTACAGTTTTCTATCTGCATAGACAAGTATGTTTATGATAAAAAGGCTTCCATAAGTGGCAGTACTTTTCCAACTTCTAATGACTCCGAAATACATAATTAGGTGATTTTTAGTTTTCTTCTTTAAATTAAAATAGAGGCAAATATTCTTTTGGGGATATTTTAATTTGCCTTAGGCTATCTTACTTCACAGAGGGAGCTACAAATGGGCAAGAGGGAAATAATAAATATGCTATAACACATCTGTATCTATTATAGAGAAACAGGAAAAATGAGTAAGATTTCCTGGCACAGTAGAAAGAACCAGGGAGAAGGCAGAATCGGGATTCCTGGGTTCACATCCCTCTTCTGCTACTGGTGACCCTGAGAAACTCACCAACCTAAGCTTTATCTTCCTCAGTCAGATCACTGCCAAGATCCCTGACTCAGGGGCAAGATATAAAGTGATAGAAATGCACATTAAATGTAAATTAAAATCTCATCTCTCACAATTCTTACTTGGTACTTTCAGCCCATCCCATCAACCTGGTGTTGGAATAGACTTACATCCTGTGCCATGCCAAGAGCATAAAGGAGTTTCTGTCTCTACTATAAAGCACCCAGGCTAAGGGATGTGGAAAATTTTCTTTCTTTAAAACCGACAGGGTTGGCTGGGTGACTGAAGCAAAACACAGGGGTGGTCAAAGCCCTTTATTAGTATAATACTCCACATCCATACCTCTGAATAACCAAGGCAGCTCTTTTAAAAAATCGCCAATGTTATTGCTTAAACAATGTTAGCTAAAATTAGTATTTGAGTCGTGGGTTTTTAATTTGTTAGCACAGTGTTCCTAGACATGAATTCCAAATCTATAGAGACTTGAAAGAAATTTAATTAAAGGATTGAAGATAACATTAGTTACAATACTATAATAGCTACAATGGCTGTAATTCTCAAAATTGTATTGGATGATCCTGAAATAAGATAGCTTTTCAATCATATGCATTACCAACAGTTCCCTAAGAATTATTAATCATATCATGTTTGCCATGATGAATTAATTTAGCGACACAGTGATATCTGTACATATTAATATGAAGGATGTCACTTCAATAGATTACATTGTTTGAAATGAGGACACACATATTAATCTATATGTTCTCCGGGTTAGTAATTACCTTTTACTACCAGGTTTCCAGTACTGCTAGCAGTTCCAAAATGGTTAGTGGCTATGCAGGTATAACTTCCAGCATCTGATTTAGTCACATTGACGATTCTGAGGCTTCCATCTTCAGAAATGGTAATTCTGAAATCAAAGCAAATAAACCCCAAATGGTAAGTTTATCCCATATGACCAACTGGAAATTATTTCTGTCATTCTGTCATTTTCAAACTATTAAATCATGGCTACATCACTTGACAGCTTCATCTTTAGGATATTCGTCTACATACACATGATTAGGATGCATGACTTAGTACTCTTAATACTTTTCTGGCTAATATGGTCTCAACAGTCTGTTGGAATAACTATTAGAAAAAGGAAACTCGTTGTAACCATTCTCTCTCTTCGACAGCTCTAACCACATTATGCAGAGAGAAGGCTTACTGTAGATCACCGTTAGTCTTAAAACTGCTGAAGAATAAGAAAAAATAAATCCCTTGATGGGCCACTTTATGCATTTTCATTGAAAGTGTTTTCTTCTAGATGAGAAGGCTTAAATTAAATGAGTTATTATTAAGCATATTTCTTTCTGAAATATGTCAGACAATACACTTTTAAAAAGATGCAAAAACTGAACTTAAAAAATTAAAATATTCCACAACATGGTATGACTTTGGTAAAATAGCAAATGTAGATGGCGCATCTCAGGGCCCACAATTAGGGACAAATATCTACTACCAGGTGGGAAGGAAACACTTTCACTGACAGATACAAAACTGGAACAGGAAGGATTCGAGAGGACCCTGTTTTAAACTTGACGACAGCTGAAGGGAGAGATGCTAGGATGAATAAGACACACAGCATGGCTTAGAGGCTAGCTGGAGAAATAAGAAAGGTACACAGATGGCCCATTCAAGGTAAATGCCTGTTGAATCTTCACTGTATCTTTCAAATCTACCCACTTCTGTCTATCTCTTCTGCTCCCTCTTTTTCACCCAACCCTTCACGACAGCCTCTTAAATGATCTATTTCTACGCCTGCCCCTCAAACGCATTCTTCAGTCAGTGGCCAGGGAAATTTTTAAAATATAGATCAGACTACGTCACCCCCCAGGCTTAAAGATCCTTCTTTGGCTCTGAGTTGCACTCAGGAGAGATTCTTTGCTAGAACCTACAAAGCCTAAGGGATCTGGCCTTTGCCCTTCTCTAGCCTACTTTATTTCACCTTAATCTTTCTACCCTTCGGTGAACTCTAGTCACACTGGCCTTCTGCAAGTTCTTAGTGTATCTGAACCCCTTTCTCACCTCAGGACCTTTCTGTTTGCTGTTCTGTCTGCCTTGATATCAGGGCATAGCTCTCACCTTCATACCCTCTCAGGACCTCAAGCTGTCCCTTATAGACTTTTCCTGACTCACATTTCTAAAGTGAATTTCCCTTTTCCTGTTATTCTCTTTTCCTGCAGCCACTTTATTTCCTCCCATTCAACACAATCCAGAAGTTTCGTTTACTAGTTAACTGTCTGATCACATGGAATATCAGCTTCTCTGAGGGCAGGGACAGTGTTTGCTTGAGGACTCAATCTCCTGGATCTAGTACACAGGACCGACATGTAGTAGATGCCCTGTAAGCATCTGTTAAGTGACGGAGTGAATGAGTAAATAAATATCATAAAAGAAAAATCAATATTATGTTATAGGAATTCAGAGTCACTGAACCACTTGGCAGTAGTTCCAACCTTAACAGAGTCCTTTACAAAAGGACTAGGATGGGCACAGCTTTACTTAATAGAATTTTGGCTAACAGTTTAAAACCAAGGGAAGGTTTAGATGCACTGGGTCGCAAATGCTGCATCTACTTTTCTCAAAGGCTCTTAGGGATAGAGAAGTGACAGCCTTCCTGACGACTCACTCCAGGTTCTATGATTTAGGCTGATGAGACAGTATGACGGTGTGAGAACTCTACAAAGGATGCTGGCATCAGAAGGATGGATGTTCAAATTCCAGTTCTATCAGCTCTAGCTATGTGACTGGACGGAGGCAACTTGCTTAACTTTTTCAGTTTTAGCTTCCTCATCTAGAGAATAGAGCTCGTAGCACCAATCTTCTAGGATGACAGTAAAAACTTATGTAAGAGGGTCAGTGAGATTCCTGGTATTTATTAGGTAGTAGTTCTCTTTTATCTTCAAAACTGTCCTCTTATTTAATCACTGGTATATATGGGGAAAATGGGACACCATTCTCTTAATATAGTTATTAAATCATCCTGCTTCATGCACTCCACCTATCACATGTGACAACCTGAAGGCAATATACGAATTAACTGGGTCATCCCAAATCAATGTACAGGATACAGACAAGGAGGCCCTTTGTTCATTTACACCATAGATATACACAGAACACTTGCTCAATAAAGAACGTATGATACCCCGTTAGCCAAAGAGCAGAATGTACTTACAAAAATAGAGTGGTGATGAATTCCTAATTACCTCAATAATCACAAAAATAGCTTTAAAGGAATTAATCATATTCCCATTTACAAAATAATTTGCTGGACACTGTGAAATGTTGGCATACGAGAACTCAATAAGGAAGGTGACAGACATTTGTGTTTTCGACATGGAGTCTACTTCCACGAAGTAACATAGGCCTACGGTGTATTAAACGCTCTGAGGGGTGAGCTGACTCTTTCAAAGCACCAAATTTATACCATTTAAAATTCCCCAAACCTAAAAAGCCTGTATCACACTGCATACTGTATAATGCCAAAGGATATGAATAAGGAAACAAGCACAGGATTTGTCATCAGATGACCTGGGTCCTAGCCTTCACCCTGATACTTGCTAAGTGTATGACCTGTGGCCAAATGACTTATGCTCCAAGACAAAAAGGTTTCTCACTACTGACATTTTGGACCAGAGAAGTCTTTGTCCTGGGGAGGATGTTTAACAGCATCTTTAACCTCTACCCACTGTACTCCAGTAGCTCTGCCCCTCCTCCCAAGTCATGACAAACAAAAATATCTCCCAAATGTTCCCTGGGGGCAAAATCACCCCAAGTTGAGAGCCACTGATCTACATCAGTCTTTATTTTTTAATGACACAGGATACTATGATGATTATCTTATACAATAGATAATATACGTGAAAGTTTCTATTAACTGTAAAGTGCTGTACACGTTTTTCCCAGTGTCATTTCCATCGTGCATCCCTAATTTTGGTATTTCCATTGCACAAAAGGCACCCAACATATTGTGGCTACTCAGCTATGGGACCCAGCTAGCTCTTCACAACCTCTCACAAGGCTCTTCTTTCCCTTTATGGAAATCCATTGTTTCCTCAAAACTTCCCTGTCCAATTTCCTACGGGTCTCATGAAATGAGAAAGGAAATTTACAAACTACCGTACTGCCCATCTTCAAGATTTTAGTGGCTCACAGGGGTTTAGTGTGTTAATCTTCCCATTGTTTTTCACAAAGAGCTGAACAAAGAGCTAAGCCTCCAGTGCTAGAGTTCCAGACGATGGAGAAGATCAGTGAAGGAGAAAATTTGTAGAAGGATTTGTAATTTTTAGTAGCTGTCATTAAATCACATCACACTTCTGTGGCCGCTTACTCTTCCTAGGGATAATCCAATTGTGGGCGCAATATGAAGTTGGGAGAACTGCTCTTTTGGGAAATTCAACCACTTCCTTATCTGAGCAATGCAGTGTAGTGAATAAGGACATATGATCTGGAACTCAACTGTCTAGCCTCAAATCAGGCTTGGACCAGTTACGAGCTATGTGACTTTGGGTAAGTTAATGTCTCTGTATCTAAATTTTTTAATTTGAGATAGTGTAATAATAAAAGTAACTATAGGGCTTCCCTGGTGGTGCAGTGGTTGAGAGTCTGCCTGCTGATGCAGGGAACGCGGATTCGTGCCCCGGTCCGGGAAGATCCCACATGCCGTGGAGCGGCTGGGCCCGTGAGCCACGGCCGCTGAGCCTGTGTGTCCAGAGCCTGTGCTCCACGGCGGGAGAGGCCACAACAGTGAGAGGACCCCGTACCGCAAATAAATAAATAAATAAAAATAAAAGTAACTATATCCATAGGGTTGTTGTAGAGATGTGCAGTGCTGAGAACAGTGCATGGCACATAAAATGCACCATGTAAGTGCACTAGCCAGATGCTCTATTAACTAAAGCTCTGTTCCCGCCTAGATCCATTGTTTCAAGCATTAATAAAGGCCTCTGTTAAGACTAAGACTACTCTGCAGTAGTCCTTCCCCTCTGAAGTCTGGCAACACATGATCATGCTTAAGGAACACACCGGTGACCACAAGTTGTCATGGAAGGGGATGAAAAACTGGACTCATGCACTTGTAGATATCTACTATCTACCTCCTGTATACCAGGCCTCTATAAATCAGGAGGACCTTAGATGGTTATATAACTAGAAATGATTCCACTGTGTTATATACCATAATGCACACATTTGTATAAATGTATAGAAAAAGCGGCATTACTTTTTCCAGTGGAGAAGCTGTTTCCCGTACTATCTAGAGTATAAAGATGGGCAAGGACGCAGGAGGCCTGGCCAATCAGGAGACCCTATTCTCCTCTCTGAAGTGATTGGTTTAGAAATAGGCAAGTCACCAAAATCAGGAGCCATTTGAGGAAACCATCTTTCTGCTGAATTGTTAAGTCTGGAGATGGGCGCCTAGAACTGTTGGCAGTCGTTTTGCCTGCCAAAGAAATCATGTCTTCAAGAAGCCAAGCAAAGATAAATAGAGCCCAAGGGACACAGAGAATAGGAGAGGTAGAGACCTTACAACATCTTTGAACCCCTGTTTCCATCCATGCCTGAAGGCTGCAGTTTCCTTTGGATGCTCCGGTCATACGAGTCACCAATTTAAGATATTAGAAATTGGGTCCTCAGCCCTTATAACTGGACGAATCCAATCTCTTAAAGAAATTACCGAACTTGTTCAGGAGATGGTGGCAGTGAACGTGGAGAGGAGGGAATAGATTCTGCAGATGATTCTGTGATGCCACCTCCATAGAACTTGCTGCTAGGAGACTGATTAACTCCACTATGGAGGAATAACCATGGGGTTCTGAGTATGAAAAAACTGACATCAGCTTCTTCACACCCAGCTGTAACATATACCATTTATTCCTGCAAATAAAAGCTAACTATACAATGACCTATTGCTTTGAATCTGCTTTTTGGGAATTTGATGAGGGATGAATTAGCTACAGAGCTAACACTTGGCCTTGGGGGCTAATTTGGATGAACTCAAGGAACTTCTGAAATGCACCTCAATACTAATATTTAGATACTTGCTTCCCTTCAATGTGGATCCTATACCAAATTAGAAAAAGTATTTTTCACCTAATACTACTGCATCCATTTTTGTTCTATGAATAAAGTGCCTAAATCCAGTTCAAGGACAGTTTCACTTTCACGTCTATTTCTTCATGAGGTTTCAAAGTTTCTACTTCATTTTTGTTTCCCTGTTTCAGACTACTGACTGACCTGTAGCTATTAGCTTGATATTGAACTCTGACTCCTCCTAATACTCACGCATAGTGATGGAGTTAGATAAAAAGAATTGAAAATGTAAATCTGTTTCTGGCTTAGAACAGAAAAGTTAACCTTGACCTACCTGCTCTTTTTAAAACATTGATAAGTATCAGAGAAAAGTCAAAGACGATAAATCAGCAAGCAGTAAAAATAAAAGTATGACATAGGGCTTAACTTTCTCTACAAGAGAAGAGGTCATCTAATTCACAACATAATAAATTACCAATCACACAGAGAAGCAGTTGTTCCTCCACTGTCATTTGGAGACTTCAGATCCATAGGGGCTGGGAGCATATTTGGAATTATGAGACAAATTGAATCTCTCTTTCTCAGTATGAGGCTCTGGGTTTCAGCCATTGAAGAGCTGACCTTGTCAGTCCTATAAATCTAACCCTGTCTGGGGACATTGGACCTTTAAACATGCTGATCTTTTCTTTTTGGGGGCTTTAGTAACAGAGGACAAAAACTGCCAACTCCGCAATATCCTGTCACCCTACAGAGGAGGGTTATTCTAAAATGGCGACCTATGATGTTCTGGGTAATTCTCCATGGAAGCCCAGTTGCTGATGACAGAGGCAGCATGTCCTCGCCTGCCTCTGAGTCATAAGGAAACACTTCCCTTATAAGTAAGTCCCTTTAAAGTGCAGCTTAGAAAATCACTTCTCCCCTTCTGCAAAGGGAGGAATTATGGATTGATAATTTCCTTTCAACAGACAATGGAAGTATCAAACTGTTAAGTTAAATTTAATATTATCTTTAATATTGTTAGATCATGACTCACTTAAAATTTTACGTAATTAAAGAAAAAACAAACCTCAAAGGGTCACAACAGGTTGCCCCTTTCTTTTATACATGATGAGTTCCAGAAAACATGTTTGGAAGTTGAAAGCCTGAATGTCAAAGAATCGGTTTACATGTTATATGGGAGTGAACACTGGCGGAAGGTTGTGGGGAAGGAATAGTTAGGGAATTTGGAATTGACATGTACACACTGCTGCATGGATAACCAACAAGGACCTACTGTATAGCACAAGGAACTCTGCTCAATGTTATGTGGCAGCCTGGATGGGAGGGCAGTCTGGGGGAGAATGGATACCTGTATATGTATGGCTGAGTCGCTTTGCTGCGCACCTGAAACTATCACAACATTGTTCATCGGCTAAACTCCAATATAAAATAAAAAGTTAAAAAAAAATTAAAGAAATGAAAAAACCTCAAACACGGTCAACAGAAGCACTGCTACGTCTCAGCTCAAGCAAACTGACAGGATGCTGGGGTGCCGTCACAGGTCCCCTGATCCCAGGAACCACAGGTGATGCCCTAGAATGAGGAACTGCCTAGCCATAGATGCGTTTGCTTCATTCTGCAACAGAATTTTCTTTTAAACCAAATAATTGGGAGAGGTCATGTAAAAACTCATTCCTGGCTAATTTTGGCAAATGGGAAGATGGGGTAGTCCTGCAACACTTCCCCTCAGGGCACCAGTGGGCTAGAGGAAAGGAGGGGGAAACTCCTTTAAGCAGCTGGTGGGCTTTGTAGCTCCCACCATCCCTGGCTTGAGCAGCTCATTAATGTCTCTACCTCACTCCTGTGGCCTTTTGAAATTACTTTAAACCTTCGTGATGTGCTGAGCTCATGGGATAGGGCTTGGGGGTAGCCTTTAGGTTTTTTTTTTTTTTTTTTTTTTTTTTTAAGCATCATCTTTGTCATTTATTGACTCCCACATGTTGGGAGGATGCAGGGGCACAGGATGGTGTAATGGTTCAGGAGTATAGGTTCTGGCGGCCTCCTGCCTACATTCCCAGCCCACTGTCACCACTTGTGAGTCTTGTCACTCTGGGAAAGCTAGTTATCTCACTAAGCTTGAGACTTTTCATCTGACATTTGAGAATAAAGTTAGGATGGCCGTCTTAAACGAGGTAATCTGTGTGACTCACTCAGTACTAGCCTGATACATAGTATGCCCACAAAATATGTTGGCCCTTGTTACAAGTTATTGTTAGGCGTTTAAGAAATATCTCTGAAGTGTGGAAGGTAGGCCAATTCTACATTAGGAAAGCCGTAAGGACACACAGACTCACACACACACACACACACACACACACACACACATCTTATTTCTTTACAATTAGAACTACATGTTAGCTGTATGTATGTATGTATGTACATATGTGAAAGGGTTAGGTTTGTGCTATTCTTACTTCAGAAAGTGATTCTCTGAATCCCAAAAATAAAATGGAAAGCTCAACTAAATATACATGGAAAATGTAGGCCACGTATTGATTTCAGAGACTTTTCCCCTTCAGAAGTCTGTATGTAACTGAAAATGTGTTTTAAATCGCTGACACAAATAGCTGAAGTGGCTCTCTTCCACATCACTTGCGGAACATTGGTCACTAAATGCTGAAGTTTATCCCAAACAAATGGGTAAATAAGAATCTACAATATGGCAGCATATGATCCCTACACACACAGCAAATTTTCCTGTAAATTAATTATAAGTTACTGGACATTAAACACTATTGCAACAATTTTCCTGAATCAATTCTATGACTGATGCTCCCTCTCCTTGCTTTCTTCTTTCTCATTCTCCTAATTAGGCTGACCTTATTATTGGACTTTTATGTATCAGACATGAAGAGACTCCTGTAAACCCTGGGGTTGGCCAGTGCTGCACCTCTTCATACGCCAACAGGAGGCCATGTTTCAGCAGCTTGGTGGTGGATGAGACATACGTTTCTCCGCCATTCTCTGATGACAAGTTCATCTTCCATAAGGATCTGTGCCAAGCTCAGGGTGTAGCACAGTGGCTTCTATGCTGCAAAATCCAGTAGTCAATTCTCAATGTTTAATTTGCCTGATTTCTCTCGGGAGAACTTGACACAATTGATCACTCCCCTTTCCTTGAAGTATTTTTCTACTTGGCTTCTGGATTTTCCTCCAACCTTATTGGCTGAATCTCCTCAATCTTCTTCACTGCATTTTCTGCAATTCTTTGACCACTAAATGTTGCAGTGTCCCAGGGCTGCTCTTCCTGAATCTCGCCTTTAGGTTTAAGGCCACACTTGCTTCCCTCTTGGACTCTCCCCACCCCAGACATCCCACACAGAACAGAGCAGTGGGATTCGAGGAGAAATTGGGCTTTGTATTCGTTTCCTAGAACTGCCACAGCAAAGTATCACGAACCGGGTGGCTTAAACCAAGAGGAATTTCTTGTCCCACAGTTCTGGAGAGCAGGAGTTCGAAATGAAGGCACTGGCAGAGCTGGCTCCTTTTGGAGGCCCTGAAGGAGAGTCCTTCTTGCCTCTCATAGCTTCTGGTGACAGTCAACCATCCTTGGTGCTCCATGGCTTACCGATGCATCACTCCAATCTCTGACTCCATCCTCACAGGCAGTTCTTACTGTGTGTCTCCCCACGTCGTCTTCCCTCTGTGCATGTGTCTGTACCCAAATCTCCCTCTTCTTACAAGGACCCCAGTCATTGGTTTAGGGTCCATCCTAATCTTGTATGACTTCATTTGAACTTCAGGTAGATATGAAACTTAAGGGACATTCTTCAACCAATCATAAGTGTTAAGAATGGAAACCCACCAGAATTACTGGTCTAGGTTGAGCAAGCAGCTTCAGCGCCTACTTCGCAGCCATCAGAGGATAAGGAGAAGGGGTGATGTGGGGGGCAGAACCATCACACGTGGTCTCCCCAGTGCATCCACTTCCCTTCTCCATGGGCCTGGCCCTTTTCCCCAAGAGTAGCTAAAAGAGACTTGAAATTATCGCTTTTTAGGTGGTAATAAACTAATGATCACATGTGGTGGACATATATACACTACCAAATGTCAAATAGATAGCTAGTGGGAGGAAGCCGCATAGCACAGGGAGATCAGCTCGGTGCTTTGTGACCACCTAGAGGGTGGGACAGGGAGGGTGGGAAGGAGATGCAAGAGGGAAGGGATATGGGGATATATGTAAACATATAGTTGACTCAATTTGTTATACAGCAGAAACTAACATACCATTGTAAAGCAATTATACTCCAATAAAGATGTTAAAAAAAAATAATCACATGCAGAGTCTGAAGGACAGTTTGATGTGGTAATGGATAATGTGTAGAAGGGTAAAAGTCCAAGAGGAAAACGAGGATTAAGGCCTACCTCCAATTTCAATTTTTTTCTTTAATTAACCCAGTTTATTTGTTGGAATCAAGTAGAACTTCCATTCTATCTGTTCTTTGTTGTCTAGACGATTAATTAGTATTTATCTTGATGTTAAAATTATGGTCAAAATTAGGTAGAGATCTATACCAAATGGTGACCTACGGTTTTCTAAATAGTTCTGCATAGAAGCCAAATTGCTGGAGAGCAGCCGTATCTTTACTTGTCCTTGAGGCAATGGAAATACAAAATAGTTTTAGAATATGACACCCATGAAGTAGTCAAAACTCTGAAGGAGTGGAGAGGTGGTAAGGAAGAGACAAAGATTTGTCTTTTCAACCTATCAACTAGAGAATCAGCCTGTGACCAACAGACCTGAAGACATATGTACTCAGAGCTATCCCTGGCTTTGTGCCAGCTGAGAAACAGGAAAAGCCTGGCAGGTTAACTGGCATTGATATGCTGTAGACATTAGCAAGACACACCGAAACACTGCTCTGAAGAAAAAAAAATAGGACTTGTTTGGGTTTGAATTTGGCTATCTATTTTCGTAAAATTCAAAAGATATTTTAATTTTTGTGATGGTTAATTTTACGTGTCAGCTTGACCGGGCTAAGGGATGCTCAGATAGCTAGTAAAACATTATTTCTGAGTGTGTCTGGGAGGGTGTCTCTGGAAGAGATTAGCATTTGAGTTGGTGGAGAGAGTATAGATTGCCATTGCCAATACGGACGGTCATCGTCCCATCTTTAGAAGGCCTGATAGAATAAAAAAGCTGAGGAAGGGAGAATCCGTTCTCTCTTTGAACTGGGACACCCATCTTCTCCTGACCTTGGATGTCCGTGCTCCTGATTCTTGGACCTTTAGGCTTGGACTGGGACGTATGCCTACTCTCAGGCTTTGGAATTCTGAATGACACCACCAGCCTTCCTGCTTTTCCAGCTTGCAAACGGCAGACCGTGTGACCTCCTGCCTCCATAAATGTGTGAGCCCACTTCTATAATAAACCTTCTCCTATATATCCTATTGGTTCAGCTTTTCTGAAGAATGCTGGCTACTACAACTTTTAACTGGAATTTGCTTGAGTTTATATACTTAATTTCAAAAGATACATGGAAATGCTCAGCCTGACTGGGGAGAATGAATTATCCTGGTTTATGAAAGAAAGACTGTTTTGTAGTAAGACGCAATTTATAGAGTCAACTGAGAGCTCTAGAAGATGGCTTTCCTCCCCATCTTAAGAATAAAGGATGCTTTGGATGACCAATTTAAGTGAAGGTCAGTGGGAAGAAACTTACTCTAAGGGTGGTTTCAGGCCAGCCTGTCATTAATCTTTCTGTGTAATGTCCAAGGCAGCAATAGACATCGCTATTGAACAGACACCCTGGTGATAAAGTTCCCTTAGAGATAATTTGCTTTCTGTCGTCAGATTCGAATTTAATAAACCAGTGAGCAACCTGTGTGTTTCTGCCTGCAGAACAATTGGCAGTTCAGAGCTACTGCCCTTGCCTGCAGCACTGCTGGAAAAAGAAAATAAACTCATGTTTGTTTAACCTGGTTTGATCCGGCTCTAATTTTCTCTGAACAACAGTTTTAAAAGATTCATAAAATAACCTGGAAGGATCTATCTGCTCAGGGCAAGAAGAGTATTTAATATTGTAAAGTTCATTTTAATTATTCTTTATGACATGGTGTGTGGATGAACGTAGGAAATACATTTCTTGGGCAGGAAAAACTTTGTAATTTTCTGCATTACAAATAACACTAAAAATACCATGTTTGGGGGAGAAGAAATAAAATACAGGACATGGTTTTGTCTAAAATTTGTTTCTTAAATTGCTACCTTTCATTCAGGTAGTACTTCTCTGTGTCTCTATTAATATAAGACTTAGAATTCCTTTTCTCCAGTTTCTTATGACCTGAGATAATTTCAAATTAATTTACAAGGCATTGGGAAGATAAACGAGGTGGGGACAGGAAGGTAATATAATATTCTATTTTCTGTACCTCTATGTGTTTTTATTAAAGCAAGAAAATGAGAAAAAAAACTTATTATTAAGCTACAGGCACTCAGGAAGTTTTATGTAACAACCTCTTAGGACACTAGAATAGTTTAATAACCAACTGCAGCTGTCTTTAGAAATCATTGGAAATAAAGAAGACATGCACAGAAATGGACCAAAAGACCCAGAGGAATAGCTGTAAATATACTCAGTTGAGCGTTGGGCAGGGCAAGGTGTGAGAAAGCTTATTAAGCACCTACAGTGTACTACTGGATGCTGTTGAGTGCTTGCACTTATCACATTTAATCTGCACAACAATCCTGAGAAGCGTTATTATTCCAATTTTTCTGTTGAGAAAAATGAAATCCAGAGAAGTGAATGAAAATGTCCAAGTTTAGTTAATAAGGGATGGAGTACAGTTTCTAACTCAGATCTCACTACAAAGCCTGCACTCTTTCTACCAAATCATCCTGCAGGGCTGGAGGGCCCAGGAAAGAAACGAAACAGGAAGCAGAAGAACATTATAACCACTGTGTGAGAGGTTTTCCTTAAATTTGCCATTAGATCTTTGATTATAATTAAATACATTTTTTTGGCTTTTTCATTTTACTTGTTGAAACTGCTTTTTCTAATATCGAGAAATGTGTGTTCACACTATTGTCTCAAAGCAGAAGCAGAAGGAAAGAATGTATAAAAACACAGCAAAGTTGTAATCACAGAAGGTTCCTTTACTGGGAAGTGACTAAAATGCCTGGAAGACAATGTTAATTATTAATTAGAAAGAGAGGGTCACTATATAGATTACATAATTTAGTAAGTAGAAGAGGCTTCCACAGCACAAATAGCTATACTGGCTATGCTGGAGAAAAAAAATGTTTTAATTTGATTATGTACCCGACTTTCCTTTGGGAATTGCAGGATCATGGTTTATGTGCTTCAACCCCTCAACCCAGGACTTTATAACACTGCTAAGAGAGAAAATCAAAGTGGAGTCTCCTAGTTCCTGCAATATCACGATAGAACCCCACTATCAGGGCCCAGCAACAATTCCGTAAGTCCCCCCTGCCCTGCACACGAGTGGCACCTATCAGTTTTTGCCTTCTACAAAAGAACATAAACTCCTAACTGTATCACCGTAATGGTCGTACAGTCTAAACTTTCCCAAACTCCCCAGCATGCTCCCAGTTTCTGTCATATTCATGTACTACCAGATGGCTTGAATCCTTCCTCCAATATTTATTAGACACGTGACTTGGGAAGGTCTCTTAGCCTCTCCGGGCTCCAGTCTGCCATCTCTAAAATAAAAATAACAGCACCTCCATTTCACAGGGTTTGTGAGAAGGTTAAATGTAAAAATACCCATGAAACATTTATAACTGTGGTGGTGCATAGTAATACCTAATAAATGTTAGCTGCAATGATCATTTTTACTATTATTATTTTCTGCATCATTATCATAATTAATAGTCACAATATTTTCTTTAAATGGCTCAAAGTTTAAAATTAAAGTAATTAAATAAAGGAAACCAGTATCACTTGTCATAAATAGATGCTAAAGATAAAAATAAATATGATAAAAACATACCTAAAATATCACATTCTATCTGGGTGTGCTTATCTGCCAGGATACTGAGCTGACAGCCTGCTTTTTCTTTGGCAAAAGAGGTATTAACCAGGATTTCAAAAGTGTTCAGACACAGTAGGACCAGACTGACTTTCTCCCGGGTGGACTCACGGAAGACAGAGAACTACGTGGTTCACTGGCATTCAATGTCTGTATACTGTGTACCGTCCTTGGAGAGGCGCAAGTCTTATACTTTGTGAAACACACATCTATTTCAACCATGTTCCCAGGATCAAGCTCCCTTTACAATATTATGACCAAGTGGGCCATCAACCTGTGTTGGGCAGGTGCCATTACTGCAAATTCATGACACTGCAAGGTTGTCCAATCTACTCACATGGCATTTGTCATATACTGCCTCAATATCCCATCACCCCTCCTACCCAAAGAATTTCCAGAAATCAGGGCCCAGGTCTTACACTTCTTTCTGTCCCCTTATTATTTCATATACTCCTTTATGTACAAAGAGGTACACAGTAAATATATTGATAATTGGATGAAAATTCAGTCTTGAGAACTGTAGAGACACTAGTGACACCTCCTTGGATGAAAACCTTGATTTCTAACCTTTTTTGGTGGGTGGAAGTCAGAGATCTCTTTAAGAACAGGAAGCAAATTATAACATTCTCCCTCCCCCACAAATGCAACAATGTACATTGTTTTTGAAAGTGCATAAGCCTCCTAAAGCTCCCCCTGACCCATGGCACAAGGCTAAAGAGAAATCATTGCCCTGGAGTAAACAGAGATGCCATAAAAATTTTAGTCATGAACGTGTGTAAACTGTATTACTGTTTTCTATGAAGCTCAGTAAAAAGACTCTACATGCTGAAATTAATACTGGGTATTTTCTTTTCCAGGGGAATCATTTGTATGTGCCCTGTACCTGCAAGTCTATTTTGCACTGGAGAAACTTTCACGATCAACCTGAGTCCTTGCCCCAATCTTCTTTTCTCTCAAGAAATACTCAACCAAGTGTCATGTGAAAAATGTACACAGGAACCTCATGGTTATACTATTTTTTCCTCCCTGGCTAGAAAAGAAAGTGATTTCTTTTCAAGGAAGAGTCTTCACTCTTTTCGGACAAACCACCTAAAAAGAACTGTGAAGTCACATAGGTAATGGGTTCCAATAAATAATTCTCATGATGACAGAACATTTAAGGAATTGATATGGGTCCGCCTCTACTTAATAGCCAAAGTCTGCAAGGACCTTTCCCTAATTCCAAGGGGAAGCTGATGACAGAAGAGGTGAAGAGCTTAAGAAAGCAGCTTAAGAAAGAAGCAGGAAGCTCTTATAATTAAAGGTGTCTTGGGGACGGACAGAAGATAGTAATTTAGATATGTCAGTGATAAGGGGAGTTCGATAAGGATGTTGCCGGGGGCGGGTTTTTTTTTTTTTTTTTTTTTTTTTTTTTTGCGGTACGCGGGCCTCTCACTGTTGTGGCCTCTCCCGTTGCGGAGCACAGGCTCCGGACGCGCAGGCTCAGCGGCCATGGCGCACGGGCCAAGCCGCTCTGCGGCATGTGGGATCTTCCCGGACCAGGGCACGAACCCGTGTCCCCTGCATTGGCAGGCAGACTCTCAACCACTGCGCCACCAGGGAAGCCCGCTGGGGCGGGTTTTGAAGAGAAAAGATCATCGTGAATCTGACTTACTTAAAGTGAAGGACAGGATAATATCTGAACATATTTGTACTGTATTTACGTACAAAAGAGTTTTCTGGCAAATCCTCCTCTAATAATCAGCACACCACATTTCCTGGAAAATCTGGTAAATGAGGCTTTTGCATAAATGTTAAACTTGAATGATGAAAGGAATATAGTAGCCCTGAAAATACTGATAATCTCAAGCAACAAACCAAATGTGCTACCATTCTTTCTCAAAGAATTCACAGTACTGAATTATTCAAATTGGATATCTCTAATCATTAAAAAATCAGACTGGCTGATATGAGCCCCAAAACTCTTGAAATCCTGCTTAATAGCTCTTTTGCCAAAGAAAAAGCAGGCTGTCGGCTCAGCATCCTGGCAGATAAGCACACCCGGCCAGAATGTGATATCTTAGGTATGTTTTTATCGTATTTATTTTTATGTTTAGCATCTATGCTTTTTCGCTTTGCTTTGCTTATGTGTCCAGCATCTCAGTGATGCAGAATTGTTAGACATGTTTGCCTTGGGGAGATGATAAGATTCAGATAAAGAACTTACTAGAAGCTTTTTCTTGATTGTGTGCCTGGGAGTGAATAAATCAGTGGGTGTGTGTATGTGTGTGTACATCTATGAGTTCGGTCCAAAAATGAGGAGCAGAATGCTGCTTAATATTTACGAGTTAGAGTGATATATGAGAAAACTGATGTGAAGAGTAAATTCATTTGTAAAAATGAAGTAACCTGAATAACAAGTGATTTAGGATATTCGCTTTGTAGCGGTCAAATAGCAGAGTGAAACAAAGTTGAAGAGGGTATAAAACGTCAGGAGGTCTGTATAATTAATCAGCAATCCTACAAAGTATGCCATAAATTAGAGCTACAATTATACTACTGTGCTTGGAAAATAAGAAACTGGACTTTTTATATAAGCACTCAGACTTAATTTTATAAATCTATCTCTAGCATAATGTAAAGTGCACTTCAGGAAATGTGGCTAAAAGAGCTGATGCTTCCATCGCTGCTATTTACAACCTAATTTGCAAG
Source organism: Orcinus orca (assembly GCF_937001465.1). NCBI lineage: Eukaryota > Metazoa > Chordata > Mammalia > Artiodactyla > Delphinidae > Orcinus > Orcinus orca. The sequence goes on from NC_064568.1 coordinate 13,039,767, forward strand.
TTTTTAGAGCATCTTAATAGTTATATTGCAGTTAAGAAAGAAATAGGTTGCCATTTTTGAAGGTCCTGTCAAGAAATAAAACTTTAAAAGGCACTGGAAGATAAAGCTTCTCTGGATGCTAAAATTTACTACGAACAATTTTCCTTTTTTGAAATTAAGTATAAAATTTACTTTTAAAATATAAGTTGTATCTTTGCAATTTTCAACTTCATTTCTTTCTACAGACAATATACTCCAAGGTATTCATTGTACTAAATTATTTATTCCAAACATTCCAGAATTTTGCATTGTTTTTACGTTACGGGTAAAGATTTGTACAGTTTGGAAGAAAAATGTTTGCTGAGTATAAATTACAACACGCGTGGGGTTCCTTGCCAGCTTATGTTATACCACTGAAATGATTCCAGGTCATTCACTAGGGTCACTTTTCTGAGAAAAGGGCATTAAGGGAGGCCCTACACAGGGGAAGAGTCTGTTTTTGACTTTCTACACACATCCAGCCATTCTCTATCATTTGCCCATGTAGCCTCTCAGAATAAGCCCCAAATTATCAGCTTTTAAGTATACTAGTCATCTTCCTAATTTTGGTAGCCTTCTCAAGCAATAAAATAAGGAAACACAGAGTCCTTCATTCTTGGTCTGCTCTATGTTTTAGCCTAAATATAATCAGGCCACAGATATTTCCTGAGCAATTGTTACATAAAAGGCACTGTGATAACCACTACAGGGGATTCAAAAGGAAAGAAGCAGCATTTCTCTGATCAGCAAGTTCTCCTGTGGAGTGGACATCTACTGTATTGCCTGCCTAGAATCCATTCCTGTTTGTCTAGTAATATTAATAACCCCTATTTTCCTTTGGGGATCCATGTCTCCCTATTCTCAGGCCACAGAGTTTGGTGGTTATAACACCATCCTCTGAGTACCAGGTTGTTCATGTGACTCAGGCATGGCCAGTGAGAGAGTATCCCATGCTCTTGGTTAAGGTGACTGGTTCAGGGGTAGGCATGTGACTTAGTCTAGGCCAATCAGGGTAAATGAGTGTTATCCTAAGACACTTACTAAAACAAATGGAAAAGAGGTAAGCATTTCCTACTGGAGTTACTAAAACGGAAGATGATCTGCCAAGGGTCACCTCTAATTCATATCGGGGAATAGCTTGCCTGAGAAAGAAACCAAGTCTTGAAGATATTCCTCTAGCACAGAGACCAAACTCTGGAGTTTTCAGGTACGTGAACCAGTAAACTCTCTTTGAAGGGTGATGGAAATATTCCAAAACAGGATTACGGTGATACTTGCAAAACAGCAAATTTACTAAACCTCGTTGAATTTTACACTTAAGATGGGTGAATTTTATGGTATGTAAATTACACCTCCATAAAGTTGTTTAAAAATCCATTGTGTGCCAGTTTGAGTTGGGTTTCTGTTATCTGCAATCCAAGGAGTTGGGACAAATACACAGTCTTACTGGTGAGAGTGCGGACAGAGGAAATATTTGTATGGCGAGAGATGACGTGTCAAATGGTGAAACACCAGAAGGGGTCATTGTGGGTGCTTAGGCTGATTTTAACTGTCCACTTCCTTATCTACCTCCTCACCAGACTCTGAGCTCATGAAAAATAGTTCTTTTCCTCTCTCTGCTCAAAACCTAGTGCAGGGATGACTCAGAGACACTATAAACATGTTTGTTCTGTGGTAGTGGCAGTGGAGCTGCTGGGAAGCTGTTCTTGTGAGAAATAGCTTGTGGAAAGAGAGTGAATTCAAAATGCCCTTGATTGTATGACACACAAGAGGAAGTGTTTGGCTTTCCTTTTGGTACCTCAACAGAAAATGCTTTTCTGCCTTAAAACAAAATCAGTCAAAGTTTGTCGTTAGTTCTATGTCTGTTTCCCAGAAAATTCAGGCAAAAATTATTTGACACAAAGAAGTCTGAACTGGGCAAATTCCCTGGATAACTGCTAAAATTTTCACCTTGCTTTGTCTACCTGGGGACAGAGTTCTTTGGAGGGATTATATAACCCAATACATTTAGGTTGGCCCCTCCACATTTTTTCTCAGCACTGAAGCATTTCTTTAGCTGTTTAGGAACACATTCCAAAGTATGAAATGATACATTCAGATATTTATCTTACTTTGGAGGAAGGAGGAGAAAAAAAACATATTGTAATCAACTTCCAAGACGCTTAGAAAGTGATTTTCTTGTGAGAAAAAATACATACATGCCCACAGATTCTCTACTCAGTTCAGCTGCTGACAAACATTTTTGGAACTGTTCTTGAGATTCATGCAGAAAAACAGCAAACGCAATCTCAGCTTATTTGTTCCGGCTGATAACATCTGAAGAGAAGCCCAAAGGCATGGCCTTTTGAGATAAGGCAGACTTCCCCAACTTCCAACTGAAAACGTGCATGGTTCAAGGACAGATGACGGACTCTGCTTTTAAAACGGGGCACAACTTTGTAACTTTTATTTGAAGGTAAATCTCATCAAAATCGTTGTCATGGTTTTTCATAAACTTCTCTGAAGCAGGTATGTAGAAAACAAAATGCCTTTCCTCCCAAACTTAGCCTTTTAGAATGTGTCCACGTACATACAAAGTCTGACTGAATTCACCACTCACTTACTGACTTACCACAGGCATGTGTCCAATTTCCTTTTCCGAAAAATGATGGGGTTTGATTTAGTGTTTTCTGGCTTGAAACATTCATAATCGTGTTGCCAGTCAATAAAAAGATTCAGACACTTTAGCGAAAGGAAAAGCGATTTGGCTGATTGAAACAATCTGCCTATGTAGAGGACATAATGTCTTTTATTTTGCACATTTTAAACTAAATTCAAAATATCAGTTGTTTTTAGGAAAGTCATCCAAAAACTATGTCCAACTTGGATTTATACCAGCTGTTAATGATAAGAAAATAAAGTGAACTGGAAATTTGTACTTTCCAAATAATGAAGAGCCAAGATTTTAAAAAATCGTGTATATTACTGGTTTAATTCTTCTTTCCTTTGTTTCCTCTCTCCTTTCTATCTTACATTCATTCAATGTCTTTGAGTGCTTACCAATCATGGTAGGTTCTTGGGCAATAAATTTGAATGGGAAATAGTCCCTGCCTTCAAGCAACTCACAGTCTGGCTAAAAAGGAAAATCTCACCACCATCACCATCAAAAAATAAGAGATTAGACAAAGTTGTTTCCTTCCTGAAGGGATATATATATTTGTAGGATATACTGAGAACATTTGGCAGAGGTGCTGAGAGGGAATGAATTGTGAAAGTTCTTTCATGGAGATAAACTGATTTTTAAAGGATATGTAGGAATTAGATACATACATGGAAAGGACACTATGTGATAACAGAACCTCACTGTCAGGCATTAACTTGAGGAAGAAAGGAGGCTGGAGGACTCAGCAAGGGACCAGGTCACAAAGAACCTGTATGTCATGCTTGAAACAAAGATTTTACCCTGGGGACAAGGACTTCAAGCATGGGAGGCATACCACAGGATTTGCATTTTAAAGAGATCACGCTAGTGAATGAGTAAGGAAAATGAATCTGAGTACAAGACGGAAGCCAGTGGAACCAGGAAGAAAGCTCCTGAAAGAGTCCAGGTGTATGCTGCCCAAGAGACAGCCACTAAGCATACGTGGCTACTTACATTCAAATTAATTAAAATTAAATTAAACTTAAATTTCAGCTCCTCAACTGCATTAGTCACCTTGTGAGTGGTCAGTAGACATGTGTGGTGAGTGGCTGCCATGCTGGACAATGCAGATATGGAAAAGTTCCATCTTTACAGAAAGTTCTATTGGATGCTGCTGGACTAGACAGACAAGAGATGAAGTAGCTCTGAACTAGGCAGCTGTGGCCAGGATGGCCAAAAACAGCACAGGAGGAACATTTCAGAGGAGAATTATGTGAACAAACATATGAAATGGATATAAGAAGGGGCGTGAACAAAGGTTCAGATGTGCTTGATTGCAATGAGACAAAGGATGTGGGAAGATGTTTTGTATGGTGGTGACGACCTGCTGCATTTAGGTTTATTAATTATGACCATGCAGGCAGAAGATGATGTCTAAGATAATGCCTTAATTCTAGAATTACATTTTGTAAATATGGTATAGTTTAATAGAATCAATGAATATTGGAGTTGGGAGGGGCCAGTCATTCATTTTACATATCAGAAAAATAAAGTGAGACCTTTGTCTCATTCACTGTGATATCCCCAGCCCCTATTATAATGCCTGATGTGTAGAGAAGCATAAATAAACTCACTGTGAATGAATGAGGCCCAGGTGTGATGTGAAGCAGTATATAAGGTGGAATAATCATGGTTTCTGAAGCGAGAAACACGGTTAAATTTCCAGTTGTGTTATGAATTAGATGTTGAATTATAGGCAAATTATAAGTTTTCTAAACCTTGGTTTCCTCATTTATAAATGAAGCGTTGGGTCACTGCAGGGATTAAAAAACTAACTTACAAAATATTGCTTTTAAAACTATGAAGAGCTTCACTTGCATAAGATTGTTTATTATTATTATCCAGGCTTATCTAGTTCCTTACTCAAAGTCTGGCTGTGGATCAGCAATACTGTTATATCTGGGCGCTTGCAAGTAATGCAGAATCTCAGTCCCCAGCCTAGATAGTCTCTATCAGAATCTTTATTTTAATAAGATTCCTAGATATCTGTATGCTTCTTAAAGTCAGAGAAACACTGAACTACTTACTAGCAGACTTGGTATTTCAACTCAAGCCTTCCAATGCTTAGAAGACAATGAATGAAGCATCAACACAATTACTAAGCCAATTTGGTGGGAAACAAATGTACCTGAAGTGTGATTTATTCACATTGGATGTTCATAACTAATTGATGGCCCTAGAAAATTGCTAGACTCCAGTCTAATTTTCTTATGTAGATGCCGTCTTGGTGGTGGCTAAATTTCTCCAGTGAGATTGCTGACTACTTGGATGAGGACAGGAATAACACACCAACTTCTTCTCCAGATGCTACAAAGGTGAGAGGGAGCCCTCCCATATCGTGTATCAGTCAGGGTGCAATCAGAAGGCAGAAACCACATTATGCAAGACAGAATTAAACTCCCAAATGATCTCTACCATCTGGAACGCTGGGCTGAAGATAATAATAAATGACATTTAATAGGGATAATTATAAATGTTTCTATGAAGGTTCAAAAATATTAATAATGAAAATATGATACTCTTTCATCCATTAAACAGATATGTTATAAGAAACTACTGTGTGGCGGGCAATGTACTGGAAAAGCCTGGGTCAGCCAAGCTGATGAGGTCTCTGCCCTCATGGAACTTAAATTCTTTTGGAGAAGACCATTTATTCTATGGATGACTTTTCTCACATTCACTAATTCAACAAATATTTCTTGAGCATCCACTGGAAGCCCTATACTCACAGCAGCAAATACGACAAATAATGTCACTGCTCTCCAGGAGCTGACATTTTAGTGAAAGGAGAGAGAGAAGAAACAATAAAGCAAATATATGAATGTGGTAATTTAGATCAGGAATATGTGCCAAGAATAAAATACAGACATTAATAAGATAGATTTGTGTGTTCCAGCAACAGAAAGAAGGCTAGTGGGAGGGGAGAGGAGGGGGTGAGATATGACTTTGGTTGCTAAGGCTTGAGCCAGGCCGTGTAGTAAGAAATTTAGATTTTATTTCTAAACCAATTTGAAGCTAGTCATATGCAGAAATGTAAAATTATATCATAATAGCAGCTATAAAGGACAAGTACACAGTATTATAAGAGTTAATAATAAGAGGAACTGAGTCTAAGTAAGTGATGATGCCACTGAAATTGAAGCAAAAGTAAGAGTTAACTAGGCAAAAACAGAAAGCAGGAGAGTGTATTCTCGATAGAGGGGAGAGAGATGATCACAACAGGGGAGACATCGTGTAGATTAGAGGAACAGGGAGGAAATTAACTACTATATTTCAGGTGACCTAAACTGAGTCTGATACAATGGAATGATGAGGTTGCCAAAACTGTGAGCATAGTCGTGGGCTGCATGAATAGATATATGGCATCCAGAACGGGGAGGGAATAGCCCCAGTCTACTCTGTGCTGATCAGACTGCAGCTGGAGCTAAGGCGCCATCATTCAACAGACTTTGAAAAACTTTTCTGTGTTTATTTAGGACATATCGATGATGCGTGGGAAGAAGGGGGACGGAACTCTAAGCCTCTTCACATGAAAATGAAGGAACGGTGCTCAACATTTGTTGTTGTTTCTTCACTACTTAGCATCCTTCTCCCCTTATAGTAGCACCTACTTTTTCTTTTGAGGACATCTTTTCCCACTGCATTTGACCTGGTGAGGCTGTAGTCAGGGGCTCTCTCTTCCCCTGTGGCCTGGGACCTATGCTACAATGGTCACACACAACCACTTTCCCCTAGAATAGCAGGACAAACAGCCTGAAGATGGTTGGGATTTATTAAACTCAGCAGTGGCAGCCTGATCAAACTACCCCCATAAAGAAACAGCTTCTGCATTTCCTGTTTCCTAACCCCAGAGAACCAACCTGGGCCACTTAGTTTCAAAACTTGCTTCTTCCATGGATTTTCAAAGTCCCCCATATCCTCGCAGTAAAATTCTTGTTTGCTTGAGTTAGCTAGAGTTATTTTTGTTAACTGCAACCAAAGAACGCTGATACGTTTAGCTTTGGTGAACAAAAGACTTGGGTGAACCTGGGGACAGGAGAGCTGCTGTTTCCAAACATTTCTGTTTCAGAAAAGAAAGCTTGGATTTCTCCTACACCATACCAGGGAGCTGGCTTAGAACTCAATGATAAAAACTCTATTTATCGATAAACATCTTAATAAATAAAATTTCCCTAAGGGGTACAATTCTCTGTGAAAGGCCACCAGGTTCTATTAGTTGAGGTATTTTTAGCAGAAGAGAGCTAAACAAGTTGGGCTTTTCTTAGAGGGATTTCAAGAATGGCAGGGGGGCGGGGAATAGTTGAAATTATTTTTATAAGGTCCAGAGATTCAATAATTCTCAAGGTTCAAATGACATCTGTCATATAACTTAAATTTTCAAATGCAATTTTTTGGGCATATTTCTTGCCAGTATATTCTCCCCAAGCTTAAACAGACTTTGATGGAGAAAAAAAAAGGCAATGGATTCTTATAGGAAGTGCAATTAAAAGCAAAAATACAAAAAAATCAAGCATCTAATGGATTGAAAAAGTTAGGACATGCTTTCTAGACCAATTTCCCCGTATAAAATGCTTCTCAAAGGTTATTCTGAAAAACAAACAAACAAACAAAAGGTTATTCTGTGCACATGGCTTTGTTTTCACCCTCAAAGCATGACACCATAGCTAAACTGCAGCCTGGTAATTTCATTCTCGCCAATCCACATTTTAAGTGTTTGAGAAAGTAAAAATAGCCTTTGCTTCCCCAGCTATTAAGCAGGGTAGCTTTGCATGACTGAAAGGATGGCTGGTTTCTAATGACGTGGTTTGGTTCAGAGGTGGGCATGTTACCTTCAGCAGGAATTCGATAATATTTAATGTAGTAGGCACTGAGGCAAATAAAAAGTGTTTTTATTTTTACATAAGGTATGCCCTCAAGGGTTGTCATTTTTTATAATGAAGATATTCCAGTAGTTGCTGAAAAACTACTGTGTAAGACACTATTCATTGTATTATCAAATATCTCTCATATGAGACTCTGTATTAGTTACCGATCACTGCATAGCAAATAGCCACCAAATTCAGTTGCTTTAAACAACAAGCATTTTTATTGCTTATGAGTCTGTGCGTTGGCTAAGTGTTGGCTGGAGTGACAGGGGTGACTGGGATGTGTGTCTTTTCCTCATCCAGAAGACTGCCCTTATCTTTTTTGCAGCGTAGTGACAAGCAGCCAGGGAGAAGCTCTAATGGGCAACCACTTTTAAAGCATTTGCTTGCATTAATTTTACTAACATTCCACTGGCCAAAGCAAGTCACATAGCCAAGCCCAGAGCCAAGTGGGAAGGCAACGTCAAAGGGCATGAATGCAGGCAAGTGTAAAAAATTGGGGGCATTGCTGCAACCAATCTACTACTGGATTCAAATAATAATTGAATTGGCTATATAATTGGCTATCAGGAGAAAGTTGTCTCTTTTCAATAACATTTTTCAGACAATGAACCTTAGTAGCTCACTGATTTCTCTTTTGGCTTAGGTTACTAGGAAGCTCAAAATATTAATATGTATTTATCCAAATCACTACTAATATATGCTTCTCCCTTCTTGTACAGGTCTAACAGTCTTACTGTATATAACTTGTAAGCTACCTCAAGTATTTTTTTTATTTGTTTCAGAGAGAGATTGTATATTAACCAAAAGTGACTATATGGTCATTGTCAATTAAGTATACCTATAGACATCAAAATATCTGTGGACAAAAGAAGAGAGAGAAGCTTTCTTTTTGAAAGGGGCTTTAGTCATTATTACATATTACATTCTCCTGGTTCTACTGTGAACCAAAGTGACAGCTATACATCTCAACAAAGGTTTTTCTGGGAATTACCTCAAACCAATTTCCACTAGGGATGTAGCCTCTTAAAATCTCCACAGGTTCAAAAAGAGAGGTATTTTAAAATTCTGAACTCACACCGAAGAAGGTGACAGATGTAAAGAAAATTCATCCAAAAATGAAGTTCTTCATTTCATTTTAGAATATTTTCTCTAAAGATATCATGGGACAGATCTTCAAAGCACTTTGAAGATATAGTGGCAGTGTTTCATATCCATATGATTGAGTCCAGGAAATATTACCTGAGCCTTGGCAGTGGAATTTGAAATGCTGACTTGAAATATTTTCATTCAAGTTATACCAACATTAAATAGAACTAGAAAGTTATTAAAGCTGGTTTTAACATTTTCTTATATATTTCCTCTGAACTGACAGCAAACTCTCATAGCTAGTGAGACAAAGAATTAATAGGTGTTAAAAGTCTTTGGGGGAATTTACCTCTGGAAGACACCAGAGGATTTTTACAGATTCCAAATTATTTTTGATGAGTTGAAGATTTCTTTGTGATAAATCAGTCACAAATCAATACGAATCTGAAAATAAAGGATGAATTCTCCCATTTAAATGAAGAATGGGCTAGGTATTCAATTTAATGGTAAGGAAATGATTGAAATTAAAATAATAGACTGTCTATACCAATTCTAAAACAAGGGATACCTCCTCAGTGATTTTCACACAATAGGTTGAGAGGTATCAATGTGAAAAGGGCTATAAAAGTTACAATCAATCTGAAGAATTCAGAAACACCTTGTGTAGACTTGAGGACTTTCTGGTTTCATCACAATGAAATATGGCTAGGTATTTATAATTTTAAAGAGCTTTCCACAGAAACTCTATAGATATCATGGACATAACTTAAAATACATTGCCTTCTGAAAACTTGCTCTGAAAATATCACCCACCTCCTTCTTTTTAATATATTTCCCCCAGAAGCTAATTTCATTGACCTAAAAGGACTTCAAAGGATTCTATTCTATTCTTCTTCTTTTTAAAAATATTTTATTTATTTATTTGGCTGCATCAGATCTTAGTTGTGGCGTGTAGGATCTTTCTTTGCGGTGCACGGGCTCTTAGCTGTGGTGCGCGGGCTTCTCTCTAGCTGTGGTGTGGAGGCTCTAGAGCACGCCGGCTCAGTAGTTGAGGCATGAGGGCTCTCTTGTTGCGGTCTGCGGGCTTGAGAGCGCGTGTGCTTAGTTGTCCCACGGCATGTTGGATCTTAGTTCCCCGACTGGGGATCGAACCCGCATCCCCTGCATTGGAAGGTGTATTCTTAACCACTGGACCACCAGGGAAGTCCCTATATTCTTTTCTTGACGTCAAATTATTGTTGTAATTTCCCGTAATGATATTTATTCCTGTGCAGGAAGGAATAGTTTATAGCTAATGTTAAGGGCTTATATATTATACTCAGTATGATCCAGGGGAAGGCTCTAGCACAGATGCCGAGAACTCTGATTTCAATTAATGCCTCAGTTGCTCTCTTTATGGGCATGTCTTTGTCTGTAGGTATGCGGATACCCAAAGAAATGCTGATCCTTCTGTTTCCTAGGGGCACAATTTTTGTCTAACAAATCATTTGGGCAAATTAACTAGTCAATACAATGGCTGTTTCATCTTTATGCTCGTTGCTCTGCAGTTATGTAGGAATTTAGAAATTCGTAAAATCTATATTCCTTAGGTCTAGTTTTAGTTTCCCCACTTGACTCATGGAATGCAAGGAATACCTCTCCTTACCCTCTCCACAAACGTACATGTTCATTATCATGTGCGGTACCTCTTAGGTGTTATCTTTTATGGAGACTTCTCTGATTCTCCTACCTGGAATTTCTTTCTGCCACCCCTGATTCTTGCATTCCCTCATTTTCACTGCTTCTTAAGGGATTTCTTACTTCCTATATTATATCATAATGCTTCCTGAGGTAGACTCCATAGCTGCTTTCTTTTTATCATTTACAGTGGCACTGGGGGGGAGTGATGACAGAGATAATTTAAAAAGTGCAGATTGTTTTTGCTAAAGTTTAAAAGGAACACATTGCAAAGGTAGCAGGGAAGATGCAAGGCTGGTTATGGGAATTCAATAGTCTGAGTTATGCTGGTGAATTTCCATGGTCCAATACCTTAGCAACCACTGATCCTTGTACTGTCTGCACCATTTTGCCTTTTCCAAAAAGTCATATAGTTGCAATCATACAATTTCTAACTTTTTCAGATTGGCTTCATTCACTTAGTAATATGTATTTCTTCTCTATCTTTTCTTGGCTTGATAGGTCATTTTTTTTTTAGTGATGATTAATAGCACATTGTCTGGATGTACCACAGTTTATTTATACATTCACCTACCAAAGGACATCTTGGTTGCTTCCAAGTTTTGGCCGTTATGAATAAAGCTGTTGTAAACATTTGTGTGCAGGATTTTGTGTGAAGATAAATTTTCAACTCCTTTGGGTAAATACCAAGCAATGCAATTCCTTGATTGCATGGTAAGAGAATGTTCAATTTTGTAAGAAAACACTAACTCTTTCAAAATGGTTGTACTACTTTGCATTCCTACCAGCAATGGATGATAGGTACTACTTCAAATCCTCACCAGCATTTGGTGTTGTCAGTGCTCCAGATTTTCACTGTCCTATTATAGTACTATCTCATGCTGTTTTAATTTGCATTTCTCTAGTGGTGTGGTGTATCTTTTCATATGATTAGTTGCTGTCTGTATACCTTCTTTGGTGAGTTGTATGTTAAGGTCTTTGGTCCTTTTTAAAAATTGGATTATTTTCTTATCATTGAATTTTAAGAGTTCTTTTTATATTTTGGATAATAGTCCTTTATCAGATATGTCTTTTGCAAACATTTTCTCCTAGTCATTGGCTAGTCTTCTCATTCTCTTTTTTATAAGGTGTAAATTTTTTTTTAACTTGACATGTAGTTGATGTACAATATTATATAAGTTACAGGTGTACAATATAGTGATTCACAATCTTTAAAGGTTTTATTCCATTTGTAGTTATTATAAAATATTGGCTATATTCCCTATGTTGTACAACATATCCTTGTAGCTTATTTCATACATAATAGTTTGTACCTCTTAATCCTCTACCCCGATAACGCACCAGTGGGGAGAAGATGTTTGTGTCTATTTTCATGAGATACTGTACAGTCGCCCCTTGGTAACCATGGGAGATTGGTTCCAGGACCAGCCATAGATACCAAAATCTACGGATGCTCAAGTCCCATAGTTGGTCCTTCATATCCATGGTTCTGCATCTGTGTATTCACCCAACCATGGACCATGTAATACTGTAGTATTTATTGAAAAAATCTTCATATAAGTTGAGTCATACAGTTCAAATCCGAGTTGGTCAAGGGTCAACTGTACTTTCTTTTCTTGTAATGTATTTGTGTGGTTTCAGTATTAGGGTAATGCTGGCTTCATAGAATGAATTAAGAAGTATTCCCTCCATTTCTGTCTTCTGAAAGAGATTGTAGGTATGTGGTATAATTTCCTCCTGAAATGTTTTGGTAGAATTGACCAGTGAATGCATCTGGGTAATGTGCTTTCTGTTTCGGAAAGTTTTAAATTATTGATCCAATTTCTTTAACAGATATAGGCCTATTCAGATTGTCGTTTTCTTCTTGTGTGAGTTTTAGCAGACTGTGTCTTCAAGGAATGGGCTCACTTCATTTAGTTTATCAATTTTGTGGGCACAGACTCCCTCAAGGTATTAATTACTCTTTTCATGTCCATGGGATCTGTAGCAATATCCCCTCTTTCATTCTCATATTAGTAATTTGTATCCTCTCTATTTTTTTTTCTTAGTTAACCTATAAATTCCTATTCTCAATTCTTTTGAGGATATACCTATAAGTGAGACTGTGGGATTATATGGTAATTCTATTTTTAATCTTATGAGAAATCTCCATATTCTTTTCCATAGTGGCTGCACCAATTTATACTCCCACCAGCAGTGCATGAGAGTTACAATTTATCCACACTATCTTCTACTTTGACCCTTCCTTCTTGTACAGACAGCTATGTCCAGCATCCACTAGTCCTATACCTAATAATGGCCATTTGAAAAGCCACCCCTCTTCCAGTCTCAGCCACATAATGTTGTTAGGTTTCTACTACTAAACCTTTGAGTGAAACATGGAAGCCAGGCTTATACTAATCACAGAATTTAATTTCTTCACAGGGAATTGATTAGGGATGATCACATGACCCAACTAAGTCAATGATCTGCAATGAGACTTGTTCTGGGACTTTCTGGAAAATGATTCTCACTCTTTCCTTCTGGAATTAAATATCTGAAGACTTAAGATCTGGAGCTGCTGCAACTATTTTTTGGCCCAGAGAAGGAAAAGAGTCAACATGGTGGAGAGAAGAGCTGACCTTGTGTTTATTTTGTTACCTGCAATGAGAAAAGCCTAATACACTCCACCTGACTGACACGTGCAAATACCACTTACTTTGATGATGGTTGAGTCATGCTAACAAATAATATTTATATGCATTTTAGACTTGAGTCCTGGGAAATATTTTATCTTTAAATCTGACTTTGCATATTATCTTGCTCATTATGTGTGACTTATAATTTTCAATTCTTAGATTTTGGTGAGCACCTGGCTGTCTTCTCTGCCTACTATTTTTTAATGGTCCTTTTAACTTTGGAATGTTTTATAAGACTTTTCTTGACAGATTTGCCTTCTTGATTAGTTTTGCTTTAGCCAATATTAAAACAAGATTGCACTGCTAGAGAATCAGCCTGCTGTTATCTACCACCTGCCCCTTCAAAATATTCCAGGTGATGGGAAGGGGGAGAGGGACCAGGGTTAAACATTCGTTTTACAACCTACTTAATTCTGACAGTAGGACTTCTTATGGTGAGAGAAAAAGATCAGAGAACAAAAGCCACGACTTAAAAATCTAAACAAAATTGTCCAGAGACAGAAGCTTAAAATTAGTACCAGACACAGAGGATGAAAGCACTAGAAAATTCTATATGGTATTGTTGTAATTACTTACTGGACCTAGATTGCATGACTATAACGTTATTACATTGCAAGATTAAACGCACTGAAACTATAGGACTTTGCTATCCATCCTAGGCATGAAACGTTCCAACTCCAATACATGAATGGTCCTTCCCCTCAGTGCAAAGAGGAGGAAGGAGTCAGGCATTGTTGGCCCTATTGATTTGGGTGACACATGTTCTCTGAACCACATAGAGGGACTCTTCGTAGTCTGAATGAAATCCAAAGGTCAGAGAAAAAAAATTGATAAATATAATTGCAATTTCCTTGCAGCACCACATTTGATGACAAGACATTTGACACTGTGACAATTTAATATGTGGAAAAGGGGAGAAAGACCAGACATACTGTCCATCTGCAGTAAATGATGTTCTGCAAGTTCCCACTGGGCACAGGGGGACAAGGCTCATAAATAGCTTCTTCATGTAACCCAAAGGGAGAAGGTGAAAGACCTTGTTCATTTTGGTGATGTTTCCTCTTTCTCTCTAGGAGACAAGCTGACATGACGACATCAAGCAGAGGGACCAGAGGAGGCTGGGTGATGTGTAGGCAATCAAGATAAGGTTTCTGAATGAAAACTCAATCTCCCTTAGGTCAGCCTTACTAGGGTGCAATTATCTTGTATGACATCCAAATAAATCTCCATTTTGGAAAGAATTAATATCTATTTTAGAAAAGGAAATGCGGGGACGAGTGATTCAGAAATCCTCCAATCACTGTGTATTATGAAAACTAAAAGCTGATTCTAAAGTTATCGATTTAATTTGGAATTACTTAGTGCTTAGATAAATGGCTCTAACGTTTTTATCTAGAGTCTGAGCATAGTACCTGGCACATGATGCTGTTGCTAAATAACATTTAAATGAACAGATTGATGAATTAATGGCTCCATTAATCAATGAATTCCCGCAGGTGGTTTGGAGGACATTTGTCGTCTAAATCAATAGGCCCAACAAAGCTTGATGGCTTTCCCCACCTTTCACTGAGGGGAAAGATGGTTCACATTTTGGAGTCAGAACTTTGCACCGCTGGCAAGTAAGCAAAGACTGAGGTAGATGTTCAATAGGCTACTTAATATACTACTCTGAAGTTTGTAGAAGTCTGGGCTAGAGATAAAACTTGGGCTCCCTTAGCATTTAGAGAGCATATAAGGCTGTGAATTAGATGAAGACAAGACACCTAGGAAGAGGGAACAGATAGATAAGAGGCCTAAACACTGGGTCCTGGGTCACTTTGGAGATTGTAGAGATGAGAATACAACAGACTCAACTAAGAAGGAGTGACTGCAGTGTAGAAAGAAAACCAGGGTCCTGGATATCAAGTAAAACAAGGGTTTCACTCTGGGAGGAGTGATCCACACCTGTGTCCAATGTTACTGAGAGACCAAGGTGAAGAATGAATCCTGGCCATTAGATGTGACAATCCATGGGTCACTAACTTTCACAAGAGTGGTTTCAGGGTGTGTTGGGGAAGGTGAGGGCAGCCTGGTAGGTGATGGTGTCCCACATAGGAATGGGGTACATTGGGGGACACATTTAAGGGAAGGGTGAGATGGTGAGATCAGCTATAGGTGTGGTGAGCTTGAGATCACACAGGATATTGATATGATGGTGTTTATGTTGTTTTGAAGTCAAATAAATCTACAAATGAACTATGCTTTTGCCACTTACTCATCTGAAAGGCTATGGGTAAGTTAGTGAACGCTGATGAGCGCCATTCAGTTACTTCAAGTGTAAAAGAGCACGATAATAATGAGCTGGAATGTTCTGGAGAGATTCATATAAAGTATACACCTAGCACATATTAGTCACTTGAAAAATGCTAGCTGTTACTGTAGTCATGTTGGTGGAGATGCCCAAAATATGACTGCTTGGAAGTTCCCAAGGTTATTATTATAATTCTCATTAGAATCCTAGAGATTTAAAGTGGCTGATGTGAACTTCAGTGAGTTAAACAGCATTTCTCAGGAAGATACTGAGTTGCCTAAAACTTAAAAGTATTTTGAATGAATTGACAAAATCACGTAATGCCACAGGATCTAGCCATTAAAAATGAAAGAAATGAAAGTATGTTCTATACTTACATTATGAAATGATATCGACTGTATGTTTTAAATCGAAAAGTCAAGTTATAAAACAGGTATGAGAGAATGCCATTTTTGTAAAAATGTGTATAGGTTTAAAATCTATAGAATAAAATCTCCACAGTGCTTTACCATTTCTAAAGCACTTTCCCCTTTAATGCAGTCTCACCAGAACACTGTAAGTATTTATTATTAAGTCTATTCTAAAGACAAGAAATTAAGTGACTTGCTCAAGGCCACAGAGATGGTAAACCTTGGCCACTGATTCCATTCCCCAAATCTAGTCCTTTTCATATCAAATCATGTCACTGCAGTAGCCTCAAGTTCCGAGAGTCTCCGGGACTGAGTTCAAAATACATGGGAAGCTGTGAGCCCACACAGGCTCCATGTACATCTGCAAAACCACCTAAGGCTTTTAGACAAGCCTATTCTGGGAAAAAGTAGTTCTCATGCTGTTTATCTTTCTTCTCTCTTTGTGAGGACTTTTGTCTCTGCTTTAGTAGAAGCTCCCTATTACAGGGGCAGCAGGATTTCTCTCCAGGATTTGGGGCTTCAGGTCAGGGGTGGTTGCCAGGCCTTTCTGTGTTGAGTGACTTCCAGAACCCACCAGGCACCTGGGTATAGGGTTAGAAATCCCCTGGGTCTTGCTGTAGCTGTTGTTAAATCTGTCAAGTGTCCTTTAGTTCACCCAGTCATCTAACTGCCCCCAGCACAGGGATCCGTGACATATGTGGTGAGTTTGGGAGTTAAAATCCATGCATGCCAAAACAAAATCACTTTCTAAAATAGTGTTTAGAAGGTGAAGTCACTAGAGGCATACATTCACACATATTATGATTCTGACTCTTGCAAAAAAAGAGTTGCAATGAAAGGAAATAAATGGAACTGTCATAGAGAGATGAGTCACATTTGCTGTTCTGATATACACATGAAGGAATGAAACTTTGTTTGTGGGAAGTTATAAATAAATATGTTCATTTAGTATCTATTACATGCCAAATACTGTGTTAAGAACTTAAGATACCACAATGACCAAGGCAGGCAATGTTGTCCTCATGGGGCTTACAGTCTAGTGTAGGAAATGGACTCTAAACCACTAACTGAAGCTTCAAATGCTCTAAAAGAAAAGTGCATGAGCTATGAGAACAGGAATTTAGACCATCCTGGGATTCAGGAAGGTCTCCATGCAGAGTTGAAATCAATTCATCCAAGAATACTGGAGTATCTCTTCTTCCTCCACACCCACAAGGTGCTGGGGGGGGCTCAAATTTCAGCTTAGGTGAGGGGTCCCATGTTGCCTTTGATATTCTGCCCCAATGCCATCACAATGCTGTCAGGGCAACGGGCACTCATTTTGCTGAAAGAGGGTCTATTTCAGCATCTCTGGGCTCAAGTGTACTGCACGGACATGGGCAAAGTACCCTATCTGGATGTCACTGGGACGGGAACCTGCTCATCATCGCAGACAATGGCAGGTCTAACTGCTGAGCACAAAATGCTTATATAACTGATGTGTTAGGGGTTTCCCAAACTCATTTGGCATGTTCAACCCCATTGTCCAAATCTTCAGCGAGAATCAATGAAGCAGAGAAGTTCAATGATTCTTCCTGGGAGGATACAGATGCCAGACAACCTGAGTCTGCACAAAGGCAGCCAACAGGTTTCATCCAAAGAACTTCACAGATGCCAGTGTAAGAACCAGAATGCTGGGCACATGCCCATGGCGGTGGGCAGTGTCACACTCCAGTGCGTGCTCTCCTTCTAGAGAAAAGAGCTCTCTGGAGGGCATGCATTTGTTTTAATTCCAGGGAATCCTGCCACTCCACATGCTCAACTAATGCCATTAGTCCCGGACAACGTACTTAATCAGGATGGTAACTAGTTAAGTTGAATGCAAATGCCTTTGTGAAGCACAGTGCTTCAAACTGCCCCTCATAGGTTTTAGATATTCAAGATAATAAGTTGTCTAGTTCAAATGGGATAAGGTGTAATCATTTTTAAGAACTAAGATAAATACCCAAATGACATTAAAGGGTTGCTTCTTATTTTTCTAAGGCAGATTTAAAGAAAAAAAAAAATCTTGTTACAGATGATCCATCTGTTTGCTTATATCAGTTAGGGATACGGGGTTTTAAGTAAACAAAACAGACCTTGGTTAACTTATGGAACTTATCTGAAGGATATGGAGTAGCTTACAAACTGGAGAAGAAACTGAACAAAAATGTCTTGGAGAGGATAGAAATTAATAGTAAGTAGCTCTGGGGAAGTAGGGAGTAGAATCTAAGGAGGAGTATCCCCAGGGAGCTGCCATCAAAGGACTCTGCTCTGACTTTGTTCTGCCTACAGGAAAGTTCTAATTCCTGAAGAGGGAGAGAATCTGGTTGGCTCAGCTGTGCCCACTCATACCTCCAGCCACTGGATAGAGAGGGCAGAGTACTGGGATCAATAAATTAGGGAGATGGTATGAATGTGACAAGGTACTTCCTGAAAAGATATTATGCTTTTTTTTCATAATATCCGAATTCTTTCCGATGTTATCTCATCTATGAACCCAAGAGAAATCTGCCTAATTTACCATCACTCTTTTTGGTTTGCATGACAGGAACAAGGTCTCTCTGCAGAAGTTGCATGTCAGATGAGATGTAGGACAAGAGGAAGCCAGACACTGAAGATCAGCGAGGTGTACTTCAGTCCAAGGGAAGAGCAAGTGCAAAGGCCCTGAGGCAGAGAACAACTTGATGTCTTTGATAAACTATTTACAAATCCAGTGTGATTACAACTAAGTGAAAGAGCTGGCAAATGTACATACCTCAAAATATAAAAATACTTTGTTGCTAAAAAATGTTAACCTCATCTCAACCTTCAGCAAGTAGTAACATCAAAGATCACTGATCACAGATCATCATCACAAATATAATGAAAAAGTTTGAAATATTGCGACATTTACCAAAATGTGACACAGAGACACGAAGTAAGCAAATGCTGTTGGAAAAACGGCACCAGCAGACTTGCTTGATGCAGGCTTGCCACAAACATTCCATTTGTAAAAAAACGCAGTATCTGCAAAATGCAATAAAACAAGGTACACCTGTACCTTGAGCACGATGCTTAATATCACTGAGTCTCAGTTTATTAGATCTTCTTTACAATGGTCTAGTACATAAACCAAAAATCCTCAGGGAAAGCTGTGTTTTAGAATTCAGGATTTCTAATATTAAGAATCATACTATGGCACGTAGTTTATTGTAGGTAACATTCCCCCAAAAGTCTGATGTGGCATCTAACCATCCAATACATGATTTAAACACAATTTCTGCAATTAAACACAAGATAAAAAAACAAAACAAAACAAACAGAAGATTAAAAAAAAAGTCTGTAGCCTCAGTTTGATTTTGCCACCAGATGAGTTTGCTACAAAACTGCCAAAAATAGACAAATAAGAAGAAGAAGAAAGGAAAACAAACAAACTCTTCTGTTTTCAGAGCATTTTGGATCTCTAAGATACAGATACAGAACTGTGGCTCCATGCCTGAAGGTAAGGGTGCTCCTTGGTCCTGGCAGTAAGGAAGAGTCAATACATACTTGATAATTTTCCCTTTTCCATCACTTACCACCCCCATCTCCCTCCAAGTCCTAATATCCAAGTAGAGCAGAGTGAAAACGAAGCACTCCTGCTGAGGGTTCTTCCTTATTTGTTCCACTTTGCATCATGAACTTCAGTTCCTTCCTATCCCTGGGCTCTGTGGGCTCGAACAAATGTGTAGGTTTGCAGATCACAGAGCCTGTCAGGTCTACAACATAATGGGACCAACTGGGAACATGACCCACAACCAAATCCCCCAAAGAGAACAAGACTTTGTAGAGTTTCTAGGTCAGAACCTACTCTAAGGTGAGCCATGAAAGCTCCTTTATATAGTAACTTGTTTAATTAAGATAACAGATGTTACTATTATACCAGTCCTAGCGAGCCACTATTTAATTGGACACTCATTCACAAGGCTTGTGACTGGTAAAAACCAGTTCAAACAACCATTTCCCTTGTATGAGGTTTTTTTTTTTTTCTTCCTACAATTAAATTGAATAAACAATGCACCCAGGGCCCATCCATTTAAAAGAGACAGCTTTAATGGCACAGGAGTTTAACATGAGCAATAATGTTAGAATAGAATAATTTCCTATTTAAAAGGCAAGTTTAATTCTCTTTTTTATCAATCAGGCAATAAGTTAGGCTGACAATCAGCTGCTCAGGAAAAACAGCCGAAAAAACCCTCACCTGGGGTGTTGTTAGATGCCTGATATCTATAACGGAAGAGAGGTCTGACTCTAGGTTTCACGTTCAAATTTTAATGCACTCTGGAAACACGGATAATTGACAACCTGTCACGCATGTCAGTATGACAGAGGGAACGAAGACAAAAAGAGGAGGAAAAAAACACCTGTGGATTAGCAGAATCACCAGGGAAGACAAAATACAGAGATTCTATTATTTAACCATTCATGGGAAAATAAAAACAACACTGTGCTAGATAGCAGGAAGCAGATTCTTGTCCAGCCTTCTTCGGCTCGTCTCAGGGATTCCAAACCATCTTCTTCCTCCAAATTATCACTGCTAACATAAAGGGATAGAACTAGATCTAGATTTACAGATGCCATGACCTATAGGGTTTAGGTGGGTACTATACACAGTCCAAGTTTGTGAGAATGTTTTCATGATACACTCTGCTTCTATTTGAAAACAAGAATTTAATTATGAGCATAAGAAAACACACTTTTTCTTTTTTTCTTTTGAAATGTGTGGCCTTTTTGGCCAAGCTTTCTTTTTCCCATTTTTGATAGAGAAATAGATACCGTCAATATATTACTTTTATTTTAAGTCTACTGTAAGAAAAACAATAATTCAACAGCAGCGATAAATGGCCAACTGACATTACATCTTAATATGGGGTACGAGGGTTGTGTGGCAAACAGAAGATTTCATGCCCTTGCTAAAAGGATAATTGTTTCTCACCTTTGGCCAGCTCAGCTATAGCAATGCAGGCTGGCTGATATAGATCATCTAGTTTTTTCAAAAATAAATCAGAAACCTGATTTACATGACATATTCCAAATTTTAATGGTTAGAATCTAATTTAAAAATGTAAACATAATGCTGGATAATGTCATGTGTTTGCCAAAGAAAACCTTCCTGCAAGCTGAATTCATTGAATCTTGGCTAGATGACTTTTGGGATCTTCTGATGGTATCTTTCTGGGATTCTAAATCCTACTCTTGCTATAAAGTTTTAACACCAAACCAAGAATGGGAAGGGGTTTCTCTAGTTTGGACACACTATTACATGAGCAACGTATGTGCCAACAGTTAGTTGTGGGACCTGCTATGAGTCACCTAACTCCTGTGTTCTCATAAATGTAGATCAAAAGTGCTGGTGCTAGGGAACCAGTGATTCCCATAGTTTGGGAAGGCATGCATGATAGCATATTCTGGAGGGATTTTCTTCAAATCATGCCCTGCCTGAGATTCTTATCTATCATATGCTCCTGGGCTCCCTCCGTCCATTGCTTTCCATCCCCTGTTCCTCCCATAATCAGGGTGTGATGAACCATTTCAAGCAGTAGGAATATGTTGCAGCCCACAGGTACGCAGCGGGGTAGAAATAGATTGAAAACCACTGGCCTATTGATCTCTAAGGCTTCATCTAACCCTAAAATTCTCATAATCAGAGATGACACTAGTTACATGAAAAGATATCCACCCTTCAAAGAAAACAGGGGGATCTTTGGACACTACACATAATGTACTTACTCCTACTTGCATATATAAGTTACAGAGAATAGTTCCAGCATTCAAATCTTCTACCTCACTTTTGAAAATTCCAAGATCAATTCAAATGAATACATGAAGTCATATTTGTATATAAGTGTTTTTTTTTTTTTTTAAACTTTCTTTTTTAGGCTTGCCACATATGCACCTTCTGGGCAAGGGCATGCATCAAGTTAGGCTAACTAAAGGGGTCTTTTCTCATGCAACTCAAAGCACAGAAAGTTTTCATTATTTGCATAAAAAAATCACAGGCACTAGGCCAAAAGGTGCTCTTACTGGTCCAGTGTAAAAGTTGGATTAAGGTTTGCTCCCCCTCCCGCCTCCCTCCCTTCCTTCCCTCCCTCCCTCTCTCCTTCCCTCCCTTCCTTTTACCCTCCCTCCTGATTTTCTTCCTTTCTTCCTCCTTCTATATGGATCATAAATCTTTTACACCTTCATCATGGAAGGAAAAAATGAAATGAAATGACTGACAATCTCAGACAAAAGTCAAGGAAGAGAGGTAGAGATAGGGAGGTGGAAGCACACAGAGGGTTTTAAGAGACAGAGGAGTCTGTGGGAGAGAAGAAGACAATAATTCAGAGGAGAGAGAGTCCCCAAGTGTATGGAAAAGGCGATACCATGTAGGTGACTCCCTGAATCTGCCTTTTGAGGAAAGGGTTGGAAAGATATAATCAGGCAGAGGATTCATGTGTTGTTTCCCATTCAGGAAAGACTCTCCATCAGTTTCAACTTAGGCTTTGACCATGACGAAACGCAGAGCAGGTTCTTCCGAGCCTCCTATGTAAGACTGATTGGCTAACGTAAGACATATTTTTGATGATGAAGAGTTCCAAGCATTCCTCCCATGATAAGTGACAGTTCTTATAATTACTGCTGACCCTTGAACAACACGAGGGTTAGGGGCGCTGACACTCTGCAGCCAAAAGTCTGCATATAACTTATAGGCAGCCCTCTGTATATGAGGCTCCCCACATCTGCAGTGTATTTCGGTTCTGCATCCACAGACTCAAACCACCTCAGATTGTGCAGTACTGTACTATTTACTATTGAGAAAAAATCCACTTATAAGTGGACCTGAGCAGTTCAAACCTGTGTGGAAGGGTCAACTGTATACAGAAGTGCACTCTACCCAGATTCCCGCCTCAGGGCCAATGCACACTCTTCTCCTGCACTGCCTAAGAGACTTGCTTGTCTCACAGCTGTGTCCCTCACTGAACTGCCCTCTGCAGTGGGGGACTGTCTACACCAAAATGAGCCCTCTCCCTTCCAGGTGGTGGCCTGAAGCTAGTAACTAGCTGATTCAGGGTTTCAAAGACCAGTCCCCCCGGCCTCAAGATGGGACACCTCTGAGGGGCAATTCCAGTTCTAAAGCTCCCAGTGGGGTTGACTGAAGCCTCAACTGTGACCACACAGCAGGGCAGCTTTTCTGTCTGCCTAGTTCTACCTTCCTAGCTTCCCTTCTGCATGCAACTCTCCAGCTCAGTTTGTTCCCAGAATGCCTAACCTAAGATACTGGTCTTATAAAAGCTTCCAGCAAACTTAAAGGGAGTGTTCATATTATATTTTTATTTCAATTCAGTGGCCTCAAATAAGTGGCCTTAAATAAGGATGAAGGTCATCACTGAAAACTTTGAAACTATTCTTTTATACCAAGTTTGTATACGTTTTGCTTTGCTTATTTATTTATTTACAGTACACGGGCCTCTCACTGTTGTGGCCTCTCCCGCTGCGGAGCACAGGCTCCGGACGCGCAGGCCCAGCGGCCATGGCTCACGGGCCCAGCCGCTCCGTGGCATGTGGGATCTTCCCGGACCGGGGCACGAACCCGTGTCCCCTGCATCGGCAGGCGGACTCTCAACCATTGCGCCACCAGGGAAGCCCTGCTTCATTTTTGATAAGTGCTTAAGAGCTCAGTAGTCAAAGAAAACAAAACACATTATAAATTCAGAACTAAATATTAAATGGCCTTATAGAGAAGCAGAAATGATAAAAGCTCCGTCAGCAACATCATGGGTCTTGGCTTTGAATAATTATTAGAAAGCAAACGAACATGGTATTATAGAGGAGGATCTAGTTTAAGAAGTTCTCAACTGGATACTACTCTTAGCTCTAAAATTCTACTACTTGGATTCTTTCTTTTTTTACTCTGTGCTCTAGTGCTCCCAGTAATAAAATGGAAAAGTACAATTTCTTCTCTAGTTACCTCATAATGTTGATGTTAATATAAAATTTAATAAACCAGGTGTGATGTTTCTGTGAGTGTTTGAAGGTGCGGGGCAAAACTAAAACAAAACAAAGCAAAACAAAACAAAATCCACTTTTCTTTAGGCCGTGTTCTTGCCTTGTGACTATGCCTGTTTGAAGGACAAAGGTAAAAGTAATTAGGAATTAAATACTAAGAACTTCTGAGGAATAACTTACCAATGGATTTTTTAAAAACAATGGTACCACAATTCCACTGTTACATAATCACATATACAAATGCATACATCTGTAGGCAAAGTGGGCATTCCTTCTGGGTAAAGCAAACACTTTCAAGCCAATTGGTAGGCAACTGTTTGTGGCCAATATAAATATCTAGGATTCTAAAACTGTATAATATAATAATCTGAATAATATCTATGCCTCTGTAACCAAGTATTTACTAATCAACATACACTGCTGGATGCCAAATTAACAAGGAAGATGATGAAACCGCTAAGAAGTTGCTGCATATTCCTGAACGGTGCTCGAACTTTCAGCCAGGAAATAACTAGGAATAAAGCCCTGCTCTTCTTTGGTTAATTGTAGGCTTGAGTCATTCATGCTTTTATTCCACATAGACAGAGCTGGTCTGCTTTTGATACAGCTATTCATTGTAACAACTAACACCCTTGTGGAAAAATACGTCAGGAAACACTTGCGAGTATCTGTAGCTTTTACCAAGCTTTTTCCATCTTTGACACTGTGGACTGGAAGAGTCATGCTAGAATCCCTGTCCACCCGCATCTGCATACCATCCTGAAAGTAGCATTCTGCCATTGGTCTTAATGATTCTCTTGACTTATTTTATAGCATAGGCCTGGTCTAAACGGATAACACAAAACTGGTAACAGAAGAGCTGCATCTCATATTCTTGACAGTAATTACAATCTTGAAATTTATTCTAACCAACCTTTATTAAAATTCTGACCATTACAATTAATGATGGAATTTCTAAAGTAAATGAACCCATACACTCATTTAGATGAAAGTTTTCCAAAGTTCTTTTCCCCCTGAAGCCCCAGTCCCTTAAGGTATTCTGTGTCATAAGATTCAACTCCAAGTAAGTTCGGGAAACACAATTCTTGGAGATTCTCAGTGCAAATAGCATAGTAAAGGCTCTGAGAAGGTTTGAAATATAGACATTATACTTGCTTGATCACAGAATACTGCTTTATATAAAATGTGTCACACACCACCCCCCACCCCAAGAACTAGCTTTGAAAAATACTGCTGTAGATGCTTAAATCTTTACCCTTGGGTCGAGCCTCTCCATTTAAAAATAATAATAAATTAACTATTCATTCATTCATTCTTGGCCCCATCTCGCAGAACTGAATTTACTAACTTGCCTATTATCACTACATAACTTGACAAATGTATTAAAAATATAAGGCACATCTATGAAATCTTGTATCTACTATAGTAACTGTGTCTCACGGGGAATATTCTTCTAAGATTTCACTATCAGGCAAAACAACTACTTTACATTTTACAAATACTACAGTTCTTTTAACTAATTATGTTTCTCTTTGCTTAGGTAGTAAGACAGGTACAGCCAAGTCTGTGAATTATACAGAATGTGTTTCCACGTACTAATTTCACTTCTGACGTTTTTGTTTTCTACTGATTTCCCATTATTCCCAATCTCTAAATTACTAACTTTTATCTTTTCTATTGCTTGTATTTTTTTAAAGCAGCCTCAAATCCTTTGTGAAATGAGGTACACTGTAAGTTTACTGATTCTTTTCTCCATTTATTCAACAATTACTGATGCAACTCCTCAGCACTATTCCTGAACTAGTGCTGGATAAACAGTGGTGAATGAAACCAGGTCCGGTCCTACCTAGCTTACACACCAGTCTGGGAAGATAGATAATAGGTATAACAGACATAAGTATGTAACCTCAAATTCAGAAAAATGCAAGGAGGAATTGAAGAGGAAAGCAGGCACTGGAGATCTAAGGAAAAACAAGATACACACGGTCTTAGATATTTTGCCACTTTGATTAGTGAAGGGGAGAATATTGAAACAAAAATAATACAATAAGGAACCAGATCGTGCAGTGCCTTTAAGGTCCTGGTCAGCAGCCTCTGTCTTAAGGGTTAGTGATAAGATCTGAATTATGTTTCAAAAAGACCATTGTGGCCTTGGTACAGGGAGCAGGCTGGAAGGGGGTGAGTACAGTACAGGGCAACTGGTTAGGGGATGTCATGGACTGACTGTTTGTGTCCCCTTGAAATTCATATGTTGTAATCCTAACCCCCAGTGTGATGGCATTAGCAGGTGGGGCTTTGGAAGATGATTAGGTCATGAGGCGAAGCCCTCATGAATGGGAATAACACCCTATTAAGAGACTCTAGAGAGCTCCCTCCGTCTTTCTGAGGTTAGAGAAGACCACTATCTATGAACCAGGAAGCAGGCCCTCACCAGACACTGAATCTGCAGACACATTGATCTTGGACTTCCCAGAGACTCCAGAACTGTGAGAAATAAGTGTTTGTTGTTTAAGCCGCCCAGTCTACAGTGTTTTTGTTATAGTAGCTCAAATGGACTAAGACGGAGGCTACCGGAATAATCCAACAGGAGATGATGGTGGTTGGACTAGGGCACAGACAAAGCAGATGGAAAGGAGATAGATTCTATATATTCTCTGGAAGAATTACCAAAATTTACTAATGCATTGGATATGTGGGACATTGGAAGAGGAAAATCAAAGATGATTTCTAGGTTTCTGGCTGGAACCACCAGAGGGAGATGGGGTAAGCAGAGGAAGAATAGGTTTTAGGGTGGAGGTTGGAGGCTGGAATGAGTTCTCTTTGGGGCATGTCAAGGCCAAATTGCTCAATCATAGACTGAAGATGTACATTCGGGAGCTGTTAGTACAGATGGAGTTTAAAGCCATGGGAGGAGGTAGATGAGGAAGATGAAGATACGCTGACCAGAACGATGCAACAGAAAGTGAAAGCGGAAGGAAAGTGTGATGACGAAGGAAAGAACAGGGGTGACTAAAGGTGTGAGAGTCCTTGAGTAAACGAGAAAGGGGAAGAATAATTTTAAAGTGCATTGTTTTTTCTGAGTCAGAACATATTGAATTCAGCTGAAAAACATTTTTCTTGGTGTTAAGAGCAGGCAGTTTCATTTTTTCTGTAACAATTTTATGCACCCTTTGGAACAAACCACCTCTTTTGGAATAAAACCCTTTAGAGCAAATCAATATATGGGAAAGTCAATGTGTGTGGAAGCAACAGAAAACATAAAAAGCACAGTCCAAATCTTATCTAATTGCTATCACATTGACCATAGATGACGGTCTAGGCATCTTTCTTTCTGAAGCACACAAGCACACAAGCACCTCCCATGGCCACACTTTCATAAGATGACCTTGACTCTCATTTTATGGAGATCATGGTCAAGGCCATATTCCATGAAATTCCTCAACTCCCTCTTTCACACATTTCTCTGTGCCCTCACCTACCCTCCCTTCCTCCCCACAGTCAGAGGAGACAGGTTCATCCTTCTTTCCCACAATCGATTTCAGGTCTGACACCTCCTGTCTCCTTGAGAATACCTCCCCTCTCTTACATTGTTAACTCCTTCTTTACCTCGGTGTGATTCCCCTCAGGCTATAAATATGCCCCAACGTCCTCCATCCTAATAACATCCTTGCCACAAACATGTCACTTCCCTCCAGTGTATCTGATCTTTCTCTTTTCATTACATGACACCTGCAAAAATCAGTTACTGCATCCAGTTGCTGATCCGGCCAGAAAAAACTTTTGCTCTTATTGAAAGTGTTTATTTCAAAGTTACTTTTCACTTCATTAACACCACTCCAAATATAGTTTGAGGTCCTGATTCTTTACGACCTCTCAGTGATACCTGACAGTGTCAAAAACTGCCAGTTATGATACTCTCTTACCTGGGATTTTACAACACCCCAATTTCCTGATTCTCCTCTTAGTCTTCTGATGAATGTTTTGGGGTTTCTTTTTCTCTTTCATGCACTCGACAGTTTGGAAGAATCTATCCAGAACTCTTTTGTTTTCCCATTTTTTCTCAATTAAACTTATTCACCGTCATCACTTCAAAGAAGATGAGCTGGAAAGCTCTGTTTCTAGTCTTCATCTCTCCCATGAACTCCAAACTGGCACTGCCAACTCTGAGCTGTGTTATGTCCAGCAAATAATGATGTGCTGGTAAATGTTTAACAACTGGCCCTCTATGGAAAAGAATGTCCTGATGTGTGCTAATTTCCATGGTGTAAATACTCCCGCTATGGTCAGTGTCAAGCTATCAAGGTGACATCACTGAACATGGTCCTGAGGAGAGATGTGCACGTTTGGCTCTTACAAGCCCGTCCAAGCGGAGTCCAGGATACCTTCTCATGATAAGTCTTTCAAATTCAACACACTGACACTGAACTCATCATGTACCAAACTGGTTAGTCTACTTCCAGAGATGATAACTAGGCATTAAAAACCCCTTTTTTATTATTGGTCAAAGGATTCAGGCCTATATATTTTGCAGCCATTTGGGTAGGTTACTTTGCTTGGAGGGAGGAATACATCCATCAAGTAACTTATCTTATACAGAGCCGCTTCCAGCATTGCTGACTTACTTCACATGATAACTTTCAGAGGTATGGAGGGTTAAATAATTTATGCTAATAGTATCAATGATTTGTTTTATTTAAAAGTGTAAAACTCCTATGACATAATTATGTTTCATGTGGGAAGGACAGTTGAATTACAACCTATTTCTTATTCTGGGGAGAGGAGGAGGAATTGTATGCATTGAAACACACACACACGCGCGCGCGCGCACGCACAGAGCAACTTTGTTTAATAGAGTCTTTTATCTACTACCTGGGTTTCTCATCAGGCAACCTATAATTCTACTATATGTACCCTCTAGGTGCCATATGTTGTAATTATATAGAGAGCCAAATGTTGCTCTAATTAGATCATTTAGAAAAGGGATTTAGAAACACCATGATGGATATTTACTAGTAGAGATCTAATTAACTCTGACATATCTGTGACTGAAATATGAGGATAAAACTGCACTATAGAAATATAGGGTCAAACATAGTGCATGACACTAGACCTTCAATATTTATACAGTATCTACACGGTCTAGCAGATACTATTGCTAGAGATGACAAAGTTAGGAGGAACCCAAATTATCTGCCTTGTCTCTATTGAGGAGGCACAAATATTGTCTTTCTGGTTTTAATATCCAGTCACATCACTTCAGTTGTAATTGCTCTGAATTACATGCCACTTTGGTTTGAATATTTTCATGATCGTGTAAATCCATTTGACGATACAGAGCTATTTTCTCTGAACAAAGGCACTGCTGAGGTAGTTCGAGGACTTAATTTACCTCTTCTCCAAGGGGCTTACATGGTTCTAACCCAAGTCCTGAAATCAGACCATTATGCCTCTTTCCCCAGGAAACTAGAAAGCCATGGATCTGAAGGCTGCCAATTTATTATTGAAAATATGAAATGAGTAACAGTAAAAGCTGCTTCTGTCCAATTTATCTATATTAAAGGCATCAGCAATATTCCAGTTTCAAAAGGGAGGTAATGAAAGCAGAGCTTTATTTTTACTAATAATTTATTGGCTTACCACCAGATTCCATGCTCTCTTTAAGTAGAGAGAAGCATCTAATGCTTGTTCCTTCTTCAAGCAAAGCTGGTAGAGACATGGCTTCTGGAATAAGTGTGACCTGGATTTGAATCCCAGCTCTAACACTACCAAGCTTTGCAACCTTAGGTAGGGTGAAAACCCTCTCTGGGCCTAGATTTCCTTATCTAAAAGATGGGGTTAATAATAGGACTGATCTCATTAAGTTTTTCAGAGGACTAAAAGAAAACACATTTAAAGTGTTTAGCAGAGGGCATAGTAAAGACTGAAAAAAGTGAGGTAATATTATTCACAAATGGGAGAAAAGCGATGGCCACAAGATAACTAGGAAATACAGGAAAAGAGCCAAAGTAATCAGTATCCTGAATCCCCAAGGATTCCCAAGGCACAAGGTTTATTCGTGAATGTACTAGTGACATAAAGGGAGATCAAAGTCTCATTTCAACTTAATAACTAGAGATTTCTGAGCTGTTTCAGAGCCAAGACGACTCACAGTGTTTCTGTCACTATTATTTTATATGTCAACATTATTTCAAAATGTTAATCATCTCTTGTTAAGAAATCTGAAGCATCTCCCTACTGATTATTCTTCCATTTCTTCCATCTAAACTCGATCAACACCCAGTCTCCCACTTGGCTGGATCCCTTTTGACTTGCTCACATCTGTCCCTTCATCTTGCACATACACGAACTCCCACACGGAGACCCCCCGCTTCCCCCTCTGCCTATGTCAACCACTTTCTTTCACAACTGCTTAAACTCCAGTTGGAAGCCAGTTCTGGCAGACCCTGCCTAACTCTGAGAGTTTCTTCTCTGTGTGTTCCCTAAGCACTGCCGCCTATTTCTGTTTGGAAGATATTATGTTAATTTGTACTTCACTGGTGGTTTCCAAATTGTTTCATGTGTGTATATATTGTCATAATAGCTGAATTTTATAAAACCCTAGGAAGCGAGTCTTGGGGTTTCTATCTCCTCTCTCCTCCTTCAACTGAAATAGACCATTTATCATTTAAAAAATAATTTTTATAATCAAAGTGAAAATGAAAACCCCTCTGCAAAACACTCAGTGTAAACCACAGATGCTTAACCTGGGATGAAGAGTTCCCATCGCTTCATTCTTTTACTGCTTTTCTAGAAATTTGGGGAAGAGGATCCAGAAATACACTTCCCTCTCCATCGCCAACATCTCTCACCTTTCAGGTCTTCACTTTGCAAGCTCCCCTCTGCTGATTTCTCCAGGGAGTTCAAGGCTTTGGGGGCATTAAAAGAAGTTCCCTCTAGCAAAATTTGGGAGCCACTGCTCTAGAGACAGAAGGGACAGCATTTAGGTCTCCAGCCAAATTTACTTCCTCTTCACTTTGCATTTGATGGACCCAGTAAAAGTGACAATTTAATCAAAACGTAAGTCACAAAGAACAGGTAAAAGACAGCAAACCAAAATAAAACCAAAATAAAAAAGCCAGGCAAAGGGAGAGTTGTGTTGCTGGAAGATGTTTTAATACCCCTCATTTCTAGAAACATGCCATGCGTTAGATCGAGGGACACAAACTTTTTCTGTAAAGGGCCAGATAGTAAATATTTGAGGCTTTGCAAGCTAGGTGGTTTCTGTTGCAACTACTCAACCCTGCCGCCCATGGAGCACAAAAGCAGCCTAGACAATTTGTTAATGAATGAGTATGGGGCTGGGTCCAATAAAACTTTATTTGTGGATGCTGAAATTCGAATTTCATCTAATTTTCATGTGTCACAAAATGCTCTTTTCCTTTTTATTTTTTTCCTATCGTTTGAAAATGTAAAACCATTCTCAAGCATGAGGGCTGTGCAAACACAGGTGGAGGGCTGGATGTGGCTGTGGGGCTGTAGTTTGTCAAGCACTGGATAAGAGAGTTTGGGGCAAAAAGAACAGCTTGTTGAAAAGCATTGTGGCAGGAAGAATAAGGCCATTTGAAGAAATGACAGGAGGTCCATGTGGCTCAAGAAGTAAGATTCAGGGAGACTAAGAGAGAGCAGTTGGGACAGTGTGGCTGGAGCGTGACCAGTTTAGGGTTTTGTTGGTCATGTGATGGGCTGTCTGTCCTGAGGTTAATGGGAAGCCACTAATATAGTGCCACACCTGGCTGTGCATTAGAATCACCTGGGAAACTTAAAAACATATTCAGACTCCTGGTCTCATCTCAGAATTCCTTAGAAAGAATCTTTGGGGACAGAAAGTGGGATTCTGTATTTTTAAATGCACCTCTGTTGGTCCCAATGCAGTTAGCTCAGCACCAGCCTGCAGACCTGAATTTGGGAACTACCTGTGGATCTCTGCTTGAGGGATGGAGAGACCCTAGGAAGGTCAAGTGAGTTCCCAGATGGGTGCACAAGAAGGCCCAGCAGACGCTTTCTGAATACACACATCGAACACAACTGATCAAGGATGAGAAACAATTTAAAAGGAGTGCGGAGACCCATGCCCAAATCATTTCCTAACTCTGTCTGTTCCCCAGTGAAGTATCAGTTCCTCAGTCTGCTTTTGAGAAATTTTTCAGCCTGATCTCCCCCTGTTCAAAAATTCCTCTGTACTTTCCTTTTGAATATGTTTTATTCCTGCTGCTCCTTTCACTTAAATATCCCATCACCACCTTCTCCACTGATCTCTAAGAATCAGATGATGCAGGATGGTTGGTTCATTCATTTCGTACAAAAATCCTAAGTATCTACGGTATTCTAGGCACAGTTCCAGGAGTGGGGGCACTCGTGTGCTCAAACACACATGGCATCTTTGCTCATGGTCATTTCAGCCTGTTATGGGAAATAAACATTAATAAAATAATCATACCCATAAACGCAAAATTTATAACTGTAAAGAGAAGGAAGGAAGGAAGGAGAACGGAA
The DNA here is from genome assembly GCF_937001465.1 of Orcinus orca. Classification (NCBI taxonomy): domain Eukaryota; kingdom Metazoa; phylum Chordata; class Mammalia; order Artiodactyla; family Delphinidae; genus Orcinus; species Orcinus orca. The sequence goes on from NC_064568.1 coordinate 13,072,034, forward strand.
AGGATGGAAAGAAGGAAGAAAGGAGAAAGAAAGAAATCCATACTCCCAACTCCCAGGCAAACCACCGTTACTATTTTGGTGGAGTTCCTTCCAGGCTTTTTCTCTGCATGTATATCAAAATATGAATATGTATATGCGTGTTGAGACTATACAATGATATTTTATATACTTTTAAAAAATAAAATTTATACCTGTAAAAGATGAAAAGTCTCTTTCCTTTAAACCACTGTAGAAATTTTTTCCCTTTCAAAATGACACCTGTATGGTGTTAGGTAGTGTTCTAATTTCATTCTTTTACATGTAGCTGTCCAGTTTTCCCAGCACCACTTATTGAAGAGGCTGTCTTTTCTCCATTGTATATTCTTGCCTCCTTTGTCAAACATAAGGTGACCATAGGTGCATGGGTTTATCTCTGGGCTTTCTATCCTGTTCCTATTGATCTACATTTCTGTTTTTGTGCCAGTATCATACTGTCTTGATTATTGTACCTTTGTACTATAGTCTGGAGACAGGGAGCCTGATTCCTCCAGCTCCATTTTTCTTTCTCAAGATGGCTTTGGCTAGTCAGGGTCTTTTGTGTCTCCATACAAATTGTAATATTTTTTGTTCTAGATCTTTGAAAAATGCCATTGGTAATTTGACAGGGATTGCACTGAAGCTATAGATTGCTTTGGGTAGTATAGTCATTTTCACAATGTGGATTCTTCCAATCCAAGAACATGGTACATCTCTCCATCTATTTGTGTCGTCTTTGATTCTTTCATCAGTGTCTTATAGTTTTCTGCATCCAGGTCTTTTGCCTCCTTAGGTAGGCTTATTCCTAGGTATTTTATTCTTTTTGTTGCAATGGTAAATAGGAGTGTTTCCTAAATTTCTCTTTCTGATTTTTCCTTGTTAGTGTATAGGGATGCAAGAGATTTCTGTGTGTAAACTCAAAATGGATTAAAGACCTAAATGTAAGGCCAGACACTATAAAACTCTTAGAAGAAAACATAGGCAGAACACTCTTTGACATAAACCACAACAAGGTCTTTTTTGACCCACCTCCTAGAGTAATGAAAATAAAAACAAAAATAAATAAATGGGACCTAATTAAACATAAAAGCTTTTGCACAGCAAAGGAAACCATAAACAAGACGAAAAGACAACCCTCAGAATGGGAGGAAACATTTGCAAATGAAGCAACTGACAAAGGATTGATCTCCAAAATATACAAGCAGCTCATCCAGCTCAATATCAAAAAAACAAAAAACCCAATCAAAAAATGGGTGGAAGACCTAAATAGACATTTCTCCAAAGAAGATATAACAGATTGCCAACAAACACATGAAAAGATGCTCAACATCACTAATCATTAGAGAAATGCAAGTCAAAACCACAATGAGGTATCACCTCACACTGGTCAGAATGGCCATCATCAAAAAATCTGCAAACAATAAATGCTGGAGAGGGTGTGAAGAAAAAGGAATCCTCTTGCACTGTTGGTGGGAATGTAAATTGATACAGCCACTATGGAGAACAGTATGTAGGTTCCTTAAAAAACTACAAATATAACTACCATATGACCCAGCAATCCCACTACAGGGCATATACCCTGAGAAAACCATAATTCAAAAAGAGTTATGTACCCCAATGTTCACTGCAGCACTATTTACAATAGCCAGGACATGGAAGCAACCTAAATGTTCATCGACAGATGAACAGATAAAGAAAATGTGGCACATACATACAATGGAATATTACTCAGCCATAAAAAGGAACAAAATTGAGTCATTTGTACTGATGTGGATGAACCTAGAGTCTGTCATACAGAGTGAAGTCAAAAAGAGAAAAACAAATATCATATATTAGTGCATATACATGGAATCTAGAAAAATGATACTGATGAACCTACTTGTAGGGCAGGAAAAGAGATGCAGACGTAGAGAATGAACTTGTGGACACAGTGGGGGAAGGGGAGGGTGGGACGATTTGAGAGAGTAGCACTGACATATATACACTACCATGTGTAAAATAGATAGCTAGTAGGAAACTGCTGTATAGCACAGAGCTCAGTGCTCTGTGACGACCTAGAGGGGTGGGATGGGGAGGGTGGAAGGGAGGCTCATGAGGGAGGGGATACAGGTACACATATAGCTGATTCACTCTGTTGTACAGCAGAAACTAACACAACCTTGTAAAGCAAATATACTCCAATAAAAAAAAAATGACACCTGTAGAACCGTGTTTTAAATTATGTTCATAATCTCAAATGTGTCTTATACGGAGGAAGGGTGTGACAGATGTCTACTGAATTGAATATACCAGGGATGTGATGTGGGAAGTTTGATCTCGTGGAAGATTTGAGTGAGGGCTGGTTTCAAATAAACCAGTTAAGAGGTTAGTTTAACAGTGGCAAAGTCTATACAAGAGATAATAAGGGTAGAAACTAGGACAGGGGCAGAGGACTGACTGACAGAGAAACAATGAACATGGGAGGCAGCTAGAAGGATTTTATCAGGTGTTGCCTTTAGATTGGGGACCTTTTTGAAAATACTTCCACATGAAAATTCAGTTCTCTTGCCAGCATATCCTGAGAGATAACCAATACTGTGAGCATATGAATAGAACAGGTGGCAGGTAGTCCCTGCGTGAATTTGGAGATCACTTTAAATCCTGGCCATAAAACAATATGACATAACTATACTGAGGTAGGAAAGGCTGGTGGCTGAGAGTTAAATTCATGGAGTCTCCACAGGACAGGGTCTGTGTACCATTACAGACATTTAAAAACAAATGTCTCTAAACTCTTCTGCAACTGCTCTTCAGGGGAACTCAAAGCCATAACTATTTTATGCATGGCTCTAGGAGAGTCAGACGGAAGGAATGGGGGAAAGTTCCAGTTCTGAACTGGAGAGCAGGATAAGCTCTGCCTATTTCCATGACTACACATGCAAAATTTAAATGATATAGTACTGCCAATAAGCAGGGCAACAGATTCTACCTAGAGCAATGATGCTCAAGTTGCTTTGATGATGTTTTGCCTCCAAGACAGGATTTCCATTATTACGGAGATGAAGTGCCTCTAATTACTGCAATAACATAATTGTTCCCCAGGGCAGAATTCCTAATAACAGAGCTGTATGCCTCTGCAGCCCCTGTAAGAGATATCCTGAGGGCAGGTTTCTCATTAAGAGCACATATATAGACACACTGCCTCCAGAAGGGAAACAGAACGCCTGAAGCAATAAACTTTCCCTTCCATGCAAGGATTGCATCAGCCTTCTGGGCAAATACCTGCCATCACATTTGCTCTGCCTCCCAGACTGCCAGTGTCTTCAGACCAGAGTTTCATACCTTATAGACAACATGGAGTTTTGCTGCCCTGTACTGGGATTTTCCCCCACGTTTTACATGCATTTCAACTCTTCCAAAGGCCTTTGGGAAGAGAGGCAAATTAGAGCCATGATCTAATTTCACCTTGGATGAAGACTTCAATGTCTCTAGACAAGACACATGCATTTTATTCCTATTTGGGTTGAAGAGTCTCACAGGATGTTAGACTTGCTCTGATTATACCGTGGGGGGTCAGGCAAACATAAACATATATTTCAGTCTGGGAAGGAATGCCTAAGAATATGGATAATTATACCATTTTATTGTCTTCAGAATGTGTCCACTGTGGCCTCAATGTGCTCGCCCAAGGTGATGTTAAGGTTCCTAGGTCCAGCACTCATCTTTGAGCCATTATTTTGTCGGACCGCCTGGAAGCACCAAGCGCTTGCTCCTTCTTGAAACTTTCTGCTCCCTTAGTTTCTGTTTACTACGCTCTCCTGCTTGTTCCCCCACGTCTCTGAATTCCCACTCCAGTCCTCCCAGTGGGCTCTGCTTCCACCCATTCTTTGCATGTGGCCGTTCCTCAAGGTTCCTTCGATTCACAGGTGTTCTCATTCTACAAAACTCTCTCTGGATTCACTTCTCCACTCCATGGCTTATTATCTACTGGTGACATCTAGGTCTCTGTCTTTACCCTCCTGAACTCAGACCCATAGTTCCTGTTAGACATTCATTCACTGAAAACTTACTCTGTACCAGGCATTGTCCTAGATGCTACCGTTACAGAATTGGACAAAATACAAAGGGCTCCATGTAACCGTGATGGTCCTTCAAAGTAGAAGAGGGAGGCAGAAGAGGAGGTTGAAGTGCTGTGTTGTGAGAACTCAACTGGACTGCACTTGACTTTGTTAGCTCTACGCCATGCGCCAAGGAATGCAGGTGACCTCTGGAAAGCCAGACACCGAGTCTCCCCTAGAACCTCCAGGAGGAACACGTGACTTTAGCTCAGGAGGAACCATTTCAGACTTATGGCCTCCAAGGCTGTATAATATTAAATTTATATTGTTTAAGCCACACACACACACACACACAAACACACACACATACACACGTCTCTGTTTTCATGGAATTTACATTATGATTAAATGGAGGGTGGAGAAAACAGATAATAAAACAAAAAAGCAAATATGCAGCATGTTATATGGTGATAAGAACTATGGAAAATATAAAGCATGGAAAGAGGATGGGGCGGTTTTTACAATTTGAAATAGGTTAGTTGGGAAAAGGCTTTGCTGAGAAGGTGGCACTGAATGGGAATTCCAATCTGAATGTGACATCACCACTTACAGGCACCTCAGATTTAACATGTTAATACTAATGTCTTTATTTTCCCCTCTCAAACTTGTTTTTTCTGGACTCTGTATTGTGGTAAATGGCACTGCCATCTACCAGCTGCTCAAGTTAGAATCCTAGGAGTCATTTTCTTTTTTGCTTCCTTCTTTCAAAAATCTTTCTGCTTAAATTTAAATTCTACTCTTTAATAGCTCATCTATCTGTCTTCTCTCCTATACTCTCAGAAGACTGACATCATTGAAGTCCTTTTGATTTCTGTCCCAGCCTACTGTCTGCAACTGGTCTCTGTACCTGCCAAATCTTGCTCTACTCTGATTCTTTCTCCATGTCACAGGCAGAGCAACCTTTCTGCAGCACGTGTATGACTCTGCACTCCCTTGCATGAAATCCTTCAATTCTCTCCCAGAGTTCAAGTCTAAACTCTACAAACATAAAATTCAAGGCTTCCACAATCTATTGTTGACCTACCTTTTCCAATGCTCCATCTTAATATATCACCTTTATAACATACGCCCTAGGATTATTGAAAAACATATTGCTATTTTGCTACTGGGCCCCCTGCACTGTTCTAAGAGCATCTTTTTTAAAAATAAATTTATTTATTTATTTCTGGCTGTGTTGGGTCTCTGTTGCTGCACGCGGGCTTTCTCTAGTTGTGACGAGTGGGGCTACTCTTCGTTGCGGTGCGCAGGCTTCTCATTGCGGTGGCTTCTCTTGTTGCAGAGCATGGGCTCTAGGCGCGTGGGTTTCAGTCATTGTGGCATGCAAGCTCAGTAGTTGTGGCTTGGGGGCTCTAGAGGGCAGGCTCAGTAGTTGTGGCGCACAGGGTTAGTTGCTCCGTGGCATGTAGGATCTTCCCAGACTAGGGCTCGAAACTGTGTCCCCTGCATTGCCAAGTTGCTTCTTAACCACTGTGCCAGCAGGGAAGTCCTCTAAGAGCATCTTGAGGGCTGGGTTTATGTCTCCGCTTTCTCTCTGTCCTCAGTGCCAAGCAAAGGGCTTAGCATGTGGCAAGCATCCAATGAATATTTCGTTCGTTGATCAAAATTTGTGTTGGCTAGTTTGACAAAATAGCCCTGCTGCTGTTCTGAAACCATGCCTGTGACATGCAGGCTGTAAGTTTCAGATTCTTTTCAAAAACATTCAGCAGCATATCTCTACTTAGTTATTATACATTAGCTTGATACAATGTATTAGCCTAATGTCTAAAAGGAAGCAGAGAAATTCTCAAGGATGAGTAAGAATAAGAAATCATTATTCACACATTGTTAATTAGAGTAACATTTCACTCATTTCTTCAGCTTCAGTGAGAAATAAAATATTTTCTCTAAGTGAATTTTCCAGACAGCTAGATTTACCCCTTTAAGCACTAAGTTAATTTTTAAAAATTATCACTGGGAGGGAGTGGTCTTTCTATGATGTACACTCACCTGCCTTACTAATCTAAGCTCACTGAAGATAATTTTTCCTCTTTAGGGACATAATAAAACAGCAATTGTCATTGTTTGCTGCAGAGATAAAGAAAGATATTTATTCCCTTATTAATACTGTTTTAATTCCGAACGGCAGATTTAATTCTGGCTTTCAGAAAGACATTGAAAGAAATGCTTAAGACAGTGAGAGGATGCCAAATAATGTCATATGAAGATGATCAGGGACATTTGGGCTTGGAAAAGAATTGAAAGAGGACTTGAGAATAGCTTGTTAGAATATAAGGGGAAGAGGGGTGATGGAAAAGAATTAGATTGTTTAGTATAACTTCAGAGTGGAAATTACAAGGCTATTGGTTATAAAGAAATAATCTAACAATTAGTTAGGTCTCCATCTCAGATGTAACCAGGGAAGGTGAGGGTCCAGCCATTGTGGGGATCCCTGTCCTGGAATGGAGGCTAGGCTCCATGACTAGAGTAGGAATTTGACATTACTGCCTGTCTAGTATCCATTTATTCTTTTTCTGGTTGTAGGACCCTATATTTCTTTGGAGAAACCCCTGTCCCATTCTCAGTCCATGAGGTCTGAGGTGGCGCTTCTCCAAGGGCCTCGTAGCTTAGATTAGGATAAGCACACGATCATGTGCTTCTAATCAGTGCATCACACCCCCTTGAATGTTACTGGTTCAGGGAAGATCACTGACCAAGGCAGGTTTATTCAATTTCACGAACACCTATTCTGGGACTGTTAGAAGAGAGGGCAAGCATGGTGCTACTGGCAGGCATCCTACCGCCAGGAGAGGACAACCCATCAGAAAATGGAGCCAACAAAGAGCAAGGCACTGGTGAGAGATGAAGAGAGCCATCCAGTCCTGATGTCACCGTGTAAGCACCTGAACCCGGTCACACCTCAAGTCACAGCCCATCCCTGGTCTTCTCAAACATGGAGCCAATGAATTCCCTTTTGTACTGAAGCCAGCTCAGAGCTGAGTTTCTGTCACTTGCAATCAACAGTCCATCCAGGTTGGTTTAATGGCTCCCTATAATTGTAGGAGCCTAGGTGTTTATTAATGGTTCTGTTATTTCTATATTTTGATGTTTTTGTTTGTAATACATCAACTTCAACCTCATCTGCCTCAAGTGCCTTCTGTCTAGAAACTAAAAGTAAACAAAATTATCAACTTTATTCAGTTAGTTGGCTTAACTGCTCAATTAATCCAAATGATTCCACTGCCTTGGTGGCATCTAGAGGCCTCTCCTGAGAAGTAAAGTACTTGCACCTTTGTGACAAGTCATCCCTGTTTTAAATGTCTGCTATTGCCTACACTCCTATTGTTGGATAAATATACAAGAAAACAAGAAATGATTTATGTTTATGGCTATTCTGCCTACACAACAGCAAAGCTATAAAAACTGAAGATTCAGTCTTTCATTTAGATGATTGGTTTAATATAGATAAGGCCAGTGTAAATCTGATTTAAATTTCTAAAGCCTTGAAAAACCAAAGTAAGGACATACAAACGTATTTTAAAAATTGCTCACATGTTAACATTAAATCAGTACTTTTGAATCTATACCCACTGAGATAACTATAATACCACCATATAAGATCAAAATGTAAACATTTAAAAATGTTGCTTCTTATACTTTTATTGTAAACTAATTTGTAGGCAGTTGATTACTTAAATTTGAAATTAAAAACCACTTAAGTAGCATTTGGCAAAGTCAAAACATAAGCTCTAGGGAGAACATTAATAAAAAGTGGTGCTTGATCACAAATTTTGTTCCACCGAAACTTGGTTGATATTGATATTTTGTAATCGAGATGAATAATCTTTTATTCAAATATTAAAGGCCATCACTAAAAAGTCTACAAGTAACAAATGTTGGAGAGAGTGTGGAGAAAAGGGAACCCTCTTGCACTGTTGGGAATGTAAATTGGTGCAGCCACTACGAAAAACATTAGGGAAGTTCCTCAAAAAACCAAAAATAGGGCTTCCTTGGTGGCGCAGCGGTTGAGAGTCCGCCTGCCGATGCAAGGGAAAAGGGTTCGTGCCCGGGTGTGGGAAGATCCCACATGACACGGAGCAGCTGGGCCCGTGAGCCATGGCCGCTGAGCCTGTGCGTACGGAGCCTGTGCTCTGCAACGGGAGAGGCCACAACAGTGAGAGGCCCGCGTAGCGCAAAAAAACCAAAAACAAACAGAAAAAAACAAAAAATAGAGTTGCTATATGATCCAGCAATCCCACTCCTGGGCATACACCCAGACAAAACTATAATTCGAAAAGATACATGCACCCGCTATGTTCATAGCAGCACTATTTATAATAAATAGCCAAGACATGGAAACAACCTAAATGTCCGTTGACAGATGAATGGATAAAGAAGACATGGTACATATATACAATGGAATACTAATCAGCCATAAAAAAAGAATGAAATAATGCCATTTGCAGCAACAAGGATGGACCTAGAGATTATTATACTAAGTGAAGTAAGTCAGAAAGAGAAAGACAAATACCATATGATATCACTTATATGTGAAATCTAAAAATATAATACAAATCAACATATCTATGAAACAAAAACAGACTCACAGACATAGAGAACAGACTTGTGGTTGTCAAGGGGGAGGGGAGAGTGGGGGAAGTATGGATTGGGAGTTTGGGATTAGAAGATGCAATCTATTACATACAGGATAGATAAACAGCAAGGTCCTACTATATAGCACAGGGAACTATATTCAATATCCTGTGATAAACCATAACGGAAAAGAATATGAAAAAGAGCCGTGTGGATAAAAGGCTCTTGGAGCTGCAGCCAGGAGTCAGTGCTGTGCCTCTGAGGTGGGAGAGACAACTTCAGGACACTGGTCCACTAGAGACCTCCCAGCTCCACATAGTATCAAATGGCAAAAATCTCCCAGAGATCTCCATCTCAACAGCAGCACCCAGCTTCACTCAACGACCAGCAAGCTACAGTGCTGGACACCCTATGGCAAACAACTAGCAAGACAGGAACAAAACCCCACCCATTAGTAGAGAGGCTGCCTAAAATCATAATAAGTTCACAGACACCCCAAAACACACCACCAGACGTTGACCTGCCCACCAGAAAGACAAGATCCAACCTCATCCACCAGAACACAGGCACTAGTCCCCTCCAACAGGAAGCCTACACAACCCACTGAACCAACTTTAGCCACTGGGGACAGACACCAAAAACAACGGGAACTAAGAACCTGCAGCATGCAAAAAGGAGACGCCAAACACAGTAAGATAAGCAAAATGAGAAGACAGGAAAATACACAGCAGATGAAGGAGCAAGATAAAAACCCACCACACCTAACAAATGAAGAGGAAATAGGTAGTCTACCCGAAAAAGAATTCAGAATAATGATAGTAAAGATGATCCAAAATCTTGGAAATAGAATAGACAAAATGAAAGAAACATTTAACAAGGACCTAGAAGAACTAAAGATGAAACAAACAACGATAAACAACACAATAAATGAAATTAAAAATATTCTAGATGGGATCAATAGCAGAATAACTGAGGCAGAAGAACGGATAAGTGACCTGGAAGATAAAATAGTGGAAATAACTACTGCAGAGCAGAATAAGGAAAAAAGAATGAAAAGAACTGAGGACAGTCTCAGAGACCTCTGGGACAACATTAAACGCACTAACATTCGAATTATAGGGGTTCCAGAAGAAGAAGAGAAAAAGAAAGGGGCTGAGAAAATATTTGAAGAGATTACAGTTGAAAACTTCCCTAATATGGGAAAGGAAATAGTTAATCAAGTCTAGGAAGCACAGAGAGTCCCATACAGGATAAATCCAAGGAGAAATACGCCAAGACACATATTAATCAAACTGTCAAAAATTAAATACAAAGAAAACATATTAAAAGCAGCAAGGGAAAAATAACACACAAGGGAATCCCCATAAGGTTAACAGCTGATCTTTCAGCAGAAACTCTGCAAGCCAGAAGGGACTGGCAAGACATATTGGAAGTGTTGAAGGAGAAAAACCTGCAACCAAGATTACTCTACCCAGCAAGGATCTCATTCAGATTTGATGGAGAAATTAAAATCTTTACAGACAAGCAAAAGCTGAGAGAGTTCAGCACCACTAAATCAGCTTTACAACAAATGCTAAAGGAACTTCTCTAGGCAAGAAACACAAAAGAAGGAAAAGACCTACAATAACAAACCCAAAACAATTAAGAAAATGGGAATAGGAACATACATATCGATAATTCCCTTAAATGTAAATGGACTAAATGATCCCACCAAAAGACACAGATTGGCTGAATAGATACAAAAACAAGACCCATATATATGCTGTCTACAAGAGACCCACTTCAGACCTAGAGACACATACAGACTGAAAGTAAGGGGACGGAAAAAGATATTCCATGCAAATGGAAACCAAAAGAAAGCTGGAGTAGCAATTCTCATATCAGACAAAATAGACTTTAAAATAAAGACTATTAGAAGAGACAAAGAAGGACACTCCATAATGATCAAGGGATCGATCCAAGAAGAAGATATAACAATTGTAAATATTTATGCACCCAACATAGGAGCACCTCAATACATAAGGCAAATACTAACAGCCATAAAATGGGAAATCGACAGTAACACATTCATAGGGGCCTTTAACACCCCACTTTCACCAATGGACAAATCATCCAAAATGAAAATAAATAAGGGAACACAAGCTTTAAATGATACATTAAACAAGATGGACTTAATTGATATTTATAGGATATTCCATCCAAAAACAACAGAATACACATTTTTCTCAAGTGCTCATGGAACATCCTCCAGGACAGATCATATCTTGGGTCACAAATCAAGCCTTGGTAAATTTAAGAAAATTGAAATTGTATCAAGTATCTTTTCTGACCACAACGCTATAAGACTAGATATCAATTACAGGAAAAGATCTGTAAAAATACAAACACATGGAGGCTAAACAATACACTACTTTATAACGAAGTGATCACTGAAGAAATCAAAGAGGAAATCAAAAAATACCTAGAAACAAATGACAATGGAGACACAACGACTCAAAATCTATGGGATGCAGGAAAAGCAGTTCTAAGAGGGAAGTTTATAGCAACAGAATCATACCTTAAGAAACAGGAAACACCTCAAATAAACAACCTAACCTTGCACCTAAAGCAATTAGAGAAAGAAGAACAAAGAAACCCCAAAGTTAGCAGAAGGAAAGAAAACATAAAAATCAGATCAGAAATAAATGAAAAAGAAATGAAGGAAACGATAGCAAAGATCAATAAAACTAAAAGCTGGTTCCTTGAGAAGATAAACAAAATTGATAAACCATTAGCCAGACTCGTCAAGGAAAAAACGGGAGAAGACTCAAATCAATAGAATTAGAAATGAAAAAGGAGAAGTAACAACTGACACTGCAGAAATACAAAAGTTCATGAGAGATTACTACAAGCAACTCTATGCCAATAAAATGGACAACCTGGAAGAAATGGACAAATTCTTAGAAATGCACAACCTACCAAGACTGAATCAGCAAGAAATAGAAAATATGAACAGACCAATCACAAGCACTGAAATTTAAACTGTGATTAAAAATCTTCCAACAAACAAAAGCCCAGGACCAGATGGCTTCACAGGCAAATTCTATCAAACATTTAGAGAAGAGCTAACACCTATCCTTCTCAAACTCTTTCAAAATATAGCAGAGGGAGGAACATTCCCAAACTCATTCTTCGAGGTCACCATCACCCTGATACCAAAACCAGACACGGATGTCACAAAGAAAGAAAACTACAGGCCAATATCACTGATGAACATAGATGCAAAAATCCTCAACAAAATACTAGCAAACAGAATCCAACAGCACATTACGAGGATCGTACACCATGATCAGGTGGGGTTTATTCCAGGAATGCAAGGATTCTTCAATATACGCAAATCAATCAATGTGATACACCATATTAACAAACTGAAGGAGAAAAACCATATGGCCATCTCAATAGATGCAGAGAAAGCTTTCGACAAAATTCAACACCCATTTATGATAAAAACCCTGCAGAAAGTAGGCATAGAGGGAACTTTCCTCAACATAATAAAGGCCATATATGACAAACCCACAGCCAACATCATCCTCAATGGTGTAAAACTGAAAGCATTTCCTCTAAGATCAGGAACAAGACAAGGCTGCCCACTCTCACCACTCTTACTCAACATAGTTTTGGAATTTTTAGCCACAGCAATCAGAGAAGAAAAGGAAACAAAAGGAATCCAAATCGGAAAAGAAGAAGTAAAGCTGTCACTGTTTGCAAATGACATGATACTATACATAGAGAATCCTAAAGATGCTACCAGAAAACTGCTAGAGCTAATCAATGAATTTGGTAAAGTAGCAGGATACAAAATTAATGCACAGAAATCTCTGGCATTCCTATACACTAATGATGAAAAATCTGAAAGTGAAATCAAGAAAACCTTCCCATTTACCACTACAACAAAAAGAATAAAATATCTAGGAATAAACCTACCTAAGAAGACAAAAGACCTGTATCCAGAAAATTATAAGACACTGATGAAAGAAATTAAAGATGATGCAAATAGATGGAGAGATATATACCATGTTCTTGGATTGGAAGAATCAACATTGTGAAAATGACTCTACTACCCAAAGCAATCTATAGATTCTATGCAATCCTTATCAAACTACCACTGGCATTTTTCACAGGACTAAAACAAAAAATTTCACAATTTGTATGGAAACACAAAAGACCCCGAATAGCCAAAACAATTTTGAGAACAAAAAACGGAGCTGGAGGAATAAGGCTCCCTGACTTCAGACTATACTACAAAGCTACAGTAATCAAGACAGTAAGGTACTGCCACAAAAACAGAAAGATAGATCAATGGAACAGATAAACCCACGCACATATGGTCACCTTACGTTTGATAAAGGAGGCAGGAATGTACAGTGGAGAAAGGACAGCCTCTTCAATAAGTGGTGCTGGGAAAACTGAACAGGTACATGTAAAGGTATGAGATTAGATCACTCCCTAACACCATACACAAAAATAAGCTCAAAATGGATTAAAGACCTATATGTAAGGCCAGAAACCATCAAACTCTTAGAGGAAAACATAGGCAGAACACTCTATGACTTAAATCACAGCAAGATCCTTTTTGACCGACCTCCTAGAGAAATGGAAATAAAAACAAAAATAAACAAATGGGACCTAATGAAGCTTCAAAGCTTTTGCACAGCAAAGGAAACCATAAACAAGACCAAAAGACAACCCTCAGAATGGGAGAAAATATTTGCAAATGAAGCAACTGACAAAGGATTAATCTCCAAAATTTATAAGCAGGTCATGCAGCTCAATAACAAAAAAACAAACAACCCAATCCAAAAATGGGCAGAAGATCTAAATAGACATTTCTCCAAAGAAGATATACAGACTGCCAACAAACACATGAAAGAATGCTCAACATCATGAATCATTAGAGAAATGCAAATCAAAAATACAATGAGCTATCATCTCATACCAGTCAGAATGGCCATCTTCAAAAAATCTAGAAACAATAAATGCTGGAGAGGGTGTGGAGGAAAGGGAACACTCTTGCACTGCTGGTGGGAATGTGAATTGGTACAGCCACTATGGAGAACAGTATGGAAGTTCCTTATAAAACTACAAATAGAACTACCATATGACCCAGCAATCCCACTACTGGGCATATACTCTGAGAAAACCATAATTCAAAAAGACTCATGTACCAAAATGTTCATTGCAGCTCTATTTACAATAGCCAGGAGATGGAAACAACCTAAGTATCCATCATCAGATGAATCAATAAAGAAGATGTGGCACATATATACAATGGAATATTACTCAGCCATAAAAAGAAATGAAATGGAGCTATTTGTAATGAGGTGGATGGACCTAGAGTCTGTCATACAGAGTGAAGTTAGTCAGAAAGAGAAAGACAAATACTGTATGCTAACACATATATATGGAATTTAAGAGAAAAAAATGTCATGAAGAACCTAGGGGTAAGACAGGAATAAAGACACAGACCTACTAGAGCATGGGCTTGAGGATATGGGGAGGGGGAAGGGTAAGCTGTGACAAAGCGAGAGAGTGGCATGGACATATATATACTACCAAATGTAAAATAGATAGCTAGTGGGAAGCAGCCGCATAGCACAGGGAGATCAACTGGTGCTTTCTGACCACCTAGAGGGGTGGGATAGGGAGGGTGGGAGTGAGGGAGATGCAAGAGGGAAGAGATATGGGAACATATATATATGTATAACTGAATCACTTTGTTATAAAGCAGAAACTAACACACCATTGTAAAGCAATTATACTCCAATAAAGATGTAAAAAAAAAAAAGAATTAGGGCTAACAAGTCAGTATATTAGAAAGTATTACTCAACACTGGACACAGTCAAAGAATTTTTCCTTTTGTGTTGTTCTAACAATGTCAATCCTTTCCTAAAATAGGAATTCTAAAATTTTTCACTTCTGAATTCTGCATATGATTGGTTTTGTTCACTTATCCACTTAATTATGATTCTCCTCTATCAGAAAAAAATAGAGGAAAATGGTGGAATTTCTTCTCTGCCAATGAGAAAATAATGGTAATATCTTTCTTATTTTTTACACTTTTCAGAAATTACAGGATGTTCAGCTGAGATTATGTCTTTCTCGTAACTTAAAAACCAGCAGCCCATGGAGTAAACTTGGTCCATGGATGTGTGGACCATATTGTACTAACATTAAAATTTTAAAAAGGTGCTGATGATTAAAAATTAAGATACTTCAAATTAAATTCCTTATTTCTAGTTTCCCTTGAAAAATGAGATGGTGGGGAGGCAACGGACCTGCATGTCCATTTGGTGGCAAAAATATGCTAGAATTGAGTGGCAGGTGTCTCCCTTGGACGGGGCACACACTGAAGTCCCCACCATTCCCCTTTAAGTTACACCTGGCCAGCTTTTGGATTCATTTACATTAGGGAAATCAACCTACCCGTTTAATACATTTTGAGCGGGGTAGCAGGGAGAAATAAAACTGTGAGAACACAGCACCCATGGAGAGAAAAAGTGCTAATACTGATAGTTTGGGTCATGCCTGGTGACACTGGAGGTGGAAGTGATAAATACTAAGACTTGAGTAATGATGGGGAGTTCCCTCGCTTTAAAGATACCTTTAGTGCCACATAAATGTTGAAGCAATATTTGAACCCCATTAATCAAGTCAGAGAAAAAACAAAAATTGGAGAGAGATAAGCTTTGTGGTAAGCTAAGTGGTAGAAACAGTCAATTAAATTCACTTATTAAAAATAATTCTTGGGCTTCCCTGGTGGCGCAGTGGTTGAGAGTCCGCCTGCCGATGCAGGGGATACGGGTTCGTGCCCTGGTCCAGGAAGATCCCACATGCCGCGGAGCGGCTGGGCCCATGAGCCGTGGCCGCTGAGCCTGCACATCCGGAGCCTGTGCTCCGCAACGGGAGAGGCCACAGCAGTGAGAGGCCCGCGCACCGCAAAAAAAAAAAAATAAAATAATAATAATAATAATTCTTGATATTGATATATCATTTTCCCATAGTTGATTTAATCAACTTATAGCAATGATTAAGTTATAGCAGTGGTAAACAATCATTAATACTGTTCAAAATGTTAGGCTGTCCCTTTTCTTCTAGGCACATAGTAAGACTATATTTCCCTGCTGGGTTGAATTTGGGCAGAGCCATGTGACTTGTTTTGGCCATTGAAACATGAGTGAAAAAGAAGTGTTTCACTTCTGGGCAGAAGCTTTAAGAGCCCATGCATGTTTAGCCACCCTCTTTTCCTTCTGCAATTCGAATGTTCCAGAGAGTGCTATTCTACCAGCCTATACTTTAGAAGGCAGCAAAGCCCCCAGCAGACCCCTGGTGCACGTGCAGTGTGGATGGGAAATTTCCTTTCGTTTTAAAACACTGCAGGCTGCTTGTGACAGTGGCAAAGCTTATTTGCCTCTCCTGGATTTTGATCTACCATGTTGCTCGAGCTTCATTCATTCACGGTTTTTGACATGTCTGTCTCTTATTCATATTATTAAAAAAATTGTTTTCTTCATATCATGGTTATAGTAAAACTTTAAAAATTCAGCCTTAATCTAAGCAATACATGTGGTACATAAAATAAGAAACTGTGCTCTCAAGTTCCAACTTTGGCTCCAGATTTAAATGCCATGCCAATAATTTGTAAACGATACTGCTTTCTTGATGTGACAGAAATCAGAGAGAGATGTATATTACAGATTTAATATATGTGAATACACCATCTATAAACCATATCAGGTTTGTTGGCAAAAATCATTAATAAGGACGATATCATCAGTGCAATGATCTACTTTGCATATGCAAATCCAAAGGTGTACAGGTATAAAGTTGATACATACACATTTTTACAGCCTTCCCCAATTGCATCTTTGAGTACTTGACCTTTAGCATCCATGAAAATCGTTATGTATAGAGCTGGTATATGTGATCTGATGTGGGACATGGACTCATGTGCAATTATCATTTTCCAACAGATTGAGTAGATTACGGAAAGGGGTGGGGGATATATTTTATGGAGGTGATGGCCAAGAAAAGGTCTTAAGAGATACCTGCCATCTGTCACAATGTGACCGAAAACCCCAACAACCCCTGTAATTACACTGTATAAACAACATGGCTTCTAAACGTAATTCCCTTACAATAGGAAACACGGGTGACGAGTTTAGATATCAGAAAAAAAAAAAAAAAAAAAACTTTTCAAAACAAGTTTCTTTTTGGAACTCTGTTTCACAAAGACATGATTAAAATGATCAAAACCATCCTATTTGAGAATGAGTTTTGGAATTAGAGACATTTAGCTCCAAAAAAGGAGAGACTAACAAGAGACATACTAGCCACTGCCAACTATCTAAAGGGGTTGTCATCGCAAAGAAGAACTGGATTTACTTGTTTATACGAAAAGGAGGTAGGATGGAGAAAAGTGGGCAAACCTACAAACAAATTTTAGGCTAAAATTAAGAAAGATTATTTCTAGTTGCTCATCTTTGGGCAGCTCCAACAGCCTTCAAGAGGGATCATGTGACCTCTCTGTGCAGGAAGGGCTTTCTAGAATCCTAGTATCAAGAAGGATTATAAAGACCAACTAATTTACCACCCTTTTCCAAAGCTTCAGTTCTTTGATTAACAGTTAATTCACGAAGAGCAGAGAGTAAATTCTTCCCTCTAGGACTATTAATAACAGACCTATAAATTATTGCAGGTTAATCAAATATTAAAATTACTTCAAGATAATACCTTTCATTTTCTCTTAATACGTCTCTTCCTTTCTTCCAGGTGTAGACAGGTTTCGGAGAGGCTTTCGGCTTACACTCAATGACAACTTCACCTCCCACTTTGACAAGCGTTACTCTTTTTAAGAGGGTTCTTGAAAAATCTGGGCCCACAGCTGGAAGAGAATATAGAAAATAGAATAATTAATTATTATGGAAGAAAAAACCCACTAGACCATTCTTTATAGCTTTTTTCTTTCTGTAATGGACTTATTGCTGTCTTGGGCATCAAAGGGAGGATGCTACATTTTTTTCTGATGTAAAGGGAGTAGCACTGGATGTTTTGATAGATTATGGAAAGTTGAGCTGTAATTTGTATATGGTAAAATATACCAGTTGTAAGTGCACACAGCTTGATGCATTTGGTATACTCCAACGTGAAGATCAAAATATAGAACATTCTATCACCTTACTGAGTGATTCTTTAAAAAAAATTATTCCATGTTCAAATGAAGATAAATTTAAAAATTTCAGGGAAGCAAAAAGGAGAGACAAAACAAAAACCCATAAGGTATTTTTCTGATTGTGTAGACTAAACCTTCCCTTCATTGACAGTTACCACCTCTGCTCTTTTCCATAGCACTCTGTGCATGTCTCCATCAGAAGATGTGCTGGAATGTCTATAGCATCACCATCTGTAAAGCTTCTCCTTAAAATCAACGACTTTGTTCAGCTTTCCACTACTACTGCCCAATGCAGTGCTTGGTTCTTGCTGGATAAATTGTGACTTACTCTTACAAAACTCGATTCTATCCTCACTACCAGTATTCTAAAAATTCATTCATGTTGACACCAAATATGTAGTTATGGGGATATAACATTAAATAATTCTTTCTTTCCTAAAACAAAAGATATACATCTGTATCCTTACAGAAATATAGAAGGGGCCTTTCTGAAAAATCTCTATTTTCTTCTGCATTAGTTGAATTAACATGTTTTAGGATATGTTGTGAGCACAGATTCATCTCCTGGAATCTTAATTTTATCATATTTAAAATCCCAAACTCACTGCCATTTGACCTGATGGAATTTAAGATTTAGTACCATGCTGAATGTGAAATTTAAATGCTAACCACAAATTACTTGAAAGAGGACAGGTAGTGAGTGTGTATGTATGTAGGTGGGGAGGACGGGGGTCAGTTTTTTTAAACGTACCCAAACTGTAAGCTGGTGATTTAAAAAAATAAAAGCAGGCTTCAGCAGAAGCAAGGTAAACCTTTATTAAGTGCTTTTGTCATGGAAATACTTTCAGTGTCTAGAAAGAAAGAAAGATGGAAAGGTTACTTTTTACTGGGGTGATGCAATGTACACATG